>NC_140244.1:23475936-23788436 GCF_949987555.1 Borostomias antarcticus | reverse complement strand
TGTGTTTGGGACCTTAATCCCACTAAAATAATACAGTAGTATGTGTTTGGGACCTTAATCCAACTAAAATACTACAGTAGTATGTGTTCAATCCACAAAGAGTAAAAGTGGATCTGATCATCATCCGTCAGTGAGGAGATTGATCAGATTGCTGGAATGTCTTGTTTGTTTTTCTTTTCAACTCCAGACCACCATATTGTATTCAATGTGTTGTAAGTTGGTGAGAATTATTGAAATGCCTGGAGCTTATCCAAGTTTAACAAAGCACCCATGAGGACAGACAACCTTTAGCCCACATGGTGCTCCAATCAATGCATATCTCAAGGAAAATTTAATAAATAAATTAACAGATGAGTTTGGTTCGGACAAGTGAGGGACATGATGTTCCCGGCACATTTTTGATAGTGATCTAATTCATCTGGCAGCTGTGGATGTTGATTAAATCAGAATGTCAGCCACTTGACAAGACGAGACACAAGCCGACGTAGAACCTGTTTGAACAGCGCGAACGGTGAAGATGGCCAGGCAGATCTACGGGGCTCCGTGGCCACTCAACACCACCCTGTTACCGTCACTTTCCACAACAACATGTCGTCCAGGGGGAGGAATCCACCTCTTCTGCTCCCTCTCACAGTGACACGAGCCCTCTGACACTCCTGCCACACAGACACATGTGACGACATGGCCATGATCTCCGTCCTTCACTCAGAGTAGTCTGATACTGCCCTCAAGTATCTTTGTCAATCACAGCCAAGATGTCTGGGAGCCCAAGGCCCTGTAATTATGGAGAAGAAAGCTTCTCTCTCCACGTTCCACACAAGACTAGAGATGGGTAATCTAGTGCAGAATGTTTGGAGATGGCATTCTGAGAACACCACACAATAGAACTGGGATAAAATAATACGGTTCAGAGGAGGGTATCGTTGAGAACAAATCATCATATCTGTGAAAGAGGCTTGCTTTTCTGCTGGAAGAATAGAGCTCGTTCCTTTATGGCTCATTTGATGACACTCACTGTACAGTATCAGTTCATTTTCCATCTAACCATTATTACAGATTGTTTTAAGTTCGGTTAAGATGTACCCTGGCTTGGCCAGACCCAATACGCACAAATGTGAAGGGTCTGGAGCTGCTGAGTTTACTTTCGATTTCCAAGGGGCGTTATCAACGGTCGCGGACCAAAATGCCTCTAGACGCAATTGGATAAAACCAATCAGAGCAACGAAACGTGGGTTAGTCGGTATCATCGTATCAAATGTGCACAGTCGTATCAGACCCGCCCCATATTAGATAAAAGGTTGTGACTTGCTCAGTAAATATCTGTCAGGTGGAACTCAGAGGAATGGGAGTGAAACCACACTGTGTGTATGTGTGTATAGATCTCTGTGTGTGAACTGTGACGTGTTTTTGCGTTTTATGTCTGGATGGTCCTTTTTTTGTGATAATGTGTAATGTTTTTATTGTATTTTATTTAGTTATTTTGTCTTTTAATATGTGTATCCTTTTAGATGAACTACTTTTGGAAATTATGCAATCTTTTTCAGTGTAAACTGCGATTGTGAATTAAATAAAAATCTCTGATCTGCCAGGCCAGTTAAGAGCACCTTCTAATTTAGAACCCTCAAATCACACACACACACACACACACACACACACACACACGCACACACACACACACACACACACACACACACAGACACACATACTGGACATCCTCTGTTCACCTTCCTGCATGCGTATGCGTCCCCACGGTGGTCAGAGCTACATGTGCAAAGTCGCTCCGCTAATCTCCTTTGCCACTCATAGGATGAACATGACATCTCCCTCTTGGAGGCCTGTCAGTTTCCTCCTGCCGGTGGCTGTCAGCGAACACAGATAATTGCTGGGAGGGATCGTGGAGAAACCCTCGATTATTTATGGATGGATGTTCTAAGAAGAAAAAAAAAAAAGCTGCTTTAATGCTTTAAGCTGTTTTTAAAGAATCTAAAAAGTCAAGACAAGGACTTATTTACACGATCCAACAACCCAGAATATGTTAGATAGATGTTGGGGGTTTATAAAACTGTGGGCCCTCAAAGATCATCATGTTTCTTTCCTTATCCTTCCCTTTTCAATGAAAGTAATGTATATAAAGGCATGTATGTAAAGTCATGTATGTAAAGTCATGTATGTACTCTTTTCCTATGGCCTGATCAAACGAGCATGATTTGCAAAAGTACTGGACACATGGCAAGCTAACAATTCAGATAGATAGATAGATATATGTATGCTCTTAGTCACTTGTTTTAGAGAGAAGATGCACTTGTGAGTTCTGGCAAGTAGTAGTACATTGGCTCTTCCTACGTTAAATGCAATTATTGTTAGTCGCTTTGGATAAAAGCGTCTGCTAAATGACTGTAATGTCTGTAATGTAAATGGTTTTCTATATCAATGTGTCCCGCTGCACCTTACCTGTAGAAGAGGCCGGCCTTGTCAACATCAATGAAATGATAACCCCTCGTCAGCGGAGAGTCGGAGTTCAGCGTTTAGGAGTGGCTGTAGTCTTTCTAACATCTGTGATCTCATCTGCTGTCAGACTGGTGACTCACCCCAGTACTAGAACAACATGGAGGGCCTACTGTACAAGGCACCCTGGCCTTCTTCTGGGGGAACATTGTTAGGGTAGTGATTGTCACGTTTTAGGATTGCAGAGATAAGCTCTTTTGACTCACATTGGTTTATTATTTTAGTGATAAATCTGGTTTTGTATACAAATAAGGGCAGATAAATGCAGTGTTTGCTAATATTTTCATATAAAAAAAAAAAAAAGAAATTGCATATATTTACCCCCTTTATAAACCATTTTAATGCTACCAATAAATAGCATACAAACCATTTCATCATCATCATGTTATCATCATCATCATCATCATCATTATAATGTTGTTTGAGAATAGAATAGAAAGTTTACTCACCATGTGTAGCAAGTACAGGTACAGCTACAGTACATTGGAATTATTGTAATTGCTTGTCCTTAACAGTATCTTATCAGTGCTAATCATTTCCTCATTCCAGTCCTAAGTACTCAGCTAGACATTTAAAGGTTCCCAAACTGGCAATTTACTATATCCGTCATCCATCATTCTATCAGTATCAGACTCATCAACTTATCCTATCTGATCAAGGATGACTACAGGTATGTCTGTGTCCATGACCTAGTGCAATTAAATAACATTCAAGTATACAGTTGTTCCATAAGTTAATCAACTTACTATCAACATATGATTTCATTTTAAAAGACATTTTAAATGGTTAACTAATAAAGGTATTATGTATCATGAACTTGATATTTTCATATACCATTACCTGATGTAGGCTACTAATGGTTTACTGTAGTGTATTAATTTGTGTCAGTACATGCACTAACACCTCCCTCAATTATTAAATACTTTTTTGTGGCCTCATCTAAAGCAAGTACCTACAGTTTATAAATGTTTATAAATGACCCTTTTGTCTTCACAATGTCACTATGCCATAGATTAACATTATAGTCACATGATGTTCCAGGGCTTCAATGATCGGAGCCATGCATCAGTGAAGCAGTGTATAAGCAAGTGTTCAAATGTAGGAGTCATTTGCAGGTTTATTCTGCTGATAATACATTATGCAAACTTCAATGCACAAGAAAAAATCACACAGTGCTCTGCAAACGTGACGCAGTGACTGTTAGGGTTTGAAGAAGGGTAGGACCCACTTACGCAGGACGGAGGCGGGTTTTAATCTCCAAGAACGTTGAAATACACATAGGAATGCAGGGAGCAACACTGACATAGACAACGGACCGACAAGGACAAAGGAAACATGAGGGCATGAATACACAGAGAGAACAATCAAGGAATGAGGTGCAGGTGAGCGGCAAGACAAAGACATGGAGGGATACCAAATAGTCCACACAAGGGCAAAGGAAACTAGGAAGGTAACAGGGAGCGAGGCTGGGACTGGAGATGGGACTGGGCTAGAAACTGGAGAGGAACAGGGAAGCTAGGACTGGGATTGGGGCTGGGAATTAGAGAGGGGAACATACTGGGACAGGGACTAGGGTTGGAACTGATGGGGTAAGGGCAGGGAGCACAAGGAGGGACTAGCGGGGTCTAGAGGGACTAGAGGGGACAAAAGGGACTAGAGGACCAGATGGGACTAGGACTAGGGGTGCTAGAGCTGGGAGCACCAGGACTATGACCGGGACTGGAGTGGGACTAGGGGAGGACCAGGGGCTGGGGACACAAACAAGGCTCATGGAAGACCGGACAAACAACACAAGACTGAACACACATCCCCCTCCTCCCAACACAAGACTGAACACACATCCTCCTCCTCCCAACACAAGACTGAACACACACACCCCTCCTCCCAACACAAGACTGAACACACATCCCCCTCCTCCCAACACAAGACTGAACACACATCCTCCTCCTCCCAACACAAGACTGAACATACATCCCCTCCTCCCAACACAAGACTGAACACACACCCTCCTCCTCCCAACACAAGACTGAACACACCCCCCCTCCTCCCAACACAAGACTGAACACACATCCCCTCCTCCCAACACAAGACTATACACACATCCCCCTCCTCCCAACACAAGACTGAACACACACCCCCCTCCTCCCAACACAAGACTGAACACACACACCCCTCCTCCCAACACAAGACTGAACACACATCCCCCTCCTCCCAACACAAGACTGAACACACACCCCCCTCCTCCCAACACAAGACTGAACACACACCCCCCTCCTCCCAACACAAGACAATACACACATCCCCCTCCTCCCAACACAAGACTGAACACACATCCCCCTCCTCCCAACACAAGACTGAACACACATCCTCCTCCTCCCAACACAAGACTGAACACACACCCCCCTCCTCCCAACACAAGACTGAACACACACCCCCCTCCTCCCAACACAAGACAATACACACATCCCCCTCCTCCCAACACAAGACTGAACATACATCCCCCTCCTCCCAACACAAGACTGAACATACATCCCCCTCCTCCCAACACAAGACTATACACACATCCCCTCCTCCCAACACAAGACTGAACACACATCCTCCTCCTCCCAATACAAGACTGAACACACATCTCCTCCTCCCAACACAAGATAATACACACACCCCTCCTTCCAGCTGCGCAACCTTGGCGTGATCCTCGACCCCAACATCCGCCAAATCGTTAAATCTTCCTTCTCTTGATCCGTCGCTCGCTTGCACGCCCTGCTGCTGAGAGGCTGATCCCCGCCGTCACGTCCTCCCGTCTCACTACTGCCACTTACTTCTCTACAGCATCAGCGCTTGCTCCATCAATACCCTCCAACTGGTCCAGAACACCTCCGCCAGATTCCCTCTGATCTCTCCCCCATATCTCACACACCTCCTCTCCCCCGACCAACCCTCCTGGTCCCTCAGATCTGCCTCAGCCTCCCTCCTTTCCACCCCTGGATCCAAATGTCACGGCTTGGGGGACAGGGTCTTCTCCAGGGCGACCCCCGGGCGCTGGAACTCTCTCCCCCAGTTCATCAAAGACTCTGAGTCCCTCGAGTTTTCCAATCCTGACAAAGATCTTCCTCTTCTCCATTGCATTTTCCTAGCCTTCCTCCATTAGTAATAATAATAATAATAATAATAATAATAATAACAATGATAATAATAATAAAGATAATAATAAAGATAATACGAATGATAATAAAAATAATAACAATAACAATAATAATAATAATATTAATAATAATAATAATAATAATAATCATTGTGACAAGGTGAACAAAAGCCAGTGGGGGGTGACAGGGAGTGCAAGGTAGGAGGCTGCAGCAGGGGTCAGGTGTGTGGCCAGGCCGTGTGGTCAGCTCCTTCTCTCTAGCCTGTATCAGAGGTGCTGAGGCAGAGTCACTGGGAGGAGAGGCCAGGGAGAAAGAGGGGGAAAGAGCCCAGAGTCTGGGTGCAGAGGGCAAGCAGGGTGGAAAGAGCCAGGACCATAACAGTGAGATCCAAAACCACACAAATTCTGGACATTTCTAAATCTTAATTTAATTTCCTGCCATACTTCTGCATCACAATGAGTTCACTGAGAGCAGGTTTGAGTTCTACAGTCAGTGCTGCGGTTCAATAGATGTATTAAAGTAACGTTCTCTTGAACATTTAGAAAAGAAATGTGACTGTCTCGCATAACTATCACTCACCTCACCTCACCTGCCCTAGCAGCACACTATTCTTCCCCATCTCATCAACCTGTTACACGGTGAGCTTGCATTCCTCCATTCATTCCATTCATTTTGTCAGCAAACTGTCCTGCAATTTGGCAAGATGGTCTAAACTGACTTTAGTTCTCAGCTGAGTATCCAAAGGGGAATCTGGCACTCACTGCCCACATTCCCCACTCTGAGCAGACAAAGTATGATCGTATCGTTTCCGTATACTCGGAAAAAGGTGTCATTCAAAACTGATAACTGTGATTTTCACTGTTTATGTCAATGTAAAACTGGTATTGAGGGTATAACAACTTTGAATGGAAGCATATTATAGAGAAGAGGAGAGAAACTATCCATCTTCATGCAGTACCCTGATCAGAATCAGAATCGGTTTATTGCCAGGTATGGTTTTCACGTACTAGGAATTTGCTTAGGTCTGTTGGTGCTTGACTATGAACTATAAACAATAGACAACGTGAAATGACAAGACAGGACAGTGCAAAATACTGGTGGAAAAAACAATTCAATATATACAGTGCAAAATACAGTGGCAAAAACAATAAATAACAATAGTACAATCTACAATAATGTACAAAATAATATACAAAATAGTACTGTGTCAGTTCGGGAACAAACATTTTTTGTGCCGAGAGGTTTTGGTCCTGATGGACCGCAGCCTCCTTCTAGAGGGGAGTGATTCAAAGAGTTTGTGACCACGGTGGGAGGGGTCGGCCACAATCTTTCTTGGCCCTGGAGGCAAGCAGTTCCTGGAGGGATGGGAGGCTGCAGCCAATCCCTCTCTCAGCAGAGCGGATAACACGATGCAGTCTGGACTTGTCCTTAGCAGTGGCAGCAGCGTACCAGGTGATGATGGAGGAGGTGAGAATGGACTCAATAATGGCGGTGTAGAAGTGTACGATCATAGGCTTTGGCAGGTTGAATTTTTCAGCTGCCTCAGGAAGTACATGCTTTGCTGTGCCTTCTTGGTGAGGGAGCTGATGATGTTTAGCTCTCACTTGAGGTCCTGGGAGATGATGGTGCCCAGGAAGCGGAAGGACTTCAAAGAGTCAACTGGGGAGTTACCCAGGGTGATGAGGTGGGGCTGGGTTCTTCATGAAGTCCATAATCACCTCCACTGTCTGAGCTCCAGGCTGTTTTGGCCGTTTAAAAATGTGTTTATTCATGTGCTTACAGAATAAACACATCACACCACATGCATAACTTGACGCACTGACGGATTGACAGAGACCCTGTTGTTAATTTGTAAAATGTTATTTTTGTGCATGGCTGGAAGCCAGAGCACCTACTATAGCGTTTGTTGGGTTATCACTCCCTCCCTCCTGAAAATGTTGGTCTGCATCTCTCTGTTGGCACCACAAGAGGCAGTAGTCTCAGCACACCAAAATCAAGAGGGACACCAAAACCAACCTGATCTCCACTGCACAAGTAGAGTAGTCGTCAGAGCGGGACATTCTCAGAGATTACCATCTACTTACTTCACCACCTAAAGGGAAGTGCATACAGCAGTTAATTACTGTTGTCCAGAAACAGAAGTTGAACCAATTGCAGCAAAATAGCTAACATTACAGGAATCATCAGTGTAACTGCTTTAGCCACTGACCGCTACCATTAATGTTCTGGAAGCTGCTGCTAGTTGATGTGCTAACTGGCTATCCCGCTCTTATTGTGATGGATTAGCATTGGAAGCATTGGAACTGATGTGTCCAGGCGACAAGACCTATCTTAATTTATCAGACATTATTTCATGTCATTTCAATTTACAGCTATTTCAGTGGCATGACTAGCTTCCGTCCTACCAGTCCTTAAGAGAAACAAGCCAGCCATGCATATAAGCCAGACTGGACCTGGTTCTTGTTGTAAATTGTACCTTGTAAATTTGTCATTTGTTATTGAGTATTAGAGATTATCTGTAGTATAATCTTGGAGCTGGCAGCAACATTTTGCTGTGACTGTACACTGTACATTACATGTGACAAATAAAATAATGTTGAATCTTGAGACCGGAAGTCATTCATTCGTATGAAGGTTGAATGACGGACAGTAGCTACAGTAGTGTGCCCTTGTGGCTGCCAGGTCCGCAGGCCAACGGAAGCCAGATGCGTTTTCCAAACTTTGTGTTGAGAACAAAGCCAGAAGTAGGCTACACTGTAGATGGCAATAGCAACTTGTCAACAACACAATAAAATAATGATGTGCTTTTTTCCCCACATTGAAAAGTTTAATATAGGTCAATGAATGTGCCGATCCTCTCATTTAATGAATTCCAAGTCTGAGAACTGCAGTGACAGCAAGCTAACGTTAGCTAGCCAACATGCTAATCGCCCATCCTCTCCAAAGCTTGGCTGGCTAGCAAACGTTACCACCCACATAACATGCTAATCCCACAACATCACTTGTGCAAAGCAACTAGGCTAGATCATGGTGTATCTTTCACAGGTGTGTTCTTGACATATAGTCTAGTTGTTTATTTGTGTAGAGTGGATACTGCAATGGTGTAGTTGAACAACAGCAGCCCACTGCTCCCTCAGAGACAGAACTCTGCTGCGTTGCTCTGGGGACGGCGATTGCTCCGAGGAAAATGGCCTGAAAAAAATAGAGGACGATGTGCACTCGGTGTCAGCCATGATGAAACAAGTGTTATCTGTTATATAACTGACAGTTTGTCAAATGTAATATCGGGAAGACTGCATGGAAAAGCCACTGTAGGGCTTGTCCGAGGACCACCTAAAGAGAACAGTGAGTAATAAATAGTAAAGGTAATAGTGAGTTTGTAAACTATTGATTGATGGTTTATTAATGCTGTACAACCTTTAATAGAAAGTGTTATGATATAAATATCTTAGGCTTATTAGCAAGGCTAGGCTATGAAGTAGCTCTTGTCAGTATCAAACCCATGTCTTTGTCACATCAGTACTAGTCGTGGGTTTCAGGTTTGATGTAGTCATTCATTTTAAATGCATGTGCATATTTGAATCTAATACATCTTAAATACAGGCTTAATAAGTGAAGGCAAATTCCATATGCCGTCACTGGGTGTCCGCAGAGACGTGAAAGTGCACAGCATACAATAAGAGTCAAGATCAAGCAGGAGCAGGTGTCGCTTCTCCGGAATTACAAGGAGTTTGAAGACAGTTATGAATTTACAATTAGTCTCATCCTGGCCACTTGTTAAGGTTTGTGACAGAGTCTCCAGCTGCACTAAAGGCCATGTGTGTGAAGCCATGAATTCCTTGCGACAGGCTACGATACCAGAGAGGCTATATTTAGGGAGGATAACTAGTACTTCACGGTATAATCTGACATTTGTACCACAAGGGAGTCATACCGCATTGCTCACAAACGACAGTGTCACTGCTGGTTTGGGTCCCCGGTGGAATAGGTTAAAGAGAACAAAACATGTTTTTGCAGTGGAGTGCCGCTCTGCAAGACAGATCTAATAAAAGTGTATTTGATTGTGGGGGTATGATCTGACTGGGCCTGTCACTGGTGAGTGAGCCCCCAGAGCCACGCGACAGCAGCAGCCTGCTGGAGGAAGGACAATGAGTCCCCGGTCTGGAATAGTCTCAGTAGACTCAGAAACAGGAGTGTGCATGACTGGCCTGCTTTTGATGGCTGACACCAGCAAGGCATTTCAACTTCCTCTCTTCCTCTCTTATCTGTTGGCCTGAGACAGGGACATAGAAAAAAAAGGTGTGTGATCTCTCTGCTGTGGCGATCATTGAGATTTGGTTGAGTGGGCCATATAATATAGACAATAGTGGGCATGGAATTAGCTATGAAGAACCGAGTAATTGTTTTGTCCTAGAGGCGGAGACAGAACTGTACGTATTTAAAGAAAAGCATTCTTTATTACTTGGTCCTCTCAGCGGTCCAGAACATGAACCAATCCATCTTGAAGGGGAGCGCACGACAGAGAGCGCGCGAATGTGCGCATGCTCATATTATATAGATGCTATCAAAACCGGACAACACCCCTATTACTACACAATAACAAGTAGTTCTGTGGCTCCATATTACATGAATCACTTACAGTATCAATCATCTTGAATTAATACACAACAGTAATTAATCGGAAAACAGTTGTGAAGTCGAAATGGTGCTCGGAGAGCACAGACCTCCACCCATGAATGCATTGTCGTGATTGACAATGAATGGGTTTTTTCACTCCTGAGCCTAAGTCCAAAAAATTAGGGCACTCCCCCCTGCATCTCCCAGTCAAAACCACTGTCAAAGGTTTAATTTGTGGATCTGCCCCTGAGTCGATTCCACTCCAAAATATAATGGTTCTAAGTTGGCCTATTGTCATGAAAATCGGTCTGGTAGTTTCTGCGTAATCCTGCTAAGAAAACCAACCAATAAATAAATGAACCAACACGCCGTCAAAAACATTACCTCTCGCCCTGCGCTGTCTCTGGGGTGGAGGTAACCAGCTATATTGCATCATCCCTACAAAAACACAAGATTATATGACTACAACGTACAACAAGACTAATCTACATCCTCTAACTGGTCCCAATGTCATGGTTTATATTAGAACACCAACTGACATTTGAGTAACTATCAAATCCTGTTAGGAAAACAAGCATGATGAAACTGTGCCCATCAATGTAATTCATTAGGCAAAGTCAAACACTGGTCTTGTTCAGTTGGTGCTACGCTTCCCCCTCCCCCCCCTGGGTACAGGAAATCCACTCAGCTCCATGTTCACCTAGGTGATCAAACCACCGTCAGCCTACTGCTCAGGTAACACCTGGCTCCCCTCTCAGGAGAATACAGCAAAGGTATCACAACAAAGCAATGGAGACACTGTGGGAGTTTGGTTAACAGCTCCTCCAATCACTGCGTCTCAGAGCCATTGGAGGATTTGAAATACCTGGAAAAGTAGAACTGCTTGTAGCACGGGGGCTTTGATTTAAGATGCGTACCATGTCGTACAAATGGATCAAAAGAGAGAAAATGTAGCCTCATATTTCCCTTCCCTGGGATAGACCTTTTAAATAAGCAGGCCGATGTAGTCTATCCCCCAAGCAGTAGAGTCATTCACTTTAACAGTACACTTCCTTTATTTAATTTCAAACTGCTTTACAGCACAAGAACCTGCATTCCAGCTACTCATGTGAGAAAAATACAATTTTAATTTGCATTTGAGATTTTTATTGTAATGGAGTAATAGTACATCAGCAGAAGTTATAGAATATCTGTATGTCCAATAGAGGATTTGGAATTAGCAACGGGGCATGCTTTTTTTCAATGATATGTTTGAATTATTTCTCATGGGTGTGCATAATGGTGGTATAAATCTTTCTTTGTGTGCAATTACAAAGACTGGCATGGTCTATTCCCCACTGGGTGATCGGCTGCGAACAATGACATATTACGGGCTGGCCGGCAGTGGTCATTAAGAGCTGATATGGGATTTATGACCAGTCTTTAAACATGAGATGGTATTAAAGAGATTTGAATACAGTCAAAATGGCGCAAAGAAATCCGCCTGAGCAAGATGTAGCTAACGAAGTGTGGTTGAAATGCGGGGGATATAAAGTTATTTTGGGTAAAGACCAATTTCTCATCAACTTAAATGAGCCTGATTTTCATCCTGGCTTGGCATAGTCCATGACATGGTGGGTATTATGGTTTTGTGAATTCATCTGCATTTTAATGACCTACAGGGCTGAAGAATAGAATACAGTATATGAGTACTTCACACGTACACAGTGATATTGGTACTTCGAAAACCTAAAAGATACTAAACCATTGATAAACTGAGCAATCATAGAAAATGAAACATGCACATGCAAATGTATGTGAATGTACATAATTAAAACAACAACAAAAAAACAGAAAACTTACTTCATACACACCTGAGGAGAGCAGCAAACCCTTGTGCTGAACAGTATTGTGATATACCAGTCAGCGTGGCGCCATGGACAGTGGCTTTCTGAGTATCTGACTCATTTCCAGTGGCAATTAAGGAAGCCTTACATTCCAAACGGTGCTGCTGAGTGTATATAAGGAGCTTAAACATGAGATGTGTTCATTGGAAAGTGAGAAATAAAGCCTTTGCCACATCACATTAGTGCCACCTCTTAAAGTGACTGTTTATCATGAGGTAGTGCTCAAGGTTTTAATGAGCTCCATGCCTCCAGTAGTATAATTCCAATTAGTATCCCCTTCCCATACTATGGCATGATTACCTTGTGAAGCTTCCCATTGTTTTTTGTTTTTTTTTCTTGAAAAGAGCCAAAGCGGACTATTTTCATCTGGTTCTCTGTGCCAGCACCTGCCAAGCGAGCTGCCCCTAGTACGGTATGATCATAGGTATTGGTTCATTAATACCAACTAAGGACCTTCTGGTCGTACCCATAAGATAGGCAGGGAAAGGAATGTTTAGAATCATATGTTGCTTTCTGGATCCAAAATCATGCCACCATTTCAAAACTTTTACCAAAAAGAAGAGACAAAAAATGAAGACAGCAATAAAAATGAAGACAGCAATAAGACACAATGAGGCTCTGCATACTAAAATACTAAAACATGTTTATGTATATTAGTACATTAACATTTATTAAACAATGTAAAATGTTTCCCAGTAGTAGGCCAAGCACTATGTTATAATGTCCACCCACACAGTATTAGCCCACAGGAATCTATGTGGTTCTAGGTTTTAGTTTACTCAGTATAGTGAAAAACCACTACTGTATGAGTCTGACTGGGCAATCATTACCACAATTCTGGTCACTGCCATTTCATGAGCGGAAGTGGAAAGCTATTTTTGAAGAGGAGGAGAGTCAGTCATTAGCAGCAGCCATTTACAGTCATCTTGTTTGGACAGCTTGTGGCTTCCACTTGAAGACAGTTCTGGTTCTCAGGGAAATGCCCCCCTTTCATCCTCCTGGCTGCTTTCTACTGTCTCGTCCTATACTGCCACCACTCTGATGCACTGCTGTCATTTACAGTATAACTTCAGAACTTGATGATTTTGAAGGTGATATTATGGAAGGGTATGGTGGGATTTTAATACAGCAATAATCTTCTATCTTTGATATTCAACAGTGATGATCCAGTTTATTCTTCTCATAATTTGTCTCTGCATTTTCTGTGCCGATTCATTGATTTCCAGTTCATGTTAACACTGAAAACAATTCATATAATTAAAACAGGTGTCGATTGAATAGTAAGGACCATTGAGAACAACAAGCGACAATAATAACGCGCAAAACCTAAACCAAACTTAGATTTACTCGAGATTTGACACTTGCCGAGGAAGAGACAAGGATAATCTGCAAGAAAGCCCTTAAAATAATCAATTTGGCGAGGTGTCTGGGAGTGTGGCTTCCTCCGGTGCTGTGATACTACTGACTGACTCGCGAGAGTGTGATGACTGTCTTCCTTCCCCACTGACAGGCAGACCTGGGCCAAATTGACAGTTCTTCAAAGAGCCTGACAGAAAGCAGCATTAATTAAGTCATTGCTGGACTTTAATTGTGTTAAAAAGTGGGGGGAAAAATCTAATATGAGAAAAGGTTACCAAGTCCTCTGTGGTGTCAGGTTTGCTACTTTCTGTGAATGTTAATGTGCCTAATGAAGACAATCTTCGCTTCATCTCCTCATTGTTCTGTATGCAGGTGCCATGCTTCCCGAGCCATCGATTTGCTGTTAAAGAACAAATATGTCATAGAGGAAATGACTGGCATGTCTTTATTTCATCACAATGCCTTTTTCACATTTAGATGAGGATTTTTTTTAAATATTTTTATATTTTATGTCTTATTCTCAAATTAGATTTAACTGTGTAAATGTGGTGCACATTTTCAGTGTCTTGGATAGGCTGGCCATGTTATTCTGATATAATTGACAATGACTGCATGAGGGAATTCAGATTGTATAGGCTCCATTGGAGAACATGTAAACAGGATGTCACTAGAGCAGCTTGCAATCTCTCCTATTATGTTTTTAGCCTCTCTTACTCTGAAAATGTAATTTAATGTAATTTATTGCTTTATAAATGTTCTTAGCTGTTAGACAAACATACTCCTGGAGCTTGCTCGATTGCTTGCTTGCCTTGTTGAGAGGGGTCAGGAAAGAATTTTTACAGCTCACTATACTGGCTCCCGGGTGATACTATTTTTTTTGCTTCCCTCTGGAATATGTAGGGGTGGGACGTATGCCCACCTCCCTTGTTCTCTGTAAAGCGCATTGTGTTGCCTCTGGGTATGAAATGTGCTATACAAATATAGCTTTGATTGATTGATTGATTGATACAGCAGACTGTGTCCTGTCTGGTCAATGGCATTGGATTATTTTTCTCAAAAGGGTCAATTAGTGTTAATGTTGATATGGTCAACATGTATCCACTGACGACATTTGTGCTTCTTCCAAAAGAGAAACACAACAAGGCTGTTTTCCCATATGAATACTATCGGGATAGAAACTATGAGTCCAAGCAGAAGAGCACAGTCTGTACAAGGTGGAAAATGCTTAAGTGCAAATGTCGGCCATTGTTGGCAGATAAAGTTGTGTGATAAGATGTTTGATGACAAGTATGGTGTTTGGTCTGGGCGCCACCGACCCAGGGGAAGGACAACACCGAGCGCTCTCCCAGAACTTCAATATTAACTGAGCATCATGATTGCCAGGGTTATTGAGGAGACAGAGATTCAAATGAACCTCCTCTCTCTGATAAGACTCCGACCTGAGTCCTTGTGAAAGATGAGCTATGGCTATTTCTGGAGAATGAAGTGCTCAGTCTCGCCACAGGGCAAACCCTGAATAGCCAGGGCTGGAATTACTTGAAAAGGAGGACTGGCTGATGTACTCCGCACTTGTCATTGAAGCAGTGTCTTTTGTTCCCATAGCCCATAGATCAACTACATGTGGGAAATGTACAATGTACTGATATATTTGTGAAATCGTTGGTGGAAAATTGGAGTAAAAAAAAAAAAGAAGGTCTTGTCACATGTTGTTGAGGGAGCCTGTACTGTCAAAATATTAATATTGCAATATCTCAAGCTGGAGTTATTGTTGAAATTTGGGAAACTTGGCCTCCTGCATATCAGCTCTTCTTTCCCCAGATGTGTAAGTCTTAGATGGTTAATAAAAAGGAATAACCACCTTCCCTAATTTATGTCTTGAAGTGGGAGTACACAAATAAGAAGGATGGGAAAGTATGCGCTTGTGGACTCCTCTTATTGCATCTGACACTTTTTAATGTCATCTTGAGCATGAGGGGCTCCAAGTCTGGAGTTCACATTCTTTCCCAGCAGTGAGGATAGCACACAGGAGAAACAGTTCAAACTGTCACAGGAATACACTTCAGCCACCATCAATTTACTGTTTTGTTCTGTGTTTTAGTGTTGTGAACTGGGATCATGATTTGAAGTAGGCCTACTGACTGATATTGGGAAATAGTAATAAAGGCTAAGATTATCTTGCTTGTGGATATAATCCAGAAATACAGTAGGAGTAATCCAGATGAAAACTATTCCCTGTTTATCGTATATAATCCTTCGTTATGGTCCCTCCTCACAAGCAGTTTGAATCAATTTAAGTTGAATTTTTGAGAGATAAATATGGCAGGGACAAAGAGTAGTTGATGCATAACTGTTCACGTGGTAGGGCGAATTATTGAAGTTTGGCTGACTGTAACTGTTCCATTGCATAAAAATGCACTTATACTGGAGAATCTTACAGTATGCTTAACTTACAGCATGATACTGGAGAATCATCTTAACTTACAGTAGGCATGTTACTGGGAAATCGTCTTACTGTACTGTATCTTGCAGTATGTTACTGGATAATCATTTTAACTTACTGGAAAATCATCTTAACTTACTAGAGAATCATATTAACTTACAGTGTGTTACTGGCGAATCAGTACTATTGTTGTGTCTCAGGTACATGTGTCTCCAGGTTATGTATGTATGTCAAGTACAGCTCTGTGCTATTTACATACCAGCTTTACTCACAAAGATAATGTGTAATAATGCGATCCCGTCAACATAAATTAATTAATGTAATGTTCCCATGAAAAGGTTAACAGACTTTCATCTCAGTGAGCGTAGGAATATATGTCAAACCATGCACTAGACTGGGAATTCCTATCCCACAACTGCTTCAACTTCTCTTGAATATCTTCTTTCCTATGAATTCCTCATGTTGCAATTCCTAGTCAGTAGTTTGTTTTCTTCTTGACCTGTAGTGGTGACACACAAACACCCTGGAGACAGAGGAAGACCGTTCTGATCAGACAGAACTGAATGTTAAGTCCTTCAACAAAGCTTTGTCTTGTCCCACCCCTTGCCTAGTCTGGCATACCTATTAAGAATCCTATTCAATTATTCATTCTGATGGATAAAACACCTCCGCAATTAATTGCGTGTGAGCTACTGTACCCGCCCCCCACACAACTACTAAGGACTGAAATTCAAAGCCCAAACCCATTGATTTTATTTTCTTAAGCTCTATTTCTTGAAAATCAAAGATACAACAACAATTTTATACTTACTGTTTTAGGCTAACATCACTGAATGAAGACATATTTGGTTAATGAGGGTCTTGTTAAATGAGGTCTCTTGTTACATCCTTTCTACATCTGTGCCTCTTCCAGTAATAATAAGCATTGAGGAGAAAGAAAGTGAGGCACCCTTAAGATATGAAACTTAGCTTTTAAGATATAAAAATCCTAGCTTTTGTGTATTCTGTTTCATGGACAGTAGTTCAGAGCAAATGAGCACCACGTGTACAGTAAATTAGATCTGCACTTCATTTTACATATTAATTATAAACATTCAATATTATGCAATAATAATTGCATAATATTGACCCACTTCTTTAAGAATCTTTGATTTAAGATGATCTGTTGGATATTTTGGGATTACACTTCCCTTGTGCAAAGTGTGTGTTGAAAATGTGCCATTATATTCCCCTCATAGTTGTTCTATCTGTCTCTGTCTCTCTGTCTGTCTGTCTGTCTACTCTGTATCTATCTATTTATCTATATATCTACTGTATCAAATATCAGTGATTAAACCCATGACCCACAAAGACATATTACCTACCGGGCCGAGGCCCAGGGGCCCAAGAGCTCAGGGGGCCCTTTGCGTTTCTTGTTGCATAGTCAACGGGCTTAGTCATTCATGTCCAAAGTCCTGCTGCAAAACTGAAGCAATAGCCTAAATATTCACTTTGAACATGTCACAAGAAAGAAACCATCATGATACGTTTTAAATGAGTGTTTATTAGTTAAATCCCATATATTGTTAATCTTAGTATATGTCTGTTAGTGGGGTCATAGTAACCAACGCTGGCGACCCCGGGCAGTGCTGATTGTGTGGGTGTGCCGTGGGTGGTGGTCTGGTAAGACCGGGTGACCTGAAAAAAGAAGTGCCGAGTCAGCCATGGAGTCGGCAGAGGAGTGAGCATTGGGTTTATGTGAGCTCAGTTTGGGCCAACTCACCTCGCCACACAAAGAGATTGGGACTATGTAGGCTACTTTCTGCCCGGGGAGAAGGGGGGGGCTGGCCTGGATAACGCCGGCCAGGCCAGGTCCGGGAGAGGAGGAGGACGGGAGGGGCGACTCGGGAGGCCCTCCTCCTCACAGCCAATAGGGACTTTAAGCAACGACGGTTTTCAGGACTGACCGGAAATAGATCTGCTATGACGCTATCGCCGTAGCGGTCAAAATCGTTAAGCAAACAGCCGAGTGGTCCCTACTGCGAAGCGTCTAGTAGAGACGAGTCGAGACATTGTAGCCACTACACGAAACAGGAGGGTTTTGCCGTGTAGAATCAGCTGCTACGGCAGGCAGGTTTATCTATCGAGCACTGATTCTTTTCGGGTCAGCGTAGAGGCCCGTCGTAGCGGTCGTTGCTTAAAGTCCCTATTGTCTGTTGAGGTGCCGGCACAACAGACTATTCTAGTAATGGGGACAGGGAGGAGAACACTGGAGGGTTGTTAAGATCACCACGCACCCTAGACCTTGTAGTAGGTTAGGAGTTAAGATCACCATGCACCCTAGACCTTGTAGTAGGTTAGGAGTTAAGATCACCATGCACCCTAGACCTTGTAGTAGGTTAGGAGTTAAGATCACCATGCACCCTAGACCTTGTAGTAGGTTAGGAGTTAAGATCACCATGCACCCTAGACCTTGTAGTAGGTTAGGAGTTAAGATTACCATGCACCCTAGACCTTGTAGTAGGTTAGGAGTTAAGATCACCATGCACCCTAGACCTTGTAGTAGGTTAGGAGTTAAGATCACCATTTACCCTTGACCAATGTAGCCGTTCCTTGCAGTAGATTAGGAGTTAAGATCACCACGCACCCTAGACCAATGTAGCCCTGCCTTGTAGTAGGTTAGGAATTAGCCGGCGAACCTCCCCAGCCCCCTGACACCCCAGCACTAGCCTAGCTACCAAAGCAGGTCAGATAACGCACATTCACTGTTTGGAAGGGGCAGCTATGCTAGGACCATGCTAGATAGTGGGCCAATAGTACTGATGGTGGCGCTACAGGAAAAAATGACAAACTTTCCGTAACGCGGTAGATGTAGTGTGACATTTTTTTTGCATTTTATCAGATTTTTGAGAGTATTTTAAATTCTGTACTCATTCTCTCCCCTAAACTATTGCTGCCATATCGTTAAACAAATATACTACCCACAAACCAGCAACAGCACTGTCTCATTCCATAGTAACAGCAAGCTCCACCAATCAGAGACATCTGTTGGCAACCCCGCCCAATTTTGCCGACCCTACTGCAATCTGCAAATTAATCTAACTCATCTGTGAATGAGCACACCTGCAGTCAATCTAATTAGCAAGACAAGCCAAAAAACATTACAAACCCCAGACAGTTTGTCACTTATGGAGCAGATAGATTGAAGGAAAATGAGCAGATAGATAGAAGGAAGATGACTACTTTGACACTGGTTTGATGGCTGCCACATGCCTCATGTGTGATTTAAGTTTGTTTGAGAACATTTTGTAGAACTTAAGAATTTTATTAAAAAGCTAAGCAAAGGCCAAACTGCCAGCTTCTCCCTTGACCCAGAACATGACTGAAATGAACAATGACATGAATTTAAGCCCTGGGTGATGCATAAACATGCTAATGCCTACTCAGGCATTGTGGATCTCAGACATGATTTGAAGATATTTTTAATTTAAGAAGTTTTAAATAATTAGGGTCCAGGCAGAGACCCTCATGTATTTTTTATTTGTGTCCTCCTGTTCCTCCTTCCTCTTCCTCCACAAAATCATTTTCGCCCGGCCTTGATTCAGTGCTGCGCAACAGCTGTAATCTGGACTGTTCTTGTGGAATTATCATCAGACTTGTCTTATTTTTAGGCCATAATTTAGTTGTTTAAACTTCAAACCGGTGGTCAGTTTATCAAGATAGAGCCTACTTGAACATTTCCTCAGACATTTTCTGACATGCTAGCTAGATATCAAGATGGCTGCGCTCATGGTAGGCCTAGCTGCTAAGGCCTCAGTTTCACGATCAGCGTCTGATCCATTTGAATGCTTTTTGTCTAATTTGATATGTAGGCTACAGTTCTATTTCGTGGAGCTGCGCCCCACAGGGCAAGCTCCTTATAATTGTAGCTAGCTATGTTGACTGAAGAAAAAAACGTGCATGCACCTGCGACCAATTAGAACATTCTGCGGATTCTGTGGTTACGGTTCACTCAACAGCGACGTGGGACATTCACTCTGCTTCTGCTGCATGGGGCCGCAGCATGGCAGGGCAGGTGTGGTGCCTTCTCCTGACTGCCAGACCTGCGCTCAACTGAAGCCTCTACAGAGGCTTCGCCTAGCACACTTCTTTGACCGCTGCACCCACAGAGCGCAGTTCAGACGAGGGAGAGGATATTGGCGTTCTGTCCCAGCAGCTGGCACCCATGCTGTCCCTTCCTCCCTCTGATGATGAAGAAGAAGGAGTTTTAGAGGCTGATGTTGACTCAGCCTATGAAGCCCCTGATGCGAGCAGCTCTTCTTCCGGTGATCCCGGGCCTGTGTCCTTCAACCGCGATCTCCTGAAGCTATTGGAAAGAGCAGCTAACCATCTCGACTTTCCCCTCCCGGAAGTTGTGGCTGTGACGGGGCTGCCCCTCTGGAGCTCCGTCTGCTATGGGTCAACCTCCAAGCCTGCACCTTGTCTCCTCCTGGCTATGTCTGACCTGGAGACGTTCGAGGAGTCGGGATGGGGCCAGCCTGCTACCCTCAGAGCTCTGCTACATCCCTTCATGAGAGCAACCAGAGTCACCGGTTGGAATGAAGCAATGACGACTGGCTCCCCACCGCTAGAACCCATCATTTGTTGAAGCACCTTTGGTAGCTCAATTACAGCCTCGTCTTCTTGAGTATGACGCTACAAGCTTGGCACACCTACTTTTGGGCAGTTTCTCCCATTCTTTTCCGCAGATCCTCTCAAGCTGCATCAGGTTGGATGAGGAGGGTCGTGCACAGCCATTCTCCAGAGAGGTTCAATCGGGTTCAAGGCTCTGGCTGGGCTAATCAAGGACATTTACCAACTTATCCTGAAGCCACTCCTTTGTTATCTTGGCTGCGTGCTTAGGGTCGTTGTCATGTTAGAAGGTGAACATTCACCCCAGTCTGAGGTCCAGAGCACTCTGGAGCAGGTTTTCATCAAGGATGAATGTCTCTCTGTACATTGTTGCATTCATCTTTCCCACGATCCTGACTAGTCTCCCAGTTCCTGTCACTGAAAAATCCCCACAGCATGATGCTGCCACCACCATGCTTCACTGTACGGATGGTATTGGCCAGGTGATTTGACGCTTGGCATTCAGGCCAAGGAGCTCAATCTTGGTTTCATCAGACCAGAGAATTTTGTTTCTCATCGTTTGAGAGTCCTTTAGGTGCCTTATGTGTCTTTTACTGAGGAGTGGCTTCTGTCTTGCCACTCTACCATAAAGGCCTGATTGGTGGAGTGCTGCAGAGATGGTTGTCCTCTCATCTCCACAGAGGAGCGCTGGAGCTCTGTCAGAGTGACCATCGGGTTCTTGGTCACCTCCATGACCAAGGCCATTCTCCCCTGATCGCTCAGTTTGACAGTTTTGGCACTGTCAGCTGTGGGGCCTTATATAGACAGATGTGTGCCTTTCCAAATCATGTCCAATCAATTGAATTTACCACTCGTGGACCCCAATCCAATCAAGTTGGAGAAATCTCAAGGATGATCAGTGGAAACAGGATGCAACTGAGCTAAATTTTGAGTGTCATAGCAAAAGGAGTGAATACTTATGTACATGTGATGTTTTTTTTGTGTTTTTTTATACATTTACAAAAAAATCAAAAAAAACTTTTTTCACTTCACGTCATTATGGTGTATTGTGTGTAGAATTTTGACAACACTTTCCAGATGCACTGTACCTACTCTGTCATTACATATGCAAGAGTGGTCTCCAGACACCGACCTACAGGTACCTACAGTACATACGTACCTACCGAATCTGTCATTAGATATTCAAGTGTGGTCTCCGTATCAGTTCCAGTGTGACATACTTCCTCACATCATAATGCATCCTGATTGGCTCTCCACTTGACCACAGTAAGTAAACCATGTTTCAAGAGTCAGTCATGAAGGCATCTTCGTTTTAATAATAATAACATGAATTCATACTTTATTCATTTTGCGCACCGTTTTGTCAGAGCATAATCATCCATACCGATGCGGTCTGCAGGCACAATGGGCTAAAGTGTTTTCAAATGATAGTAAAATGAGTTTCAAATCAAGTTAAAAGAATCATAAGAAAATATAGAAACATGTTGGCAAAGTTGTTTTGCAATAGTCAACAGGGAAAAAACTAATGTGGAAGAAAGCCTAGTGTGGAGGAAGAGGGTGTGCTGCCTGGGTGTTTACTGCTAAGCTGCTGAGTGCATCCTTGGCCCAGAGGCCTCAAATCATCTGGGAGATTGCTGGGCTTCTGTGGAAATTACGAAAATGCAGGGGAAATGGACGAGCAACACTTCATAACAATTAATCAGGGGCGGCTGATTAATAAAGTTCATTTTTTATTCTCGATGATTCAGGGGATTATCAAAAGGACACTGTCCTTGTCATTTTGATTAACAAACCTATCTTCGCTCTGGAAGAGCAGGCGCTGAAGGGAGACGCTCTCTCTCGCCCATAAAATAAATATTGAATGAGAATATTAACTCGTTAACCTTGACAAGTATTTGTAATTTTCATAAGGGGGTAAACTAGCAGATTCAGCATAAAAAATGCTGTGGGGGTTTAAGAAAGGCATGGGAGAGAGGTGGGGGGACGACAACACAACAAATTAGAGAGAATGAAGAATGCTACTGCATGAATCCTGTCATTTTTATGGGCTGCAATGATTAATTTGTTTGTTCAAATTCTCAATTAAGCCAGAAGGAGGTGGGAGAATTAGAAAAGGAGAGCATTGCAGTGTTGTCTTGGCTTTGCAAGCGCCCAAGGGAAAGATAGCTGATGCAGGCCCCAGGTCAGGCTATACTGAAGACAGCTCATAGAGGCTGAAACATGGAAATGTAGGACTTTGTTTCAAGGGACCAATTTCAGACACATCACAGCACAGGAAAATGTAAATCAAAATATTTTTTTTAAATCCCCCTGATAAATCATTCTGCCGTTTGTATTTATTTGTCCAGGCTGCTCTTTCAAGTGTAATGCCCTGAAAATGTCAATCGTCAATGTGAGTAGGAGTTCTATTAGAAATAAAGTACAGATCACTACACACAAAAACACGCACACATGCACACACACACACACACACACACACACACACACACACACACACACACACACACACACATACATACATACATACATACATACATCTACATCTAGATAGATAGATAGATAGATAGATAGATAGATAGATAGATAGATAGATAGATAGATAGATAGATAGATAGATAGATAGATAGATAGATAGATCCCCTTGTGGAAATTCGGGTGCATACATACATACAAACACCAGAACAACTGCAGAGACATGCAAGAAAAAGAAAATATGGACACTTCCATGTCCCCAGGGGCCCCGTGCCCTGACTCATTATCTGTCAGAGTGACAGATGTTTCTCAAATGATGGTGTCTCATGTGTGTTGAGCCTCCACCAGGCCCTACCATGAGAGACCCCAGCCTTGGACAGCATCTCAGCCCTACCATGAGAGACCCCAGCCTTGGACAGCATCTCAGCCCTACCATGAGAGACCCCAGCATGCTGGACAGCATCTCAGCCCTACCATGAGAGACCCCAGCATGCTGGACAGCATCTCAGCCCTACCATGAGAGACCCCAGCCTTGGACAGCATCTCAGCCCTACCATGAGAGACCCCAGCATGCTGGACAGCATCTCAGCCCTACCATGAGAGACCCCAGCATGCTGGACAGCATCTCAGCCCTACCATGAGAGACCCCAGCATGCTGGACAGCATCTCAGCCCTACCATGAGAGACCCCAGCATGCTGGACAGCATCTCAGCCCTACCATGAGAGACCCCAACATGCTGGACAGCATCTCAGCCCTACCATGAGAGACCCCAGCCTTGGACAGCATCTCAGCCCTACCATGAGAGACCCCAGCCTTGGACAGCCTCTCAGCCCTACCATGAGAGACCCCAGCCTTGGACAGCCTCTCAGCCCTACCATGAGAGACCCCAGCCTTGGACAGCCTCTCAGCCCTACCATGAGAGACCCCAGCCTTGGACAGCATCTCAGCCCTACCATGAGAGACCCCAGCCTTGGATAGCATCTCAGCCCTACCATGAGAGACCCCAGCCTTGGACAGCATCTCAGCCCTACCATGAGAGACCCCAGCCTTGGACAGCATCTCAGCCCTACCATGAGAGACCCCAGCCTTGGACAGCATCTCAGCCCTACCATGAGAGACCCCTGCCTTGGACAGCATCTCAGCCCTACCATGAGAGACCCCAGCATGCTGGACAGCATCTCAGCCCTACCATGAGAGACCCCAGCATGCTGGACAGCATCTCAGCCCTACCATGAGAGACCCCAGCCTTGGACAGCATCTCAGCCCTACCATGAGAGACCCCAGCATGCTGGACAGCATCTGATGTGGAAGCCGCCACAGGATGAGTCGACTGGGGAGCCGGGCTGAGGGAACACAGAGAGGAGGTCTGTATTGGTGCATGGTCTTAAAGACCTACAGTACAGGCGGTCCTACTGAGATGAAAGGAACACAGAGAGGAGGTCTGTATTGGTGTAGGCCAGGTCTTAAAGACCAACAGGAGGTCCTACTTACATGACCATGCAAAACCGAAATAGGTTTGATCCCAGACTGATAACCTGGCCTGCTTACTCCTCAGACTGGCTCAGGCTTCATCTGTGTGGACAGGCAAACAGTCAGACCTCAGAGTGCCTGGCCATAGATTACATCCCCAAAAACAACATTACTATTTTACACCAAACCCTTAAATGAATTGGATCATCCAGGTTATACCTTGTTTCTCACATGCGGCAGATTAACAAGTGCATCTGCGTTATTGTGTTTTAGACCATTATATGACTTTTGCAATGAAATCACAGTGTTTTCCAGATCAGTGATTGTATTTAATGATGTTGGCCGGCTTCTCGACAAGAGGAAAGTGTCCTCTACACGTTCACTATGGCATTGACTAAAGCCACAAACTGAAAATGCTTATTAGTCAAACGGTTCCAATCGGAATAATGCCACGGTCAGCCAGTGTTGAGGAATGACAGTGGTGCCTGTGTTCTACACAAAGCTCTGCATGTGACCTGAGCACGCCGGACTAACACATGCATTAGTAACTGAAGTGGATTGGTGATGAGCACGACCTGATGATGTTACCTAATGTCATAAAGGTTCTACGTATTGTATCTAAGTCGACATCCCTGTCTGTCTAGCAAGGCCTGGTTGATTTCACTACAACCATTTGATCCCTTTGTTTCCAAAAGCTCCATTTGAACCTGAGGACAGACAGCTAAAACTATAGCAGTGAGGCTAAATTTGTAGCAAGAGTGGCAACTACTCTTGATTACATGTACTGATCCATCAATTTAAATGATTGACTGTTGAACAATAAGCCATCTGAAGTCATGTAATGGTAATCACCGTGTACAGCTAACTATAACTTCATACCAGCTCCTTGTTTTCCACATGTTTAATACAAAGAGGTATGTCAAAGCGATGTGTATTTATGGGTCACATTTGCTGTGTATGGAAAAAGGGGGAATCAATTTTCTGCCTCCACTGGTAATTGATGGCTTTTCAGGGTCTGCTCCTGGAGGGAAAGATGACAAGTCAGGTCTATCATATTTGGAGCGGTAGTAAAGCTGCCAGGGCCTGATTTCCTGGAGGTTTTCTGACCCCGGTGCAACCCAGTGTCTCTCTTAACTGCCTGCAGCCGGTTCTCATTCATCAAGCAGGCCTGGAACCAGTCCAAAGTGTCAATATCACTGTCACATTGTCTATCTATCTATCTATCTATCTATCTATCTATCTATCTATCTATCTATCTATCTATCTATCTATCTATCTATCTATCTATCTATCTATCTATCTATCTATCTATCTATCTATCTATCTATCTATCTATCTATCTATCTATCTATCTATCTATCTATCTATCTATCTATCTATCTATCTATCTATCTATCTATCTATCTATCTATCTATCTATCTATCTACTGGATCTAATCTATCTTTACTGCCTTTCTACCTATTTCTTCAATGTCTGTCGGATGTCTGGAAGACTGGAAAACAGTTAGAAATAGTTAATACTTCACTCATTTCCTTTGTGAGTTAAACATTCTCAAAAAGACACCATCGGTAACCTTCTTAAAATAATTTCAATCCCATAAATTTTCCACTGAAATAATCGGATATCTTTAAAGTGACAACACTGACCTTGAGATTTATTTTTGTCACTGTCTCCCCCAGCAATGAGAAATGTGCCTGTCCAGATGGCTTTGTGTGGCATCATCTTGCTAATTGTCAGTGATGCTATCAAAGGGATGTAGCAGACCTGACAACTTAGCTGATGAGCAATAAATGAACAGGAGAGCAAATTAGAGCCAAAAACGTGACAGTTATTTTATTCAGTTTACCTGCGCTGTGAAGTGTGCACAATCACTACTCTTCTTACTTTGTTTATATTCATCCCAATAAAGGATATTAATTGGTGTAGAACACAAACTAACTTTGTTGCTTACTTAAAGTTCAAAATATGTAATCACATTGTGATAATTTGGATCTTGTTACAATACATCCTACACTATTTACTGTAATTATAGTTGAAAACAAACATAACCCTACAATTACATAATTACTTTAACTAATCACTCACTAAACAGTTAAGAGGGATGCTGCCCAAGCATCATGGTCTCAGTGATTGTATTACATGCAAGGCAAAACATATGACACAAGCGATCATCCTGACCCGAGACTGACATGTGCTAAAGTGCATTATAGTTATTGCCGGGATAAAGGTCACATTGGCCCCTGTTATAAATTAGACAGGACAGCTCCAGCACACATGGAGTGTCAAGTGTACGGAAGTCTGAACGCATATCTCTTGGATCTTTTAGGACACACGCGCTGAGAGACATCGCTTTCCTTCGTTGTGAATGTGATTAGCTGACACTTAATCATCACATTATAGAAGTATTTGCTCAGTTCATCAGATAGTGGAGATGCCATGCCTGTGCTGTAGGCTATGTAGAATATGTAGTCTCTCTTTGATTTCACTGTGCTGCACACGAAGGGTTCAAACCTGCCAGGGGTCATCAAAATAATGTATGAAGACACGAGACTGCAGCTCATGCTAGTGAATGTTATCCTTGCTCAATGAACTGTAGGCCATTGTGTGAATCCCAAGGTCTTATTTATTTCCTTCATACTGTATCTATTTGTTCAATCCAGGCATAATGGTTGAACGGATATATATACCCAGCCTGAAGCAAGAAGAGAGAGAGAGAGAGAGAGAGAGAGAGAGAGACAGAGAGAGAGGGGGGGGGGGGGTGCATATGTGTGTCTCTGTATATGAGCAGACTTTGCTCTGAGATACAAAGAGAGGCAACTTGAAAGGAAGTAAGCAAATGAATGCAATGCCTCATTAAGCGGGTTTTATTTGACCGTAGCCAATTAGAGAGCATCTGTAATTTAAAACAGTCAACCTTAAAAAGAAACCTCCAACCAGGAACACATTTGTTCTCATGGGACTCAATCTTTGCCTTGTTTTCATTCAAATTAAGTTTTACCAGTGACAAACATTGAACATGAATGAAGAAAGTTAATACACTATGCAAATCCTGGCTGTGATACACATCTCCTAGTTAGTTTGAGATGCAAGAGAATGGTATGACTAGATAAGATGGGTAGAACAGTATATGAGGTCAAGATTTAGGGCAGAAATCCGGTCTGGCACATAGTATAGCTGGCTAGCTATGCTCACTGTTTTAGTCATTGCTCTTCATGATCAATAATCCTGTTTTAAACAATGACTAATAATCCTGTTTTAAACAATGACTAGCGGAAGTCCATGTATCTGTCGGCTGCCACCTCAGAGATAGACTGACAGCTAGTTAACCAATGAATCACTCCTCACAGAAAATGTACCTGACATCTCACAAACAGAGACAGTACTGAAATATTGATACAAGGAAACCTCCAAGACGCACGCAACTTATCCACATCAACAACAGGACCAACCCCCGGATCCCTATAGCCTGCTTTGCTACAGAGTTACGTTGAAAAATAGTAACACCTGTATTGCTTATACTGGTTGTTAAGCATTGGAATAAAAAATTGTGTGCAATATGCATAACCAAATGCCGGAATAATGAGCCATCTGTATGTGTGGTCCCTTCCTTGGAGATGCCAAGAACGGCGCCATCTGGGATGCAGCTACCAGCTGTTTTCCTTCTTATTACATGTTTATTAAAAGATGCAGTTGTTGTCCTCCTCAAGAAAGGGGAGAGATACAATGGGTGGTGATGCCGGTTATCTGATTGCCTCCATCTCCATTAGAAAGAGTGTTGGGAATCATTTCCTGGTCCAATAAAAGTAAATGAAAGGTTTTAATAGCAGTGCTGATTAAATTGTTTTTCCTATAGAGAAAGCTATAGGAATTCAAAATAATATGATGATTAGGTTACTTAAAATATACTTAAACACTTGCATCTTTAATATCCCTTGATTGTGGCTGGTATATTTCCCCTTGGGGTTTAATAAAGTACCTACCCACCTACCTAAAACATACTGTAGAAATGTCCAACATGTTACTTTAGGTTTGAACCCAAAACATTTCTTCATGGGACTTGAACATCTTTCTTTTCATTCTTTCCCATTTTCAAAATCTATTAGTAAAATAGCAAATATATATTAGTAAAAATATTGACTGACCACAATAGAGCATTTATGCACAGCAGGCCACCTACATGGCTCAGGATCATATCTCAGGTCAGATCTCACATAATCCAGGGTGGCAGGACTGCAGACCACCCTCTGCAGCTGTCAACGGATTCTGAGGGCTCAAACGAAGACGCGTCGAGCAGGCGTCCCGCTGTGTGTGATGGACACTGAGAAGGAACTGTGGAAATGTCCATCAGCATCTTCTGCCATGTGCTGAACACGACAGGTCAGGTCTGGACACACGCGTTGACAAACCCAGGGTGAACACACTGTCCGCACACACTAGAGCAATGCCAAGGGACAAGTGACAGGCTGTTTTGATGCCTTACCTACAGAAAAGCACAAACACACACACACACACACACACACAGAATATGTACAGTACAATGGCCCTTACCTGGTGTACACTATACCAATGTGTTCAGTACAGCGGATTGATGTAGAGAGTCTAGGACAGTGCATCCTACTCAGGGTTAGTTGTACTCTGCTCACTGCTCAGTACTTTAACAAAACACAATGCTTTTGTTCTCCTCTGTATAAGCAATTACCTGCCATATAGTGTAACCTTATAGGATCAAGTGAAATGTTAGAAATAAATCATTAAAGACAATGACAGGGCATTTATCTTCACTCCTGCAGTAATGCATGTGCACACAACACGCTGGCTGGAGTCAGTCAAGGGTGTGTTTCCGAACATGCCCGGTCCCCGTGCGCCTCGGTGTGTGTGTGCTTGTACGAGCGCCGTTGCGTGTGTCAATCCTCCAGTGGAAGCATGTTCTTAAAGCGCTTCATTTCGAAATCAACCATGAATAATTAAGTCATTTCACCAGGCTGCTTTAACAATATATTTCAGGAGAGGAAATAGGTCAAGTGGCTCAATGTTAGAAAGGTTGTTTTGAATGTTGGGTTTAAAGTCACGTTATACTGAATATAACAATAGCCGCTATGAAAGTTAATACAGAGTATGTTGAGACATATCAAGGCTATTGTTTGATAAGCACTGATTAGGTAAGTCTGCTCAGGTCATAGATAGTTCACAGTGTGATACTACTGTACCTGAGGAAATAATATGTGAACTACTGTGTTACTGCTGACTCAAATCACCAAATACTGTCAGTCAAAAAGGTGCATGTATTAAAATGTCTAATATCACCATAAGCTTGTGTAACTTGACTATTGGTGTGATTATGTACATTGTGTATTCAAGTGTGTGTACGGAATATAGGCTACAGAAAGAAAAGACTTGTTTTCTCACAACACTAACTCTGTGTTGTATTTGTCCATTATTTTTTGTTTTCAAGCTGTGCTATACTTTTAGGTTTTCAAATCAGGCATCTGCTCTTAACAATATGCATATGTTGTTCTTCTTTGAAAATTATGACTCTCAAGACTTCAATCACCGGCTACCCGTCTCACATGGAATTTCAGCTTTGAATCAAAAACAGGTTTGGATTCCCCAGGCCTTCCTTCTTTCATCATGGGTAGAGCATTTTAATTAGACTGCAGCATGGATTTGTAGCAAGCCTGCGTAACTAAATAGTTGAACCACAAGATGCAAATGAGGACTGTGTAGTGATATTGGAAACAGTCAGGAGTTGAAGCTGCTCTCTGTGAGTTTTTGGAAGTCAAATTTGTGAATCCACAAACAAGCTATACAGGCAGTCTTTGGTATTTTACAAATATAATGATCTTGTCTACAAGTGAACATGCTGTCTTTATGTTTGTTATTTTGCCTTTGAGAACAAAGACACATTTCCAACCTTGGACAATAAAGTTGTATCTTATCTTATCATTATTCAGTCCAGCACACACTAGTGAGATAGACAGACAGACAGAGAGACAGACAGACAGATAGATAGATAGATAGATAGATAGATAGATAGATAGATACTGTAGGTGTTAATAGGTAGATAATAATAGATTAAATTAAATTACAAGAAATATATACATACAGTATGCATACATATAGAATATATACATACACCAGTCTGTATAAATATACATACTAATACAAAGGTAGGCTACTATGACAGCAACTTAAAGTGATAACTAATCCATGTTATGTAACGCACTGGAAATTGGACAACCCTAGGATTCTGTGATGTCCGAGCACATGTTTGTGCATCTCTTGTGTTTGTTGAACATCAAGACAATGTTTCATTATAGATTACATACAGTAAGTACATCATCTGCAATTACCATTCAGGTAGCTCGCAAATATGTGATTTGATTTCATAATGCCTTGTCTTTCATGCCATCAGACGTAGTTCTAAGTGCTTGCACATCATGTTGCTTTGTTTACTCCAATCCCAGCATGTGTGCATCACAATGCATCTAATTGCTTCCTTGCAGGAAATGATAGAGGACCGCAGCCACAAGTGGGCACGTAAAAAAAACAAACACCATCAACACTCGCAGTGACATATGTTTGTTAGAGTATGTAATGTTTCAGTGGTGGATAGTCATTAAATTGAAATCTGTTCAAACTAGGGGGTGGAAAATCCTTAGGCAGCCAGGTGAGAAAAGTGCAACCATGTGAAGGAAACACAAAGACTAAGAGGATGAGAAACCACAGCATCTGCACAGCAGCTGCAAGTTTGAGTTACACTCTGATCAGAAACTTACACAAAGAAAAAAAGAAAGTTTTTAATTGTATGAGCAATTAATGAATACAGTACAAAACAAAGAGGAAGAAATCAGATCATATTCTGTTGTTTTATTCCCTTGACCTTTGCCTTGTGTGGACTGGACAGTGGCTGAGTCTAAGCAAAGAGAGCCTGAGGACACCCCACTGACCAACCCAACCACATTATGAACCACCCAACCACACTATGAACCACCCAATCACACTATGAACCACCCAACCACACTATGAACCCCCCAACCACACTATGAACCACCCAATCACACTATGAACCACTCAACCACACTATGAACCACCCAATCACACTATGAACCACTCAACCACACAATGAACCACCCAACCACGTTATGAACCACCCAACCACACTATGAGCCACCCAACCACACTATGAACCACACTATGAACCACTCAACCACACTATGAACCATCAACTCACACTATCAACCACCCAACCACACTATGAACATCCCAACCACACTATGAACCACCCAACCACACTATGAACCACCCAACCACACTATGAACCACCCAACCACACTTTGAACCATCCAACCACACTATGAACCATCAACTCACACTATGAACCACCCAACCACACTATGAACCCCACTATGAACCATCCAACCACACTATGAACCACCCAACCACACTATGAACCATCCAGCCACACTATGAACCATCAACTCACACTATGAACCACCCAACCACACTATGAACCCCACTATGAACCATCCAACCACACTATGAACCACCCAACCACACTATGAACCATCCAACCACACTATGAACCACCCAACCACACTATGAACCATCCAACCACACTATGAACCACCCAACCACACTATGAACCACCCAAACACACTATGAACCACCCAACCACACTATGAACCACTCAACCATACTATGAACCACTTAACCACATGTTGAAGGCAGAGGCTGGTCTGCACCAGGCCAGTTCCATACACTCTCACCAAAGTAGGCTCATCCAAACAAACAAAGGCAAGCAAACACACACACACGTGCGCACACACACACACACACAGGCACACACACACACACACACACACACACACACACACACACACACACACACACACATAAACATACTGGTGTGAGGGATGAAGACGAGGCCAGGTGAGCGAGAGCACTAGCAGGGTAAAGGGGGCCATGCTGGTAGAGATAAGCTGATGGGAGATGGCCGCTGGTCTGGGATCTGTCAGTATGTTGTGTACACACCGGGTGTTAAAAGCCGCCAGACAGGTACGACTGGGTCTGGATCTAAGCTGTGATTGATCACAGAGGTTCAGGCTGAGTTCAGGGAGGTCTCTGCCATTGTGGGCAAATGATTGACAGCCTCAAAATGGGATGATGGAATATTATCAGGAATCCATTTGTAATGCAGGGCCAACCGGAATCACAAAGGGGCGTTGTCTCACTGGAATGAAGTCATCCATCACCTCAACTTGGTCTCTGATTAGGTCATGAGTGGCTTTTGAGTAACAGATATACTTTATTTGTTGTTACCTCTGTAATAGACATGTTTCACCCAGTAATATATTAAAACCATGTTTAAACTACTATCTCAAGGGGAAAAGGGAATAGGCCTATGTTCACACCGGCCTATTGTGTTTTATAATTGTGAGGTCATTGTTCAGATATGTGGTCGACAGTTTATCCCATGACATCAGTATTATGGTAGCCTGTGAGACCTCGGTGCCCTCAATCATTCATTATACGTAGCCTAGCTTTCAACATATTTTATTGGATAAAACTTTAAAATGTCTATCGTGTATTTCCTTCACAGTGAAGCATTTCACAAAAAGAAAAGAGAATTGACATTGACACTTATAGTAACCTTTTCCCGTTGAAACAGCCCCGCAGTATCCTGGTGTTTTCTCTGGCCCCTGTCCCTTTAATAAACTCATGGTTATCTACTGTAACAAATGTCTCGCTGCCATCAAGTCCAAGCGAGGAGGGAGGAGTTTTTAATGTTCAGTTTGTTCTATGGATCGATGTTTGCTGGCATCGCCTCACCCTGCCTGTGCCGTGCGTAATACCATTACCCAAACGTTTTACGCTCGTCCTCCCACATATTCAATACCGTACTCTCAAACCTGACTGACAGGCGTCGTCATATTGCTTTGATGGACCAAAACGGAAAGAAAACGAGACGATCTTCCCTACAGGACATCTAGGAAAAAGGTGAAAAATAACCGCTCTGACATCTGCTTTGCCCAGGCAACGACTCTGACTGGATTCTACAGTGAGAGAGCAGAAGTAACCGACTCCAAGAGCAAAATAAAGACTTGCTCTTTCTCTCTATTTCTGCATGGACTATCATAGCCCGCAGTATACCAATTCCACCTGGGCAGAGCGACCGTGAAGTAGCCTACGAGTTCAAAAATGCCACGGAGGAAGCAGCAAGCGCCGAAACGGGCTGCGGGTAAGGGGAACTTGGTACTCATCAAACGGTCCCGAAGAACATTAAATATTGTCACATTTATAACATACATGTTAAGTAAATGTTGGATATATTGAATTGTGAACTAAAACTGTAACAATATTTAAGATAGTGAGTAGGATGGTCGCATCCGTCGAACATTACAATTTGCCGTATAGGCTTCTGGACGATGGAGAGCAACTCCAACGGTACGTGATATAACGTTAGAGCCTTGATAAAAGTTTTCCGTGGCCTATTAACCTGTTTTTTGAATAGAGAGAAATATGACGTTATTTTCCGCGTCAGGGTGCATGGGCTTTCCTTATATAGACCAGGCTACAGTAATTTACAGTTAATACCTTTATTACCGTCTTTGAATACTATTGTGCTCTAAAAGTTTGCACTCAATTGATATAAAGCCGGTTCAACAGCGGAAAGACGCGAATCTAAAAGAAAGCCCAAACGTCAGAGGCGCATCGAGTATCCAAACAGATGAACTTTGCATGAACTCCTAATATCTCATACATTGGAGAACGCTCTACAGCACGCACGCACACGCGCGCGCCCACATACACACATACACACATTTTACATTTTACATTTTATAGATATAGAGAACACAATTCAAGCCAAAAGTAGCGGGTAAATATTAAAAAGGGATCCGTCTTTGAATGAAATAGTGCAGGGATAAGCTTTGAGCCTGGTGATGCTTCACCACATCTCCTGTTCCCTGGAAAGTTACAGATTCACGAAACATTGTCACTGGTCACATGTTTGGCTACTGTTCATTGGTAGGCTATTTGATTTCCATCGGTTTCAAGTAATAGGCTTTATTATGAAAAAGGGTTATAAACAAAATATCTGTGTGTGTGTTAGTTTGTGTACAGTATGTGACTATGTGTACGGTGAAGGCCTATGTCTGTGTTCGTATCTGTTCATGTGTACATCGCCCCAGTAGTCTGGCATGGGCCTCTTTGTCACTTCACACTGAAACCAGGAACAGTGAACCTTTTGTAACAAAGGTGTTTGGATGAAAACACTCATGTGATGAATACCCCTGCCTCAGAGCTGGGGGGGTGGCGGTGGGAGGGGGGGGGGGGGGGGGGGGCTGGCTCCCTGAGCAGATGCCCAGCCTTTAGCTCAGTGCATGCCATTGATGACAGGGACTGACCATGGTCATATTACAGTCAAATTTTCCAAAAGTACCCCAAAATGTCAGTCTCTGAAAGAGTGCTTTACCTTAATATCTCTCCTCTATGTTTTTGACTCACTTTGTTGAGGAAATAGGAAAAATCCTTATTCCACTTCTCCAACAACAAATATAAAATTCAACTTTATGGCTATAATACAGTCACGTGCATAATTTGATGCAAGGTAATTACAATGTTGTTACACATTACACACTGCAACATAATGTAGAGTATGAGCTCATGTCCTCGGTGGATAATAGCTGAATGCCCACCAGGCCCAGGGTCACACATGAGTGGATATCCTTGACCTTATTTTTGATAGTGTTAACAACACACTGTAATTACACATTAGCAAGAGTGTTACTAAATTAGGGCCTCAAAATAATTGAGCCAATGGATAGAAGTGAATGGATGAGGGGTATCTGTGGTGGATAGAGAGGTGAATGGATGAGGGGTATCTGTGGTGGATAGAGGGGTGAAGGGATGAGGGGTATCTGTGGTGGATAGAGGGGTGAATGGATGAGGGGTATCTGTGGTGGATAGAGAGGTGAATGGATGAGGGGTATGTGTGGTGGACAGATAGGTGAATGGATGAGGGGTATCTGTGGTGGATAGAGAGGTGAATGGATGAGGTGTATGTGTGGTGGACAGATAGGTGAATGGATGAGGGGTATCTGTGGTGGATAGAGAGGTGAATGGGTGAGGGGTATGTGTGGTGGACAGATAGGTGAATGGATGAGGGGTATCTGTGGTGGATAGAGAGGTGAATGGATGAGGGCGATCTGTTCCATGGTGGCAGTGGAGGAGTTATCAGTCTTTATTATGGCGGCGGATGTGCAAGCAGATGGTGATTCCTCTCTGCCAATAATGGCGCTTCTTTATGCCCACGAAAAATACTGAGACCCTTATCTAACAGTCACACACACACACACACAAACACACACACACAAACACACACACACACACACACACGCACACACACACACACACATATATGGAGTGAACGACACCATCTCAAACATGCATTCTCACTTATTCCCTATACTCAGACACAAAACATTTTTCCCCCCACATCGGAGTCTGCAAAATCCCTTTTCTTAAAAACAATGTCCCCAGTATTATTCAGACAACTTTTGAGAAGATGCCTAAGAGATCCCTTTACACGCTCTCAGCTGCCTCGCCTATAATCTGGTAAATGTGTCAGCCCTATAGAGAAATAAGCCTTCCAGAAGAGTTTCCTCATTGTTGAGGTAATTGTCTCCTCTTTGACAGGCACATTCATCAGTGGCTTAATGGTCAATCAAAAGTTGGCAGGCAGAGTGTTTTCATTCTTTGCTATCCACTACATTAGGAATACTTAATCAAAATGTCTCCCGGTAATGGCTGTGAAGAGTTCATGACTGACTGATCCGTTGTCTGTGCCGATAGAAAATTAACAGCTCGGCACTGGAGAGATGCAGGCCTGCAGATAAACAAATTGTGCATTAATATTTCATCTTCAGGACCTGGGATGTGCTATCAGGCGGCAGAATATTCCTGGCTGTGTTGTCATTTCTCTCGCTGTCTTTTTTTTTTTAGTGTTCTTGAAGGCTCTTTGCAGCTGTAACTCATTTCGCTTGATGACTTTACTGGGGTTACAGAGAGTGACGACAAATTGATTACCTGGCAGAGCAAGAATGGAGTGAGGAGGGAGCGGGCTGACAGTCATGTTATAATAATATGTTTAATGATGTGTGGAGGGGGAACAAGGAGAGAGGGGTACTGAAATAAGACCATCGAAGATGCAAGAAATAGCTTTCGTTTTTTTGTAGTGCTCTTAAAGACGTAGTGTCTCTCTCGGTGGAAATTCTATTTTGCAAGGTGTTGTAAAAAGGCCGTTCTCGGTCTGCTCACACATTAATTCACAGGACAGTTGGTTTCCCGGGTTCCTCTCCACTCCTGGGGGAATTGTATTATTAATAGGCATATTTGTAAATTGGAGACTACTGACATGCAAGTAAAGGCCAGTTGTATTTGATTTACTTTTTCGGCATACATTCAAGGGTAATTTAAAGTGTTACTGTCTTGTATAATGTAGAATATGCAAAACCTTTAGATTTTACGGTTGAGGACACATCACTATGACATAGGATAAAGGGGTTACAATATCTGTTTTGGTTTAACATCCAGAAACGTACAGTACTTGTACTGTATGTGGACTATTTTTTAAGAGAATGGGGACATATTTTATTTTGCAGCAATGAAAGATTTTCTCTTATCGGTTGTACAATAGCTCTGTGCCTCAAACCGTTAGCCCAATTTGCTGTTAACAAGATAAATTGGAGAACAGACAAAGGCATTAAGTGTTGCAGTGCCAGTAAGTGACTGACAGCAGCTTGTGGGAATTGTCTAGCTGAAACCTAAGTGGTTTGTTCTGGAAACATCTTACAATCAAGGCAGATGTTGTTTATGTAGGTAAAAAAAGGCAATCAAATGCACCAATTTGAATGACAAAAGCCAAACGAAAATGGTACCAAAGTGTAAGAGTGCACTTTGAAGAGTGCACTGAATTTTCCATTGAAAATTATCACTTTTTTTAACATGTTTTTTTATTACTATTTGTATTTGTTGGCATTAACATTATTTAAATGACACAAAGACAGAAAAATATAGTAAATTATGCAGAGTGCCTGCCCTTGGATCTGGAATGAGGACAGAATGAACAATATGCTGAAGGGATTCCAGTTGGTCTCTTATAAAATGGCCATTGGTGACAATCATTTGGCCATCAAGGATGCGTGAAAGCTCTCATTCTGCCATTCCATCCCACACTCCATTCAATGGCTGAGTGATGCGATCATCAACAGTGACCATTAAAGTATGGCATTGGTGAGGTGCAGCCTTCTGTCAGGTCTGCAAGGTCCAGACCAATTAAGACCATTGTTTTTAGTGGCTCATGGATATGTGTTAGCAAATGTCACGTCTTACTGGCTAGTCTTGGCCTTTTCTGACTGCTGGCCAGAGATGGTACAATGTAATACGCAGTTTGATCATTAACTTGATATAGAAAATAATTTTAAAAGAATGCTTGGAAATCTGCAATTTCTCAAATAAAGTAAGAGACACGCATACATCCATTTCATACATCACACAATAATACATCTAGTGTGTTTTTTGTATGTTGTATTTTTAACTATTGACACATTCGAGATACCAACTTTCCTAGACAATGATGCTGCTAGCGAGCAATACAAAGTGAACGTATCCTAGCAGTGCACAGTCAAAACTTTTGCAGAGCTTTGTCAACACAATCATTCCCCAAATGACCAGAAAAACTTAGCGACTAGATTTGTCGCTAGTCGCTTTTGACTAATTAAGTCGCCAAGGGGGTCTGGCTAGAAGGTCGGCAGATATAGAGACAACGTCACCAGTGTCAGGAGCAGCTCTTGGCTGTGAAGCCATTTGGCATTGTGGCCAAGCTCGGTATTGCAAGTCACATGATGCATTTGGGCCCAAAAAAACTTTCCCATAGGGAGATGGGGAATAAAATGGGGGAAAGAAACAAACATTTCCACTCAAAGTCAAAAATGACTTGAATGAATTTAAGTTTTAAATCATTGGGTCCATTTTTCATCAGAAGCTTACAAGAGCCGGAGTTTTATTCCCCATGTATATCTATGGGGAAAAGGGATAGGCGTGGCCAAGAAAAACACTATTGTGCATGTGCTGTGGCCAGGGGCGGCGCAGCCGAGGCACTAGGGGCGCACAAATCTCCCCTCAACAAATCTTCCGACAAACGGAATCGTCCACTAGAACCCCCCCCCCCCCCCAACAAATCCTCCGACAAACGAAATTGTCCGCTAGCAAGCCCCCCCCCCTGCTCAACAACTAGTCGGGGCGCCCTGACGTGATTTTGCGGGATTTTTGGCTTCATGTGCTGGGTGAGCAACTTTCATTGGAATGAACGGGCGGCCATCTTTCAATGCCACGTCCAGTTCTCTTAATACATCCATGGTGCTGACCCTATCATTAAGTCGGTAACATTATTTCTGTAGCTAACTAATATTAAGTCAGTTAGCTAGCAAGTCAGTTAGCTAGCAAGACTAGGCTTTCAACCCTAAATCACATTGCTGTTAACTCTAGAAGACACGATTGATCTTGCATAAAATAACAGGTTTTTATTCTAGTCAGAAAATAAGCTCATCCATCACAGTTATATATTTTGCTACTCTTGCACTTGAGCACTAGATTATGCTCTTAGTCACTGGAGATGCACCTGTGAGTTCTGGCGAGTAGTAGTACACTGATTACGTACATTAAATGCAATTATTTTAAGTCGCTTTGGATAAAAGCGTCTGCTAAAGGACTGTAATGTAGCATAATGTAATGTAACTACACTGTATTTCAGGTATGCTGGTGCATTATATTTGCAGCTAGCATACAATAGTGGAAAGTAAATAAAAATGTTCCTGGCAGACACCAAACAGGGAGGCCTTTTCCAAAATAAAAGTAATTTTGTAAAGTTAAAGTCTTGTGACAGGAATAACTAGGGGAACAATGTTTGCTTTTGAATGAAACAGCGGCCGCATCAACACCCATGCAAGGATAATCAGCTTTTTTCTGTAGCCAAATTCAGGACCGTTATGTTAAACTATGTGAACTAAGTTCATTCTCACTCTAGACCCCTTTTCCTAAATGAGCTCCTAAAGTAGCACCTAAATGAGGTGCCACTGGGAAGACATTGAAGCCTTGTTCTCTGTTAAATACAACAGTGTATATATACTGTATATATATAGAGAGAGAGGGAGTTTTCATTTCACTTGCTCCCACCCAAAATTAGTTTTCATCTCACATCTCAGTATGCAATGTATTCTCACGTAAATTACTGCAATTTAAAAGGCTACAGTATCCATTATATTTTGCATTCCACAGTATAGAATGTAAAATAATAGTTAAATGTGACATTTTCTCTCAATTTAAATAGCTACTGGAAGGAAATTACTTTAATTATCCTGTTGTTCTGTTGTAGCAAAAGAACGCCTTAATTCACAATTCGCAATTCGCCTTTCTATTCTTTTTTTTACATTGTTCCAGATGCTGAAGTGTGCTCTAAAACAGTCATGACAGATAAAGGAGGAGGGCCCCCCCAAAGCAGAACTTTGCTTGGGGCCCCAAAATTGCCCAACACACCCCCTGGGCTACCCTCCCCAAGCTGTCCCTATCGTCTAGCATTAGAGTGCTCTTACAATAGTACGACTAAAGAGTAATACAGGATTGTTTAGTGTGTGAGCTCATTGCATTTCCACCCACATGCCAGGGACATGACAGGTGTGGATAGCTAATAGTTTGGGAGGCTTTTGTTTGTCTGAGAGGCAGACAGGGTGGTGCACTGTCTAGGTGATAAGAACAGAGACTCCTGAGCCCTGGAGCATAGTGATCTCTCCTCCGCTCTCCTGTGTGGAAAAAAGGGGCTGTTATGATTGGTCTCAAGGCAAGTGCCTGTGCTGCGTTGCACCTCGCTACGGCAGCCGCTCGCTCACCTCTCCTTCCCTCTGAGACCTGCGCTAGTTTCCAGGCAAATGACACAATTTGATATGCCGTTGGGGTGATTCATGTGGATAATGTTTCCATGTGATCATCGCGGCAGAAAAGGCTATTTCTTGTTTTGTTTTTTTTCCTCATTAAGTCCGACAATAACTAGGATATTGGGAGAGGTTATTGCAAGCAGGCTAAAACTCATTATTTCTGCCAGACATACCAAGTACAAAATAAATGATGTTATGGTGTTTTGTCCAGGTCCCTACAGATATAATGATTTAAGAGAGTGAAACAGGGAAGATACTGAACTGCTGGGGTCGGGCAGCGCGTACGAATGTGTGGACTTTGAGGATGAGAATGGAGGAGGTTTGGGGGAGGCCTAGTGTTCTTACAGCAAGGCTGTTCTCCTGCTATTGATTACATGGAGGGTGTGTGTTTATGATGAAGTAGACTAGAGCTTGTGCTCGCTAACAGTGTGATTTATCCTATGTGTGTAATAATAAGCAGTTTCTCCACATTGCGTGACCCATATCAAAGTGCCCGTGCCTTTCCATGCACACTACAGGTAAAAAGACGACACCCAATGACATTAGTTGACCTATATACAGTAAAGTCAGCCAGGAGGCCTAGATATTGGCCATATGGTTAGGAAGTTGTTCAATACAATCAGTGCTGGATCAGGTTACCAACCCCAGATGCTTTTTTAAAGAGGTTACTGCATCTGCTGTGTCCTCATTCACAGATAACATCCTGCTGCTAGAGAGACAACGGGGCTCTCTCATTTCAGAGGTATGGTGTTTACAGGGACATGAGCAGGTACACACATTCATAGTTTCATAGACAATGACAGCATCATGAATCATTTAATCAGGAATGAATCATTATATGATTAACATAGAAAGTCATTCCAACCTAGATACACAAAAAGTTTGACTCACTAGATTCAAAGTTTTGAAGAATTGTCTTATTTCAGATAATTGAATTAAAACATAATCATGAACAAGAGTAGAGTGTACAATTACCAAATATAAATAGCAGAGAATAACAGGTAACATCTCAAGAAACAATGCAGAGTTGTCCCTGAATATGAAAATGACAAAACACAGAGAAAACATTAATCTGAAGTTATGCACCGTGTACCTGATTTGCTTCTAATCAAATCCTTAATGGGCTCCAATTAAGATTTATTATGCAAATTAACCCTCCGCAGCTACAGTCTAAAGGAGCAGGAGCTATGACAATATTATGCTAATGGTGTGATCTGTAACAATTACAAAGGTAAACTGTCTTCACTCCACATGGTCTGTGCTTTTCGGTCAATGTGATCAATTTGGACTGTAATCCTACCTGCACGTGTGTTTTTAAAAGTGCTATTTTTAAATGCCATTATCTTCAACTCTATTCTTTAATGTGTTTAGTTTTATACAGAGGCCATACTGTTATTCTAACGGCATTATCTTAACAGCAATTATTCTACTGCCCACTCCAAATCTAACTTCTCTGACAAGCATCACAAAAATGATTAGCAAATGCATCTCTGGAAATTGCATTCGTTAAGGAAATAAACATGATGTCTTCAGTTGAGGTGTCAAGATGTCCATGTCTATGCATGATTACAGGAGGATGACCCACTATAACAGCTGGGAAATTGTGAACCTTGCATTTTCTGTAACTTCATTTAACATTGAGGCTGATGGCTTTCTTGCAGCTTTATAGCTGACACATTTTATGTGTTGTCAGGCCGTGCAATTACATAGGAGCAGATCTGATGAATCAACTCAATGTTCTATCACTTCAGCTGACCTCACTGGCCTGCGTTCTCCATTTCTCCAGACTCGGGTCAAACAGAGGCTTTCACATTTCCACCAATCACGTCTGGGAGAACAATGCTTAAATTGCTCCTATAACCACCAATCAAGCATGTGTATAGTCCTGTATAACATGTATTAATCACAACATATCATCAATCAATCAATCAATCAATCGACAGAAGACAAAAAGGTTGTAAATTAATTGAATGTGTGCAGCTTAAAGACATTTTACAGTGACGATGTTTTCAAAATAATGACTCATATTACATCCATATTTTACATATTAGAAATATGCGCCATAAATCATGTCACGAAACGTCTATGCTTGTGTTGTGCTTCTTGGTGCTTTTGATGCTTTACATAGTTGCCTGGTGTGCTAAGCCAGTCTGTTGAAACTAACAGCTTAATTGAAACTCATTAAATGGCAGTGACAGCTTAGGTGTCTGTGTTGAATAGAAAATAATTCTGTTGTACTTACAGCTTGATTAAGGGGAACCACTGAACATATTCATGCTGAATGCATCGGTATGGACATACTCACGGCGCTAGCCTGTAACAGGGTAATTCAGGGGGCTGTTACACTGCCAGTACTGTGTAGTAATCCTTGTGTAATACACTGCACAATGTTTTGTTTACGTCTCAAAAAAGATGTGATGGAAATGACAGAGAAAATGAAAAACACAAATTACAAAGTATGTTCTTGTATCACTGTATTTATTAACCCGGTGCTTAAAATAGGCTGTCATTAGACAGAGATGTGAGAAATGTGCATCCTGTATCATCAAATCTAGAAGTGAGAGGCAATTGGAATGTGTTCAAAATTGACTGTCCTTGTAATGGGTGTATGATGAATGGTATCATTTAGGGAGAGAAAATGAATGTGGGCAAAGCAAAGATATTATTCTGCTGCATTTTTATAAGCCTTGAAGATTAACTAATTTCACAAAATCCCCAAAATATCCATTTAAATCTGATTATGATATAATTCCCACCATTGCAATGCCATGTCTCAAAGCATATACATAGTTGATTATAGGCTGGGTCATAACATCGATCAATACCTTGAAAGTATTTGTAAAGTAATTGAGGAACGTTTGATTTGTCTTTCTGGGACTGTTATTTGTTTTTTGAACAGCAAAGTTAAATCAAGTTCACCTCATGTACAGTACTTGACAGTATTGCATTAAGTATTTGATCCAGGTCTGATTACGGCGGTCATACACTTTTTATTTTCTCTGATTGTACAATAGCCTTATTTCCACTGTCGTGCCGAACCGTTCTGAGCACGCAGGGTAACCGTTCCGACGGTGTTTCCACATGGGACCGGTTGGGCCCAGAACCGTTCGCAGAACCGCTCCCATGGCACGGTTGTCTAACCGTACTGAGTAAAGCAGAACCGTTCTTTAGTAGAAATGTGAAAGTTAGTTCCGCAAACAACATTCCGTGGAACGCAACAGCCCGAGAGGTGGAAACCGACACTGTAACCGTTCCCACGGGTCCGGAGCAGCGCGGTTTGAGCACGGTATCGGTTCGGCACGACAGTGGAAATAAGGCTTATGTATCAGTTGTAGGATCTTGGCCCCTGTCAGACCTTACACTGGTGCCTTCTGACTAAAGCAATGTTATAAAGGTGCCTTCTGACTAAAGCAATGTTATAAAGGTGCCTTCTGACTAAAGCAATGTTATAAAGCACAACTCGAAGCCTTTTCACCAGTCTGAGGGTATAAAAGGGGGATTTCCAAAGGGAATGGATTTACAACTATTCATCCTCACATGATTAATATTACATAGGGAGGTCTTTGTACAGGAAGAAGCATGTCTAATAGTGTGCCAAGTTTAACTGGCTGAAAGCAAACATAATGCCAAAGGCTTCCTGTATAGGAAGTGACCTGACGCATCATGAACGCCTCATGTGGGTGTTGTTGGCTGATGTCATCTGCCAGATTTGAGCTTTCAAATGTTTTACGACTGATTGGACGAATGCATCTCTGGTATGTCAACACAGGCAGACGTTTTCCAGAGGAGCTGTTATCAAAGCATGGAGAGGGTTTGATTAAACCAGTAAGTTATACTTCCTGTATTTATACAGGTCGTCAAAGCTGCTTTCTGTACCTCACGATACCACTGACCTTAGTAATAACTCACTGATATCTCCATCCACATAGGATATGAGACTATGAGAAGATACGTCCAGTACACTCACCCCTGATACTGGGATTTCAGGTTCCCCTGTCCTGTGTCTTTTACATGCTCATATTTCCCAGGACAAGCTTTCAGGAGGTTGGTTTCTAACCAGGCCAAACATAAGTCATCCTGTCAATCGAATGGAGGCTACGTTCCTTTCCGTGATTCTCAGATGTTAGCTATACACAAACCAGGGCAGCTTTCACTAAATGATTGACTGTGATTAGGTGACCTCAGAAACTCGACTACGGTGTGCTAGTCAGTGTAGGCTCTGCTGGCCAGTGGGCCCAGAGTGAGTTAGTGTGTGGCTAAGCCAGGGAGGGATCAGCTCTCTAATGCTAGCCATTGCACTAGCAGAGCAGTGGAGGGGTGGAGGATACTATTACACATTACAGAGTAATATCTGTAATATCTATGGCTTATGGCAATATGAATGACCTGGACAGCATTTTATGTTGAACCTGATAATGTGTTATCATGCACAGGTAGTTATTTTAAATTGATTCTAGCATTTCTTTGTTGTTGTCAGGGGAAGTCCCTGAATTGTGAAAAGTTTTGAATGAGGTTAAGAATGTGAGTTGCATTCAATCCTTAACTGCTGCAGCTTTCAAGGTCACTATTTTCTCTCCAATAAGCACATATTGACACAGCAGTTGTATTTGTATTATTTACACTAGTACTGTATCTCCCTGTCCCCTCTGGACATTATAAGGATGCAGAGAAAGTTACCATTTATCCATGTTAGTGTGGTCAGTGTTGTAGCGAGCAGAAAGCCATTGTGTCTGATAAAACGGAGAACATTGACACTCCTGTCTTCTGCTAGCCTGTCTGTCTGTCTGTCTGTCTGTCTGTCTGTCTGTCTGTCTGTCTGTCTGTCTGTCTGTCTGTCTGTCTGTCTGTCTGTCTGCCTGCCTGTCTGTCTGTCTGTCTGTCTGTCTGTCTGTCTGTTTGTCTGTCTGTCTGTTTGTCTGTCTGTCTGTATATCGCTCTGCTTGTCTTTCTCTCTGTGTGTGTGTGTGTGTGTGTATTTGTGTGTGTGTGTGTTTGTGGTATGTTCGAGCTGTGCTGTCTCCCTGGTAACTGTTGTGTGTGGGGAGTTGATGTCTACAGTACGTCACAGAGGTCACCCACAGGTCACAGCCATGGCCGGGGGCTGTGACATCAACACTGACTGGCCTTAGAAGGACAGTGTCAGGGTAGTTCTGGGAAACAACATACAAGAGCAGGACTGGAGCGCTATTACACTACATACAGTCTGGTTTCATTATGTATCAACTGTTTCCAAGTAGTGGTTGAGCAACACTGTACATCCATTCATAAACAGCTCAGTCAGGCTGGTCGAGGTCCGCTTGGTGACGGTGGTTGACTGAATTTGAACAAAGGACTTTCAATTTCTGGGACCACCCCCTTCACTCTTTATACACACTCACCCGCATTTCACCCGTACCCCTATCTACTCCTGCTCCCTTTTGCTGAAATCCACGATAGGATGATCCAAAAGTCCTTAATCATGACTCATGACTTCCTGGTCATGTTCTGTTGCCTGATCAATCAAAGAGACAAATGTGGCTGTCAGAACAACACCTGCTGGGCACTAGGTTTGAGTAATATCTCTTTGTGTGTGTGTTTGCATGTGTGTGTGTGTGTTTATGTATGTTTGTGTGTGTGTTCTGAAATCATGTGTTTATGAAGTCCTCATTGACTGTGTGAGAAAACTGTGTGTGCACGCGTGTGTGTGTACAGTATGAGTGTACTGTATGCGCGTGTGTGAGTGTGTGTGTACAGTATGAGTATGTGCTTGCGTGTGTGTGTGTACAGTATGAGTGTATGTATGGGTGTGTAGAGTATGAGTGTACTGTATGTGCGTGTGTGTGTGTGTGTACAGTATGAGTGTATGCGTGCGTGTGTGTGTGTGTGTGTGTACAGTATGAGTGTATGTGCTTGCGTGTGTGTGTGTACAGTATGAGTGTATGTGTGTGTGTACAGTATGAGTGTATGCGTGCGTGCGTGTGTGTGTGTGTGTGTGTACAGTATGAGTGTATGCGTGCGTGCGTGCGTGTGTGTGTGTGTGTGTGTGTGTGTGTGTACAGTATGTGTGTGTCAGTATGTATGCCTCTTGCATGTGTTTCCTACACACTCCATGGCAGGCCGCCCACCTGGCAGCGACCCAGCCGAGAGGTTCCGGTACTGTCCAGACGCATCCTTCAGGGACCTCATCAACCCCTGGGTTTCCTTCCCTCTCACCCGAGGGCATCCATATTCATTTCCTCCTCTGATTTGGGGGAAATGATGAAAGGCTGGCTTTCCTCCCCACGCTGACTTCCTGCCAAGGGGGTGCATTACAACACAACGTAAATCTGCAAAGACCTGCAAACTCGTTCGCATTTGGACAGGACTAGTCACACGGTATCATGCCACGTAAGAAGGAAAGCTTGGTGATTATCGATGTAAGATGAGCTGAGTGACGAAAAAAGGGGAAAAAGTCTGAGCTCTGTGCTCCGTTATCTACACTGTAGTTAAACACATGAGTCACCTATACATTATTTTGCCTTAGAGCTACTTAAGCGTCCTCTTAGAGATCTGCTTCTCATCATGAATAGAAAAAAAAATCTATTCACTCTGTACGATGATATAGAGATAGAGATATCTCCCACGGTCTGAGAGAACCCGGTGATTAAACTGGTGGGTGTATGTTTATTTTCTCCGGAACGGGAAATGAATGATAATGAAACTTAACAGTCTCATAACCGAACTCCGTAATTATGCGCTATACTTTGATGAAGTCATACAAGCGGGTACACATGCACCTACTTATCTAAACCTGTGGTATTAGAGCCATTAAGGGTTCTGCGTCCTGCCCCCCCCCCCCCCCTCGAAATCACACGCTTGAAGGGTGGAGAGCCGGGTTCCGTGTGAGTGTACAGGCTCTGGTTGCCATGTCGACCCTAAACACACATGTACACAGACAGCTAGGCCCGTTGTGAGAGGATCATCCCACCTCTCAAACCAGGACGGGCTCTCTGGAATGCGCTCCTTGCCTAACAGGCGTATTGAGCAGAGTACGTCTGCGGTTTTCAAACCGCCCACATTGATCATTATCCGTGACAGGCGGCCGTTCGGACGGTTTATGCTTATTCTAGGAGGAAGTGTTCGGGGCTCTCATTCGGCCCAACATGAACTTTACATGTGCGGTGTGTAGGTGCAGCCGCTGTTACTGAACGTTCAGCCTTTCTCCTCCTCTTGATAGTCTGCCGGAGTGAATCACGGACACCGACACAACAGTAACAACGCCCAGATCATCAGCACGCCTGGAGACTTGAATGAGTGCAAAGAAAGGTTATGAGGAGTAAGATTACGAGTTTGGAGTTAAGATGATTATTTTATTTGTAAAAAGTTCCTTATAGTCTATGCAGCAGTGCTGTTGTACAGTATGTGTCTGAGAAAGAAAGGATGCACAGTTCAGTACATGTCCAGACCAAGCAGGTTGAGTAGTGTAGCAGCAGTGTATGGCTACATGTGTTTGGGCGGTCTGTGGAATGTGTCGTAGCTCTGTGGGATCATGACTGGGCTCCATCTTGAGTCCTGTGTCACTAGCAGCAGGCTGGCTATGGCACCAGACTCTGGCTGAGATTTGGGCCTGTGAGTAATTGACCCTCTTTGATAAACTCCTCTGAATGACACTGGCATAATTCACCTTAAAAGTTTGCACTGTCATCGGGATGAACTAACTGTCTCGCTCAAATATATGGGTGCAATTTTCGAAATAGGTTTATAGCAATTCTTGGGAGAGGAGGGCGAGATAGTGATATTACTGACTTTATTACTGCAGCTGAACAGCATCTAGCAGCTCCCCCCTCTGTCTATCTGTTCTTCTACAGCAGTGAGTTGTGAAGGATCACAGCCATACATTTTAGCTGCTAAAGGGAAGATTCGAAACTGTGCAGCAATACAGACGAGGAAATGTTACAAGTACATAATGTTTTCGCACCAATTCTCAAAGCAAGTATTAGCCCAAGTATCATCTTTCTTTCTGAAAACAGAATCTATAGAATAGTGTATGTTATATTAGTCAAATAGCCCCCCCCCCAAAAAAAATAATAATAATATATATATATACATACAGTATATATACAGTCTTGTATATACAGTATTCTATAGATTCCGTTTTCAGAAAGAAAGAAAGATAAAATATATACTGTAATAGAAATATATTATAAAATATATAATAAAAACATAATATATATGTATGTATGTGTATAATCTCATTGACACATTAAAGGAATACATATTAGACATGCACTGATCAAAAGACAATAGTAACAAAAATACTTACCATAGAATAAATAGCATAAAACATACAGCGAGTATAACAAGTCAGAATCAAGTCAGAATTTATGATTACAATATGATTTGTTGAGCTACAAACCAGAATAATGAGTGCCATCCCATCTAGAAAAAGAGGCTCTACTAATGCCAACCTACTCCTTCTAATTACGCATTTCTGAACGTCTTTTCATGTGTATGAACAGCTCATTGTGAAATCCCTACATGGGACCGTTCTTTTTTCTCCTCCTCATGCCAAAACAGAATGTGAACTCATAAGAATTGAATATGCAGGCCTGTATAGTACATCCCATAAATTGATTTTGACCTACACTGTAGCATTTGAACAAAAGGACCACTGTTGCATTGCCGTTCCCTGCTGCTACCACTCCCTATCTGGCTGTCTGTGAATACTCTCCTTTAATAGGGTGATGGGTGGTAGCTAGCAGAAAAAGTGGCTTATTTAGTGGGTTGAGGAGAGGTAGGCAGAGCGAGGATGGGGTTTCTGTGACTGGCAGCAATCAATCACTGTGTGAAAGCAGGCTAATGAAGCAGGCTGCGGTTTATTAAAGGGCTCGCAGGGAAAGAGCTCACTGCAAGGCCAGAGTTTCCCAGAAACCCAACACAGGAGCGCCTCTGACGGTTAGAGGCCAGCCATAAAGCAATCAAGGTGTTTACTCCACACGGGCTCCCATTTTGTGACTTGGGTGTGAATGCAACCACTTTTAAATGATTTTCTTTTAGTGTGTGGAGAACATAGACACACAACATGTTTGTTGTTGTAGGCACAAGAACAAAATGGCACAGGGTGAAATTGTTTCTGATACTGTAGATAATTATTGTAGCTGCCTCATAATGTCAGCTATGTCAAGGAAATAGAAACACTATGTTGTACTATTTCATTTGTTTGCTTGTTCAGTAATAGGTCATGTATGTACATGTGTATTTACCTACAGTACAGTCTGCTCTCATATTAACATTCATACACCTAGGTCTTTAAAAACAGCCTTATTTTTATTGTATTATATTTGTTTAAAGGTGAGCATATTAAAACCAGGGCACATAGATAGTTTGAAAGACAAATGAGCAGCGAGGGAGTGAAAATGCAAAGCAGATGTTTTTCTCGCCATTTTTAATGGCAGAGCGACATTACTGATGCCTTTACTGAGACCTTTTACGGCTTCGTTAATCCCTCTGGCCGCTCCAGGAGAGAAACCCCTCGTGGTACAAAGTAGCCTCTTTACTTTAGAACGACAATTTGAAACCATTTCCAATTCACTCTCTAATCTACCATAAGGTCTTTAAGGGCTTCCTTTGCAATTATTCATCTCTGAAAACCAAGAGGTGTAATCTTACACTACTGTCAGGGAAAACATCCCAGTCTTCAAAATGTCAATGTCAGAAATGTCAGAAAATGTCTGGTAATGAAAAGCACCCAAACATTGCCAAACACTGTCTATATGTTCTATCTGCTGCAACATGTTTTGGTCACATTTATTGAACTTGTCCACACTTTTTTTGGGATGAGCACAATGAATTATGAACCCTGTAACTATGCCAAACAGCGGAATGTAGCCGAATCCGCCATCTTTGAACACAGATTTACATGTGCTGGACTGAGAGAGTCTGCTTCCTACATCAGATCCAACCTGCAAAGCTCTAAGGAGCACTTCCAGGGCTCGGGATGGGGGCTAAAACTGAGGAGGAGATGAACTATATGGCTCCATCCCACAGTCCAGCCGGCAGTATATCAGCGGAATCGCAGCCGCATGGGCGTGTGTGTGAACGCGCTGCCCATAAATATCCCTGTCCCCCCCATAGGGGCCCCTCTGATGGTGATGGCGAAAGGATGTCGCTGTCTGGGTGATGGAGTGCTCCTGGTCCTGGCCCTGGGCACATCCCCGCGCTCAGAGCCCGAGTGGGAGGCCTACCGCTGAGCAGAGCAGAGCAGAGCACTGGCCTGAGGGGGCTGTCCTAACAGCCAGCAGCCACACAGCTGCAGCAGTAGTAGAGGCCTCTCTCTCTCTCTCTCTCTCTCTCTCTCTCCCTCTCTCTCTCTCTCGCATTCACTCTTTCTCCCTGCCAGCCACACCATAAGAACAGGGGCTAAATTGTATTCATTATTATAATGTAATCATAGAGGTGAAAGTATTTTTCTACAATGGATGTTTTTTGACTGTCTCTGTCTCTCCACTGTGTTCCCCACCCGTTTACTTTTAAAATGGCCTGTCTTTCTTCCTCTTCCTCATTCACTCACTCACACTCAGGACAGATAATCACAGAGCAGTAATTAGCCTTACTTGCTGTATTGTAATTGGGGGCAGAAGGAGGTTGCACATTCTGAAATGTTTTTCTTTCTTTCTTTCTTTCTTTCTTTCTTTCTTTCTTTCTTTCTTTCTTTCTTTCTTTCTTTCTTTCTTTCTTTCTTTCTTTCTTTCTTTTTTTCTTTCTTTCTTTCTTTCTTTCTTTCTTTCTTTCTTTCTTTCTTTCTTTCTTTCTTTCTTTCTGATAAGTACACTCTTAAGGTTGCTCGGGGCAGCTTTCAATGTTTCCTTTTTTATCTGGTCCAGCTAGTTTATTCCTTTATTATTTTAATGAAACGGCTCTTGTGTCTTTCATCAATCAGTAGCAGCTCAAGTCCTTGAAGGGGATGGGGGGGGGTATGTTTTCTGTCTATTCCCTTGTTGGGTTTAGTGCCTCGTTCCTTCTGTGCTGGGCCTCGACTGGGCCTTGATACTGTCCAGGACTGTCCCACTTGACGAGAGAGGGGGAGCAGTAGAGAAAGGCAGAGCTTATATTCTGTTCTTGTGAATCATATATCAGTACAATTCCCTTCTGTGCTGTTTGGCACAGGCGGAGTGACGGGTGTCATTTATCATAGGGGCTGGAGGAGGCTGAGGGAAAAGGGATTTCAACTCTTTTGGAGGTGTGTGGATTCTCCTTAGTGGTGTATCATTAAATGGTGGAGTTTTTCTATAGGGATAAGAGTTACTGTTACTTTGGATTGTCTGGCACAATCATAAAACGTTTAAACCTATATAAAAATACGATCTTCCTGCTTTATTCAACTAGTGCAGTGCCCGTAGAGGCCCTGGGCCATGCCTGTACAACTCACAACAAAGTCCTTATAAAGGCTATTGCTATGCATATTATTACATTTTTACTTTAATGTACTATTTAAAATGAATTTACTCATACAATAGGCTAATTGAAACAACTCCCCTTCCTTAATAGTCTTTTGAACAAATGGCCCTGATCGGATTGCTGTCTGGGTCTGTAGCTAGCTAGCTTAGCTTCCATCTTCCCTGTAAACATTTGCCCCCCTTGCTATCCAGTGGTAGGACAAACATAACATTCAGTTGTAATGTATATCATTCTGCACATTAGGTATTTAGACCTTTCTTTATTCCTACAGTTAGCAATGCGAATAGCAGGCTATGTGTAAATAGCTAGGTAGCTCCTGGTACCATTGTAAGGCCACCTTGGTATGGGGTTGACTTTGGCAGTGTAACGTGCCGCACGGAACAACTTTTTACCGGCACAGCAGCGATAATCGCTCATCCAAACAACTTCGCACGTGACACATGCACATCCTTGGGTCCTGAGCAATACACCTGCCGCATATCAACTTCATACAGAGGCCGGTTGGCGAGATAATCAGGTTACAGACACACAGAATTCTGGTCGAGAGGTGCAGACAGAGCGCAGAGCTCGGGGGTTCACACAATGTGGGAGAGATTTCCTGGATGTATAGGACAAACTAACATATTGCTTTTTTGTTGTGGCACCAAGTCCATGTAGTGTAGATAACAGTGTTTGTTTTGTTCAACAGTAGCACAGTGATACAACACCCTGATACTTTGTTGAAATCTGATTGCAAAATAGAGCTGTTTGTATTTAGTGAATAGAATACAAATATTCACTAAACGTTTTAAGATTGTTTTATAATTCTGTTAATTTTTTAATTTTGGTACAGTCTACAGTTTGTAATGAAAAACAAACATTTACTGTCAACCATAGGATGAGGAGGTTCAGGTGTTTTGGGTTCCAACTGTCAGCAGCGTTTACTCCGCTTCACATTTAGAATACGGTGATCACACAAATGATTTCGATGTGCTGTCACCAAGTCTTCAACTGCAACAGCAGAAATAAATGTGTCAGGCCTTTAACTTATCCTCAGAAAAAATAGCTCCACCCCCCGCTGCTCTGATTGAGTGTAAATCCCACAAACCTGTGAACGCACATGCAAGAACTAAGTACATCATGAATCACGTTTCAATAGACAGCTACTGCCCCCAATCCCAGCCTCCATCTCATCAAGAAAAGCCCCCTAAAAACCATTACTGGTCCTCATAGGTTGGCTGGAGTGCAACTGTTTTTTTTTTTCTACCTGCCCAGCTACCGGTAAATGTTCTTTATCCGAAAGGGATACCCGGTCAGACCTCATCTAATGAACAGGGGCGAGAAGGTATTGGAATATGAGCTGAGAGCGATTCAACTGTCAGCAAGTTTAACTGTCTCTCAGATGAAGATCACAAAGTTAAATGTGCTGTCAGCAAGTCTTCAGCTAGAAATAGATGTGTTGAGCTTAGCTTATAAAGTATCTCCACTCCCTGCTGCCCAATATAATCAAGATCCATCAAACCCTGTGAACACATAAGCCAGTATGAGCATAAAGGTGTGATGGAATGTATTTTCAGTCTTCACAAGGTCTCAGTATGTTATGCTGTCGGGGTGTTTTGAAAAGAGCTACCTTTGATATGTTCACTCGGTGAGTGAAGAGCACAGAACGCTCTGTATATCTTGATGCTTTGTGAACTGAGGAACCTGGAGTCCCAGGTCGCTATCTTCACATGTTAGGCTGCCGCTGCCCTCTAAAGAAGAGTGTAGAGGCGCCTGAGGTAAATGAAAACGTGGTTCTTGCCAGACCCATTCACATCTCAGGTGACAGGGGTGGGCTCAGGGTCGGACTGGGGAAATAATTCAGGCCGGGAAAGTTAGCCCCAGTCAGGCCACTTTTTAAGCCGGATCTGCCCCCCCCCCCTCCCGTCTTGCGACGCGCCGACTCAGTGAAATGGAACACTTTCAGTTTCGGCAATTGCTTTGTAAACGTGAAATGAGCAGCTGTCCTGCTTTCCCATTATAAATTATAAACTGTTGATGAGTTGTTGGCAGGGGGGGGTGTTGACAGATTTATTTAATTTTTTTGGGGGGGGGGGGTTCTTCTAGCCAGGCCAGGCCAGTTAGCATGCCAGTCCACCAGGAGAACTTCCGGTGCTCCCGATGGCCACACCGCCCCTGGGTGGGCTAATGAAAAGAGTTACGGTAGGGAGACGGTGGTGGTGGTGGTCTGGTCCACCACTCCTCTATACAGAACAAGCCAACACCCACAAACAGCCATGAGGCCACTCTTGGCTCGGAAAGTCCACTGAGAATGACCTGCATTTAGAAAAATGCACTTTACTCAGTTTAGGCTTAATAATAATAGGTAATATGGAGCTATACAGTAGCATTCACAGTGTCTGCATGAACTGTGCTGTCGTACTCTTTAAAAGTAAAAGTATAACGCTACTGTGTGTTAATTATCCCTCAGGGTAATGTTTCTCTAACGGCACTTTTATGTCCTCATATGAACATTTCCAGCATTACCGAAGTGCAGGGAAGCGATGGTGTTCAGTAGATGAGCATGGCTGATCATCCATCCTGTCTCCCAGTCCATGATGTTCAGTAGATAAGCATGGCTGATCATCTTGCCAGCATCTGCGTTTTTTTGCTCTGTAAATCCACCAAGAGGCTTGACATTGTGTCACCATCTCATATTAACATTTGCAATTACCACACACAGTCCCTGTCTGTAGTCCCCAGGGAAACCATGATCACAATTAAAACATGGGGCAAATGTTAATTAAGTAAACTACTTGAAACTGGAAACAATGAACGCTTCAAATTCCTTGACTTCAAGCCCTGTGTTACAGATTAACCTCGACGTACTGTATCTGTTCTGCAAATACAGAACATATTTGATACATTGTATCACAATGTGATACTACTGTATGGATGTCATTACACTCACGTGATATAATGTATCAAAGCGGAGTGATTCACGATCGATACACCAACTGTCTCATAAGTTTAGATTAGCCGCTCGCTAGCTTGCTTGCTCTGTTTAAACATCTTTATTTGTCACACATTGTGTTTACATTGTTTACATTGTGGACCAGCCCAGCTGGTGTTAAGTAGCAATGGTAAACAATAGGGAACTATTTCGGATTGCGGAGGGCTGAAAGCAATGCAATTCAGTGAAATCGAACACTACTAAACCATATTTTTCAAAAAAAGATTTAAGGACAATGCAGTGCTGTTGTATAAAAGCCATAACACACTGCTGCAGCACAGCCCTGCCAATAAATATGATAAAGTACTCCCTCTCATGTGTTATTGCTTAAATATTGTTATTGCTTCAAACGGAATATACAGTAGCTGAGCTTTAAACAGTGAAGCTTTCTTTCTCATAGAATGTTATCAACTACTGTACATGTCTCTCATGTGTTGGGGTGTGGTGCATTTTGAGCTGTCTGAAACGGTGTTGTGGTGGATAGTGCTGCAGTTCATGGGGTTATTAAATCAGGATGAATAACAGGCAAACTTCTGGCCGTTCTGGTGATTGATGAGCCAAGCCTTATTTGCTGAGGCGGGCTGTTTGGTTCTGTGTAATTGTCTAGCAGATGGCTAAGCTAAGTGTTCTTAAATGCCTTTAGACCTACAGGCGTCTCGGGTCCATGCTATTGTTCCTCTAAACATCCCACCATTATTATTCCTGTGATCACTAAATGTTCAAGATCAAGATGACTGAAAAAATGAACATGGTTGAATAAAGTGTTGCATATGTTCTTCACCTACAGTACTGTACCTAGATGTTTGATAGTCACTATATTTGTAAATGCCCTCATTAAAATAAGCCCTCTTGAATGTTGAAAGGGGGGGAGGTGGCGGGAGGACAAGCATGTGTGTGTGTGTGTGTGTGTGTGGGGGGGGGGGGGTATCCACTACCTGCGAGGAATCAGATTGGAGGAGAAAATGGATCTAGGTGGCGGTGCGAGTCATCAATCACAGCCCCTCAAGGGGAGCCGCAGCTAAAGCTGGTCTGAAGTGCTATCTGTCAGCTGCTGGGATCCAGCCAGGGGACCAGAGAGGGGTCCTATCGCCACCCATCAGCTCAGAGCCTGCACACAACTGCCATGTAAACATGTGCAGGTGCTGCTGTCAAAATAACCCCTGTCCCGGTTCATGAGGTCACACGTAAAGAATAGTGACCCTCGTTCTGTGGGACGACTCGTCTGATATTTTAGTCTTAGCTCTACGCTTAGCTTTTTATGAAATATTTTGGTGTCGTTAACAATACCGTTGACTTTTAAGCTGTAATATTTAGTAATTCATACGCGTTGTGTGATCCCTCTGCATCCTGCTCTTGAACAAAGCCACCAAGAGCTTCTCTACAGATGTCCAGCTGCATCTGTCGATAGCTCTCAAGATGGATTGTTCTGCATGCTTATTGATTCGGCACAGGCCAGAGATATAAGTATCATTTGTCATTTCTGGAATTATTTGGAGTCCTAGTTAAAACCCAAGAGTGGAGGGAGATGGCCGTGCCTTGGGGGGTAGTAGTTGGGTAGGGGGGAGTACCAGGTTGTCTGGGCTTTGATGAATGACTGCACGGGTTTTTGGTTTTTACTGCGAGCGCCGGGGCTCTTTAGCTGCTATTTGCTTTCACCGTGGTCCAAGAAAAACAATGCGATGGGTCCAAGGACTGAGCAGCATCACACTGTCATGTGCAGCCACACAGCGAACAGGGTGGTCCAGGAAGAGAGAGGGAGAGAGGGAGGGAGAGAGAGAGAGGGAGAGAGAGAGAGAGGGAGAGAGAGAGGGAGAGAGAGAGAGAGAGAGAGAGAGAGAGGGGTGGGCCTTGAACAGTACGTGCTGCATGTGCACAGGCACAGTGGGCTGCAACAGCTCTTGGTTTGTGGGCTTGGTCTGTTTGTCTATTTGAATTCACATAATTCTGTGTACTGTATCTGTAATGTATCTGATGAAATATTTTCTGTAACATTCGTTTACAGTCATTTTCTTTTGTAAGATTAAGGAGAGGAAGTGGTTGTTCAGTGCTCCCAGCTACAGTCCGGTGTTATCCCTGGTGACTGGCTTTGATTATGTTCCAGTGTGGGCTTCAGGCCAACAGGGAACCTGCTTCATTACAATATGGATCATCTTTTAAGACCGCTCAACATCACGGAGCCCACAGTCAAATACTGACTGCTCGAGAGTCAAGAAGTTCATTAAGTTATTTGATTCATTCAGTTCAGTAGTTATCACAGCAGAGTGGGCCTTGTTTGTTTCATTTACAGAATAAATAAGCCTTGAATATATTTAATTCTAACAAGTTTGTAGCTTCTTGTGTAACTGTTTATTTGTCTTGGTGCTTTTGGGGGGTTTGGAAGGAAAAAAAAGATAAAAGATGGTACATGTTCAACAAAAAAAACAAAAACAGAAAAAACACAGACAGCTGAGTGACAAGTAATTACTTCAGCTGTCCATCAAACTCTGTTTTGATAGCATACGATCAAACATGATACCTACAACTTCAAATCTTCAACTGAAAATGATCTCTTTTCTCCAAACCCATTATATTTGTCTGAACGGGCCTGGAGAGCATTCACACTGAACCCAAGCCTTTTGCTTGACCAAGATGATTGCCACCACTTCAATGCAAGATGACCATTGTGTATTCCTGCCAAAATGTATTTTCTTTTTCTCCTTTTACGATAGGGAGGGGGGGGTGAGAGAGAGAGTGAGAGAGAGAGAGAGAGAAAGAGAGAGAGAGAGAGAGGGAGTGAGTGAGTGAGAGAGTGAAAGAGTGAAAGAGTGAAAGAGTGAGTGAGTGAGTGAGTGAGTGAGTGAGTGAGTGAGTGAGTGAGTGAGTGAGTGAGTGAGTGAGTGAGTGTGTGTCAGAGAGAGTGAGAGAGAGAGAGAGAGAGATCTTTTTGTGTCTTTCAGTTCCATAGGTGAATATCCTCATACCCGCTTGGCTGTATGTTGACTGTCTGTCCCCAGTCTCCTTCTGCTGCCATCAAATAGGCCAGTTCACCAGGCCCTAGTAGCCTACTCTCACTACATTAACATCACTCTAACATGTCCAATCTCACACGGCTTCTATCTCACCCAGACTCTTCAACTATATCTTCTTACCGGGCACCATTACCTTTCTCAAACCAGGAGTTGTGCGACTTTATCCCATCTCACCACCGCGTACTAAGGCCCAGTACAAAGCATTCTAGACTTTAGTATGCTGCTCTCATTAGCAGTCTCTCATAAAACAATATGATGTATAGCTGTTGTTGTTGTCGTCTAATTTTAAGATCTAATTAGTAACAATACATTATAGGTATGTTCATTTTATCCTGACTATATTTATACATTCACACTTACAACTGTATATACGGGAAAACACAACTGTTTGAATTAGTAGGGCAGTCATCTTCATTTGGTGAGACAACCCACAACAGCTGAATCCCTTTGGAAAGCTAGTGCATGAATTGATATCCCTCTCCTCCTACTCTCCTTCTCCTTTGCTCTCTCTCTCTCTCTCTCTCTCTCTCTTTCTGTCCTTGCTAATGCCTTCATTAGAACTGGAACCATCGGCCTGTGCGTGTAGGACACATGAGACAGATGTTCAGCATTACTTTCACCTCGTTGCTCTATTGTGTGCACTTTAAGGCAGCTCAGCTGATGTGGAATGCCACTCATTCAGACTTCCTGCTTCCTATAGGGCTTCTGCTCCTCAAAGTGTCATCTGCACTAACGAGAGAAGAGGCCACGACTTAAGTGTCATGTTTTAATTATTTTCGCTTGAATCAGTTCATAAAATATTTAAAGGAAATGTTGGTTACCAAAAACACACTCAATCAATTTCAAACATATAATTCATGCTCTGTAGTAGGCTATAGCTGGCTTCAAATTTGCATTGGGTGTAATTTATCCTCTGAAGAAAAAAGGCTGTGTAAGGTGTATAGGTGTTTCACAGTGTGTGTTGGTCTGTTTGCAGAAGTAGAAACAAATGGCCTGGGCCTCCATTGATATTGTTGAACAGTGACATTATCTTTTAGCAGAGCACTTATCTAATCTGACTGCTGTGGGAAGCAGCAGGAAGTGGCTATGGGACAGGGGCTGGGCTGGGACACTACATCTTTAATTACCATTGATATCGCCATAGAGAGCAGAGGCATGGAGGAGCACATAGCCAGGAGGGAGGGGGAGGGAGAGGACCCGTGTTCACTTTTTAATTAAGGCTCTGTAGTGTAACTCGTCAATGTACATTATTGGAAGAATGAACGTCAATGCCATTGCTTTTCCTCCTCCTCCTTTATCTCTGTCAATGATTCAAAGACATGATTTATGGTTCGTCTCCGTCTTTCAGGATCATCCATCAAGTGCCGGCTCTGCCGCAGCGCCACCCGTTGTAAATCATTCTGAAAGCCTGTCACTCATTTCCATTAGCCGTTCCTCCGTCGCGCTGGTCTCCGCCTCCCTCAACCTCCCCCCCCCCCCCCCCCCCTACCCCCCCCCACCCCCCTCCCCCCTCCTCAGTGCACAACCTACAGCCAGGCGGGGTATAACCCCCCCCCTACCACCACGCGGGGTATCAGTTCCATCCCACTGCATCGGCTGCCTACCTTCTTTTCAATAAATTAACCACTTTCTCCCATGCAATGAATAAAACGGGCCTAACAGCGAGCTCGCCCTACTCCTCCTCCATTACGACTGAACACCAGAGAAATGTCACGGCAGTGACTCCTGGCCTAAATGAGGATATAGGACAGAGAAAACATTAGTGTTGCTTTGTAATGGAAATATATCAACAGCCCTAAAATGTGTAGGTATCAAGAAACACTTTATTAAAATGTAGGCTACCCCTCTTTTGTTTAGCTACAGTATATCCATTAAAATGTCAGTGATTATTCTTTGAAATGGGACTTAAAAAATAGATCAATCAAATCAATTTCTAGAATTAAATTAGATGTATGTATATATTATATATATATTAATTTGGACCTGAACTGGCTACGTCACGCAAAAGCATATTTGCCTTCAAACAGGAGGCGGATAATCACTTCTTAACGGAAAATGTACTTCTTTTTTTTATTATAGAATATAATATATATACTGTATATTGTTTCACAGTCAGGTCATCTTGTTAGATATTCATCGACTGATACACAGAAGCAGAAATGTCCTTACAAAAGTTCCCTTACAGAAATATGTGTTAAATGAGTACTTGTGTTGGATCATTTGCTCTAAATCAGATTATTGGTTAAATATGTACTAATTCTGTATTGGTGGGTGGGCCCCTTCCTCTAAATCAGACTGGTTTACTGTACATGTTACTGCTCAGCTCAGCTCACTTCAACAAGGACTGTACTCTTTAACCAGTTTTTAGAGAAAAATGATTTTATAAACAGCAACACTGACTCAATGGAATGACTGTCAGTCTCTCACAATAGTAGATGTGCCTCCTCTGGGGGGCTGTTTGGGCCCTCCATTCACTGACTTATTTTTTCATTCTAATCAACATCTAGATATCAACGCTGTAGAATATCCACAAAGCTTGTTTTGAGGGGAAACTTTCAGCGATTGGGTGCCAACACATTTCATTATTTGGGCAGCCGTTGTTTTCAGAGCAGGCTGTCAAAGTGACAGTGTGCACCAGGCAGATCCAGAAGTTAGTGCTTTGCAGAAAACAGCAGGCTTAATCATTTTGCATTACAATATTTGACAACAAATTGGCGATTCAAATGGATCTGCATGGGAGAAGGGTTTTGAAGCCTCTCTAGGAGGAGGCAGAGGATTTGAAGCCTCTCTAGGAGGAGGCAGAAGGTTTGAAGCCTCTCTAGGAGGAAGCAGAGGGTTTGAAGCCTCTAGGAGCAGGCAGAGGGTTTGAAGCCTCTCTAGGAGCAGGCAGAGGGTTTGAAGCATATCTAGGAGGAAGCAAAGGGTTTGCTGCCTCTCTAGGAGGAGCCAGAGGGTTTGAAGCATCTGGTTTGGTGGACATGCTTCTTTCCCTTCAAACATGCCACGAAGCAGCCTGACAGTACCACACTCCTGTTGCAAATTTACTGTGTGGCCTAGTGATGCCAGATTGTATATTTTTTCCCACCGACTAATAAACCCAGGACAACACCGGTATTACCGGTAACACCGTCTACAATAAGAGAGCGCTTAGTTTGATCTTTAACGTTAGACCTTTCCCTTACTTTGAACAGCACGGTTATGTATTTGTATTAAAGCACTTATAAAGACGCACTAGACCGAGTGTAACTTTTATATCTTACTTTACTGTGATTGTGCATTTGCAGGCAAGCATGGGGACATACACAACAGCAAATTGAGGATAGCCTAGGCTACTCATGACGGTACTTGCGCAAATCGGTGTTGTTATGAACAGAACGCTGCTAGGCTGCTAGAATAGGCTGCTAGAATAAGCTAGCCAACTAGTTTATGGCAAAAGCCACTCCTCTGTTGCTAGGTTAGGAATAAGACGGATCAACAGCCTGTCCTCGGTGGCTAGGTTAGGAACAAGACCGATGGCGGCTTGCATACCCAAGCTGACTACGTCTAGTCAGCTAGTTGATAGGCTTATATAAATACTAGTCAGTAATTTGGAGGTAAGCTAAAACATTACTTTAAAAGTGACATTATATACATACATTCTTTAAAAGAACAATCAATAAAGCCTTTCTAGCTTAACAAATAACCACCCTCTTCCCTCACATGGTAAACAGAGTAGGCTGACAGCCCACTGCTCTGTGCTGCCTGTGACTTCTGCTGCTGATGGGCAGACATAGACACAGTTTCATAGTAATGGTGATAACTTAGACCAAAGTATTAATAACACACTTAGTCTATTTTACAAATGTGAGTTTTTTTTTATGAGTTGGTGCTGACGAAAATTAACTAAATAGGTAAAACAATGGCGGGGGCTGAAAACAATGGTGGGGCGGTGGTTAAGTAATGACTCGGTGAATACACCATGGATGTCCGAACACCGAGTAACACCAGTAACACCGACAACCGCGGCAAGACTAGTGTGGCCTCATTGTACCTAATGAAGAGAATAAGTACCTATCTAGTACCTAATAATTCCTAATATAATGAAGTTGGAATAAATAAAATAAAATAAAATAAAAAATAAAAAAATAAAATAAATAAATAGAGAGATAGGGTGGTGGAAGGGAGAGAGACAGGTGGGTGGAGGGGAGAGAGACAGGGTGGTGGAAGGGAGAGAGACAAGCGGGTGGTGGGGAGAGAGACAGGGTGGTGGAAGGGAGAGAGACAGGGTAGTGGAGGGTAGAGAGAGGGTGGTGGAGGAGAGAGGTGGTGAAATGTAGATTGTTTTTAATATAATACTGTACACACTGTTCTAGCTGCACTATCCGTTTCATCAAGACTTGACCTTGAAGGAGGTTCTTTGTTGTTGTTGTTGTTGTTGTTGTTGATGATTGCCATCATTTAGGGCTCATGCAAAGGTCATGATGCAGTGATGGTACACATCCACTAACATCAGGGGAGCAGAACAAATGGAACCAGCAGCCATGTAGCCAGCAGTGAGTAATATGGAGACCAGTGGCCTGTTTTAACACTCTTACCTTTCATTTCATGTCAGAAATGATTGTGAATTATGCTAAAACAACAGCTTAACTGAAAAGTAAAGAAGCTTAACTGAAAAGTAAACATTGTAATTCAGATTTTATGTCAAATGGATAAGCAGTATAGTTTATATTAAAAGTACATATATTTTCAGATCATTTTCACTTTTAGACTGGGTACAGGCCTAGCTTCCATATAAATAATAGATAAATGCACAGCAAGTTATCATAGCCTCCTCCCAGTACCTCAGAAAAGCTTGAACAAAGGCCTGATGTGTGCAAGGCAGTGGTCCTTTAAACCATGGCCCACTTTCTCCCGGCTGCCACACTAACATTCCTGACTGACATTCAATCAGGGAAATTTGAACCGAAGCAAGATGGTCTTTTATTAGTACCGCCCTGTTTGCTTGACTGGTCACCTCCAATATGCGAAGCGGTATGAGTGGCGTACAGTAAGATGATGGTCCTCTCTCTGATGAGGGTGAATGAGGGGTAAACTGCTGTTCTGCAGAAAGGAACCATCAGAGCTCATCATGTCTCTCCTGGAGAGCGTGTCACAGGCTTTTCAGAAACCAAGTGACATGCGGCTCTGTCCAGGCCGTTCCTCACTGTCTGCTAGCAGAAAATACACCCTGGCCACCCAAGCTATACACTCGGCTGCTTGTTTCTGGTCCTCTGTGTAACTATTTATCAATCGTGACAAGCATTTTTGTCATAGAAGCCAGTATGCAGATGACAAATGTGTAATTCTCTAGCGTCTACCATCAGAGAATAATTGTCCCCTACCAAATGAAATCAAGGGGGGTGGGGGGTATTAATTTGACCCCATATGTGCATATGGGGTGCGTGCTATATGGTAGTGTGTGCGTCCGTGCAGCCCGATATCGCAAGGAAAACATAGAATAGACAAGTAGAAGCAGTCGTGGAAACGGCTCAGTTTCACGTTTTAGCCATGCTTAAACGTAGAATCCTCCACGCATGTGTTGTATGTGGTCAACTGGCACATAGAAATGCATTGTTTTTTAAAACGGGCATTTGAGCAAGGCTCAAACGTAGCATAGACACGTTTAACAATCGGGTTGGCCTGTGTTTTTGTGTGTGTGTCCGTCACACATATACCAGGGCCCACCACCAGGGGGTGCTCGCCACAATTCATTTTGCCCATTGCCAAGTACATTTTGTTTTCTACATAAAACCTATGTTCAGTGTCTGAGTAAAAGTGAAGTCGATTCAATATGGGCAGCCATCTACTTTCTAAATCCACAGATTGCAGAGCTTGAGGTGTTTAGTACTGTAGCTGTTTTGGTGCTTGTTCTCAAAATTCATAGTGCATAGGCATGGACCAGTTGCCTGGATTTGTTTTTTGCGCCACTAGATGGAAACATTTGTACAGGTGAGACAGGTAAAAAAAGCTTGCAAGTTGACAGTCTGTATATTCGTGACGCACGAATGAAACACAATACTCATTACGTATGTGTCATATTACACTGAACCTTTCCGTAAAGGTGCAAGAGTTCACACATTCCACATTTGCAGGACCCTCTGATATGCTAACAGTAGGCCTAACCCTTATAGGCAAATATTCACAACATAGATCATATGACTCTTATCTAACTGTAGGTATTTCGATCAAACTGGATAAATTAGCGATAAAGTGTGGCTAGGTCATAGACTATATGTTGTCCAACTGTAACAAAGTTGTGGGATTTTGTCACAGGCGGCAATATAATGCTCCCTGCTTCTGCGATTGGAGCGTGTGCTGAGAGGCTTGCGCTCTGACAGAACAACCTGAGATATGTGTATTAAACCGGCTGCCATAGACAATGAATGGGGAAATTTAATTCAACAACTTTACATGATGACAACATGTGTAACCGAGTAAAACATGGAGTAGCTGGTGAAACTCTCTCCTCGAAGGAGTGACAGTCCCTCCAGGAGGGACGTTCCTATTGGCGCAAATGTCAGTGCGCCTCCCAAGTGGGAGACCCAGGTTCTAATCCCGCCCTGGGCATGCTGGAACAGATGGGTTACAATGGTGGTGTGACCCCGATGTCCAGTGGTGTGGAGTGAATTTGGAAGGATGAGTGTAACCGAGTGAAACATGGAGTAGCTTGTGAAACTCACTCCTCGAAGGACCGCTGACAGTACCTCCAAGAGGGACGGTCTTATTGGTGCAACTGTCAGCATGTCTGCCTCCTAAGCAGGAGGCCCAGGTTCTAATCCTGCCCTGGGCATGCTGGAACAGATGGGTTACACATGCATCATGGATGGGGGACGACAGGTTCACTTGTGTTCTCAAGACAGTCTGTATGCAGGCTGTTTGTTAGTCTAGATTAGTCCGTATGCAGGCTGTTTGTTAGTCTAGATTAGTCTGTATGCAGGCTGTTTGTTAGCCTAGATTAGTCTGTATGCAGGCTGTTTGTTAGTCTAGATTAGTCTGTATGCAGGCTGTTTGTTAGTCTAGGTATCCCTATGCAGGCTGATTTTTATTTTATTTTAATTTTTTATCTTAGATTAGTCTGTATGCAGGCTGTTTTTAGCTTAGCTGTCCCTATGCAGGCTGTTTTTTAGCCTAGCTGTTTGTTAGCCTTGATTGCACTTGTTGTTGCTGAAGGACTGAAAGGTTCATGTAGACAATACAGTAAGGCATTAAAAAAAACACATCAAAATCAGTTATCTTAGCAATCTTATATTCATTCTATCCACTATGTATTAAATGGGAAACTAGACGGCAATGCCCACAAGGCAATATTAGCATGGCCAATGCCAGACAACTGCATGTGCGGTGGTGTCGGCGTCGTGGCACACTCACAACGATGACTTGGGTGCTGGAGTGCAGATTGCAATGCTCTCCCGCCGCTCACTTCCAATTAGGCAGCGGGCCGAGTGATGCGTCTCGGAGCAGAAGCTTCTAGCAGGCATCAAAAAGAGCTGCGTCGCTCAGTGACATCATGGAGTGAAGGGACTCCTGGAGCTAGGCAGCCCAGCTTGATGTGACTGAGTGAGAATTATGATTAGTATCGATAGAACACACAGGGACCGACTTAAATCCCTACATTTTGTCTCCCCCCACAAAAATTCATCCCAAATTCTTGTTTGTATGCTAACAGGCTTGAAACACAGATGTTTCATGGTTATGATTTGTTACAAGATATTCTGAAGGCAAAATATCTCAATTGCGTTTTCTAAAGTTGCCCATGTTTTACCATCATTAACATAATGTTGATTGTGAAAACATTTTTGATTAATTGACATAATTATTGTGATCATTTTTGCCCAAATGAACAACCAGATGGTAGAACATGGTGTCATTTTTGTGATTTTATCATATTAATCTGCCACTGAGTCCATCTGAGCACATCTTGCCATTTGCAGTGTCCACAATCTGTCATCACATTGTTCATGTCTACTTTGAGATGTGAGGTTTTATTTGATTCTATTAGAGTATTAAATATTTAATATATGGGTGTATGAAAGCAAGGCATTTATCTGCATGAATAGCCTGTGTTTAGTGAAGTAAGTAATGCGCTTTAAGTAACATCCCTTTCATGCATACTAAAATTAACACAAATCTTTCAGTCGCATGGTTTTGCAGTAGAACCTTCAGAGAGATCTTAAGACAATCACTCTGTGGAGAGGTAGATGTCTCCCTTTTACAACATTTAAACCGTTGGTTTTAAATGTAGGGTTAATAACACAAGTACGTTAATACGAATAGAACCACCGCTGGTGTGATTAATCTAAACTAAACTAAAAATCCTGTGAAGGACATGAGGACGCATTAAACTTGAATATTATAGTGGATTGTCCCCAGATGAGGTTCAAACAAGGAGATATTCACATGGATATTTTGCTTTACAGCTAAGCCGTTAGAAAGACGTTAGATAAAAAGGAACCATTCTGTTGTCTATTAACCTCCAGTAATTGTTCATTAGAAACTGAGTAATAACACCAATAAGATGATTACAGTTCTAGACGGTGTCCTTGACTTGGGGAGAATTAGTCTCTGAACCTGACAAGAAACAATGAAGAGGGAAGTATTTACAGAGCTCACAGAGCCCTGAGGCTCTGTACTGCTACCTTAAATTCATCACGTGATCCAGTTAAGAATTAACCGGAGCAATGTCAGCGGAGTATCCTCTGGATGTCTGACAAAGCCTCAGATTGATCTTGATAAATGGCACACACCTGACTTGGGTTTCACTGTCAAATATTAAACCCATTGGAACACACTAGGGTCTGTCATACAAAAAAAACAGTAGCTTGTGATAACTAACCACATGATACATAAATGTATAATGGGTGACACTTTCTGTTTTAAGAAATGGTGCTATTTAACAGTGGAGTACTAATTGTTTTAGTTCAGTAGTTTATTTGAATAAAGGTCGTTGATAAATTTGACTTGAGACGGATGGATTTGCCTGACCTGCTTTGTTAACATGTGCTGCATTCTTATGTGGGACACAGCAGGCCTGCTTCTCTTTTTTTTTCTTAGTGTGGCATAAATCCAGGAGATGAAAATGTCATGAAGTAGGTTCTTTCTGCAAAGAGGTTTTGATTGCCATGTGCGTGTAATTGATTGTTCCAAGGACAGGGGGAAATCTAGAAATGTCATAACAGTCCTGCTTAGGTCAGTCCCACCGCCAGCCAATCAATGAGAAGTAAAAAGAGGTATTGATTTGCGAGCAGCAAAAACTGTAGCTTGAGACAACAAGAGAGCAGTGGTGAGAGTGGCACAGACATGCAGACCTGTCACCGGCACATACGAATTTCCCAACCTTCTCTGAAGATAGTGTTACCGTGGATACTCACAAAGGCCTTTGCTGCTGTCCATTGGCTAAACCTTCGGGCTGCTCACTTTGGCTTGTCAGATTAATGAGGGAAACGTTGACCTTCCATGAGATAAATGTTGATGTTCTGACTATCACAGTAACACACTAATTTGGAAATGGAATGCTCTTACAGGAGACATACTGGTGCCTGATGCCTGGTGCAATCATTGGATCTTGAAAATAGATTCTTAAGGGAAAACATTGTGTGCTATAAAAAATGGCAATTTGGTCATTGCTATAGCTTACATATCCAATTGGTGTCTTTAACAGACGTAAGCCAATTTGTCAGGAAATGATTCCAAGTACTTCTAACATCAGGCAGGAAAAATGACTTGGCTCCGAAATATACTGCCGTGCCTGGAGATCCAGCTTTGTTATGCCAGGAGTCTGTTCTAACGGATTAATGTTATAAACACTTCAAGTGGCTGATTTATGATGGACACCCTAGGTTTTTTGACCTTTGCATATCCCTGTCTGAAGATATAAATTTGTAGTGACACAGATTGGAGGCGTTACAGGGGTTTATGACATGCTAAATCTCAGGCCTGGCATGCTAGCCTCTTGTTTTGGAAGCCTAGTTAGACTGAATCTTGCTGAATGTTACCGAGTTTAAACAGAGCAGTTTGTCAGTAGATCATTTTTGTATTTGTTGATTTAGCAGTTAAGATTGGCATGCATACTAAGATGTATAATATATCAATATAGTCTTGTACTTGCACTTTTATTTTACTATTTTGTCAAAATGTAGAGGTTTTCACAGTTGCATTGTCTCCCATAATGTTTTTCCATAGATTGCTTTATTGCACACTACAGTTTATCTCAGTGAAGAGGTGTGGTTTCTAGACTGTTATTACATCTGCCCCAGCAACAGGGCAGGGTGAGAGGTCATGTTTTCAGTGGCATGTGTTTGTTTGTTTATTTTTTCGTTTCTTGTAGAAGGTGTATGTAAGAGGTGTGGTTTCTAGACTGTTATACTACATACTATATCTCAGTGTAAGAGGTGTGGTTTCTAGACTGTTATACTACATACTATATCTCAGTGTAAGAGGTGTGGTTTCTAGACTGTTAGACTGTGTAATATATCTCAGTGTAAGAGGTGTGGTTTCTAGACAGTTATACTATGTATGAGTGTCAGAGGTGTGGTTTCTAGACTGTTATACTGCATAATATATCTAAGAGGTGTGGTTTCTAGACTGTTATACTGCATACTATATCTCAGTGTAAGAGGTGTGGATTCTAGACTGGCCTCAAATTGCCTCATGAGCTGCTGTGTCCTTGCATTTGATCTTGCATTCAAGAGTCATGCTGTTTGGCAGAGAGCAAGGGTTGGAAAACTGATGTGAGAAGTCGAAATAGACATGAGGGTATCTAGGAATGATCCCTGCTAGAAGGTTAATGGGTGCCTCTGGATGTTTATAACTCACAGCATCTGATCTAAGGGCCAGAACAGCAGGAAATGCTGCTCTTTAATTTTGTTTCAATTTAATTTACAAATAGTTACACTGTATGAAATAGACTGGTATAGACTCGTCTACTATAGACTGTAAGGTATACATATAGGTACAGTAGTTATACTATATATATAAATTATATATTTATATTATACAACACAGAGTTGACAGTAGGCCTAGCCTACGCTCATTATATTTCATATTACATCTATTAAATTTACATCCTGCAATATCCTCAAATTGTAAACACATCTCTCTCATTATTTTTTTAATTTTCTCTTAAAAAATGACATTTCATTCAAAAACATAAAACCAAATTACACGTTAGTTTCTCTAGCCTCCTCGTGAGCAAACCATCTGGCGCGTCATGTTTGGGTTTCTCTGTGCTTCCCTTGAAACACTCTGGCGCCCTCCAGGGGAAGCACGCCTCACACTTTGAAAAACAGATTATGTATATATTATATATATATATATATATATATATATATATATGTATATGTATATGCTGTTTATTGGATACATTGTCATCTTCCACATGAGATGGTAAGGGCTCAACTCTAGTGGTACTCTAGTTGCCAATTGTATGGCTAATACATTTTGCTTTGAAGGCTGAAACTGCTATGTTTCAGTAAAATTATTGTCTATTCAAGGACACTTCTACAGGTTAGTGTATCATATTCATTCAAAAAGAAATTAAACATTTCTGCTCCATCGTTACCACAAAGGAACATGCATCACTGGGGTGGGGGACAACATGTTTACTGTGCATTTGTTTAGATTGAAGTGGTGAAAAACCATAATACTTCAGCAAGTCACCTTCAGTCAAGCTAATTTGCATACCATGCATTATGTAAATAGTTCATCATTAATCTCAACTAGCCAGAAAATCCCCATTCTCCCATATTCTGTTTCCAGACCTAACTATGTACAGTATTAGCCTTTGTCAAGCCTTTCAAAAGAAAAGACATAACCAGGAACCTGTCATAACCAATTGTGCTGTCATTTTCAGTACAAACGATATATATATATATATATATATATAATTGTATGTATATATATATATATATGTATATATATATATATATATATATATACACATAAAATTATAAATGAAACATTTCTCTGTACTCTTCCCCTCAGCATCAAGGGTGTTTTGGAGGCCATCACCGATCTTGCTTGGCCAATCAAAACATCTCTCTGGTGGTAGATCAAGGTCACAGAAGAGTCTCTCGTGTGTGCGAGGCCCTTGTTCATGGGGCCCCATTCTCAATGTTTGTTTTGAAAGGCTGAATCCCATCTCAATCCCCATCCATTAGCTGGCAAGCAGTTCACCTCCAGGGTTTCTCCTGAGGCACTTGTGAAATATTGATTAAAAAGTCTTATTTTCAGAATGCGAAGGAGGAAGACATTCTATGGGCCATCCCAGTGTAGAACTCTTGAGTGCTCACATTCAGCCTTGCCCCACATGGAGTGCACCCAACTAAAAAAAAACAAAAAAAAAGCATAAGTGCCTGGACAGGACGGTTATGTCCTATTCATATTTAACTGAACGCACATTTGTTATAACTTGCACAACCTTCCAACATGAGTTTGAAGAGGAAAATATATCAGGCTATTGTACGTGAATAAGCTGACAAATACATTGTAGCATATATTGCAGGATGTCTTCCAAAGTGTTGTCACTTCAGTTGCAATATTTTTATGTTGTGGGATAGTCAAATTAAATAGGGATCTGAAATCAATAGTATTTTACAGAGAATAACTTAATTGTTATTGTTATTGTGATCTTAGGGTATCCCCAGTCTCATGAAAACAGCCGAGTATGCTGAATCAGAGTCAATACAAATTGGATGATGGTAAACATGTCAATTAGAAATACTGTTGTTTAATTATCAGTTAATTGATGCTGTAATATTTGTGCCCTACAGTATTTATTGAGAGCATAAACAGGTGAATAATGAAAATCATAATTGCTGTTTATGAGATTGTCAAGGGAAATATAATGATGTGACAGATTGCTAGTAATCAAAAAATTTGATGACAGTCTGGTTGTATTACTAATAAGCAAATCTATTTTCCAACAACATGATAATTGGCAGCAGTCAACATCATCATGGTCAATTGCAATGTGGTCTATGAAAATTGTTAGCTTTCTATTTCACTTTTTTGTATTTGATTCTGAAGATAAATGTGGGCACTTACAATTACTGTTTTTTTAGTTTCTTAGTAATAAAGTTTAAAAAAAAAAATTAAACTACAGGAATATTGTACAAAAGGAAGCTAGCTAAATGTTCTGTGCAGATACATTGCAGCTGAATTCTCATACTAAAATATATGTATACCCTATCTTATTGCAAGGATCAGGCTTTTTAATTTATTGATAGATATTAGACTCTCGTCCTGCATAGTGCTGCAGCCAAATAATGTGAATCCAAGCAAGACCAGATTTTATCCAAAAGAGAAAGCTTACATTTTCATTACAGTTCAGAGACACTGATAATCACTCTGGAATAGGTCATTTGCAATATCACTTAGCAAAGTCCAGGAGAAATCAATTACCTTTTGTCACTCAGTGACCAATTGTTGTTGTAAACATCTCCACATCAGGCATGGACACCTTTGACACAGCACTATAAGTCAATGGGCTGTAGTGAATCAGAGGGAGCTGTTTAGCCACCAGCGCTTTGTTAGCAGAGGAAAAGGCCTAATGTTGATCCTCACGAAAGTCTCAAAGCCATCAATGTTTTGCAATGTTTTGATATATTGTAGTTTTTAATTGATACAACAGGTTTCACATCAATTGCGCCAAGGTTTCACATAAATTGCACCCAACTTATGCAAGAACATATCAAGCCAACTCCTAAAAAATAATAGTTGGGAAATACAAACTTGCAGTATGAATACTGTATATAGCTCAGAAGATCCAAACACACTGCATGTTTAATATATAGTTCTGGATGGACAACACTCATTTCAAGAAAAGTAAAAAAAAATAATAATAATACAATCTCGCTAAAAATAATTCATTTTTGTCTCTCTCTCTCTCTCTCTCTCTCTCTCTCTCTATCTATCTCTATATATCTCTCATAGTATACGAACCTGATGATGACACCAACCTTCAAGAGTCTGCTGGAGATGAGGAAGGAGAGAATGACACTCCAACTGAAGAGGAGTGTTCAGAGAAGACGAGTCCCAAGGCCTCAGAGGACAAAGAGATAGACAACAAAAGCATTAACAGCTGCAGCTACCAGAATTCCCCCATTAGTGTCCTTTCCAATCAAGAGGCTGAGGTGGAGTCACGCCTTAGTGACACCAGTGATAGACTCTCAGACTTCAAGAATCCTTCACCACCTGAAAGCCAAAAGGAAGAAGAGAGCAGCAGCTCAAAACAAAAGGATGAGATGAACAGCAGTCTAGAAAAAATGAGGGCAGCCTATGCAAATTTTCTCTCGGATTCCTATTGGACAGGTGTTGGAATGGACTTGAAAATTGGCAAAAGTGCCAGTAAAGCCAACTGTGACAGCACTAATGGAAGCACTAAGAACGAATTTGATTGGCACCAGGATGCACTCTCAAAAACCTTACAGCAGACATTCTCCCCAAAGCCTATGTCCAAACCGAACCTCTTCAGCTCGGTCCACCTTTACAGGCAGAGCAGCAAAGCCTGTGGCACGGTGTTCACTGGAGCCAGCCGATTCCGCTGTAAGGACTGCAGTGCTGCCTACGACACTCTGGTAGAGCTCACAGTCCACATGAACAAGACTGGCCATTATAAGGACAACAACCACGGCAAACAAAGCAACCCCTCCGCCTCCTCCTCCAAATCAAGAAAACGAAATCTGCAAGACATGGAAGGAAAAGAGGATGCGCAGAAAGTTCTGAAGTGCATGTTCTGCGGCCATTCATTCGACTCCCTCCAAGACTTGAGTGTGCACATGATAAAAACTAAACATTACCAAAAAGTGCCTTTGAAAGAACCTATCCCAGTAATCACCCACAAATTAATGCCACCAGCTAAGAAACGGGCCTTTGAAGCAGCCAGGCCGTGTTCTCCTGATTCTACTACAGGTATAGCTGGTTATAGTGATGCACAAAGGGCTGCGGCCATTTCTAATGCAAATAACAACCGATACGGTTATCAGAATGGTGCTAGCTACACTTGGCAGTTTGAAACATGTAAGTCTCAGATTCTGAAATGCATGGAGTGTGGGAGTTCACATGACACTCTTCAGCAGCTCACCACTCACATGATGGTTACTGGACATTTCATTAAAGTTACAAACTCAGCATCTAAGAAGGGGAAACAGTTAGCTCTTGACCCATTGGCCATAGAGAAGATGCAGGTATTTGCTGAACCTGCTCTTAATGAAACTGAAAGTGAAGTGCCCCTGAAAAACGCCTCCCCAGGGGAGAGTGATAAAGATTGCCAGGGGGAAGGCACATTAGAGAAAATTGAGGAAACTGAGGTTAAAGATGAAAAGCAAGAGAGTGAAGATCAAAAAGCAGGCAATGGGGCTTTTAAATATCCATATCTCAGAGAGGAAGATCTTGAGCAGGGATCGGGAGGAGGAGGGGACATACTCAAGTCTTTAGCCAACACTGTGGCCTCTGCAATCAACAAAGCCCAAACAGGAACACCAAGCTGGAGTGCCTATCCTAGTATCCACGCTGCCTACCAACTCTCTGGGATCATGAAGAACACTTCCCTCTCAGCATCTCCGCCCATTCAGCTAAAACAGACATTCAACCCCAAATTGAGGCCGATTGCCCCAAAGGGGAAGTTTTATCAGAGTGCTGCAGGAGTTGAGACTCCTCAGGCACAGCATCAAAATGTGGACATCAAAAAAGAAAAGGTTGGCATTAGTGATGGTAAAGAAAAGGTTGGCATTAGTGATGGTAAAGAGAGTCAGAATCTGAAGTTTGATCAGCTGGAGAATGATGACAGCGATTGTCAGGATGATTCCTCTTCCTCTTCAAAGCTGGATGCAGACGGCGTGAATGAAGGGAGTGATGTGATCAAAGGGAAGTTGAGCCCAGCCTTCTCAGACAGAGGCAAGACACCAAGCCCTCCTGCCAGCAATGGACGCAGCACTACTTCAGAGATTTTCAATGACACTCCGGAAATACTTGGCATAAACCCTCTAAGTGCACTGCAGTCAGTTCTTAACAATCACTTGGGTAAAGCAAATAAGCCCACCAATCCAAGATCAGATAGCAAGTCTGCTCGCATGCAGTCTATATTCTCAGAACTCAACAGGAGCATTGAGAAACCAGCATTAATGATTGGCAGCCCTGTCAGAAACAGGGACAACAATGCCTTCCTATTTGCTAGTGAGGACCAGCCAATAGACTTGACTAAATCTAAACACAACAAGCCAATGCCCTCTCTTCTACAGCCATCCACCCCGATTCCACTGAAATATGCTCTGTCTGACATTGCTGACATGGTTAAGGTTCTTCCTAAAGCCACCACACCAAAACCCTCCATGCCATCAAGAATACCCTCCATGAAACTGGAATCAGATGTGAGACGCTTTGAGGATGTGTCGGCAGAAGTGTACTCTGTTCACAAGCGGAAGGGGAGACAGTCCAACTGGAACCCCCGTCACCTCCTCATTCTGCAGGCTCAGTTCGCCTCCAGCCTCTTCATGACGTCTGAAGGCAAATATCTGCTCGCAGATCTCGGCCCTCAGGAACGCATGCACATCTCGAAGTTCACTGGACTTTCCATGACCACCATAAGTCATTGGTTGGCAAATGTGAAGTACCAACTAAGGAAAACAGGGGGAACCAAATTTCTGAAGAATATGGACACTGGCCATCCAATCTTCTACTGCAATGACTGTGCATCCCAGTTTAGGACACCGCCCATGTTCATCTCCCACCTCGAATCCCACCTAGGGTTCCAAATCAAGGACATGTGTAAACTGCCCATAGAACATCAGACCAAGATAGAGGAACCAGAACTGTCTAAGGCTCTGAGTGTCAGAGCCACGGAGGTTCTTGTCACTGAGGAGGACATTGACTCTAAGTTCAAATGTAAGCTCTGTTGTAGGACATTTGCCAGTAACCATGCAGTCAAACTCCACTTGAGTAAAACTCACAGCAAATCGCCTGAGAACCACTCACAATATGTGGAAATGAACAAGGAGTAGTTGTGTTCATTTTTTGCCACCTTTTTGTTCAGATTTGTTGATTTTTAAACACGGGTCAGAAATGTCAAAATCTTTTCTAGTAGCTTTGTGTATTGTGCATACAGACATTGAGAACATTTCATTAAAACTAAGAAACACTGGTTAGACTAAATCTTAAGTTTAAGGAAACACTAAATGATGACCTTTGCACCCTGCTCCAATGCATCACCAGTAATGAAATGTATTACTGCTTGAAACCTAATTGCTGATGTTTGCATGCGATAGCTCTGACTGCTATTTATTTGTATGATATGTCAAGTTTCAATTGTATTTCAAAGAAAGAAAATAAATTGAATAATTGTAATTTACAACTTCAGTGAAACACCTGCTTAAATTTGCTGATGAAAACAGGTAGCCAGTCACATGATAACACATGTATCGAACTGTACAGTGTATTGCTATGTAAAAATGTTTTGTGTTGCAATGATAGAACAGAAAAGCACTTTAATAAATGATTAATCACATGTTTAGCCTCGGATTCTGTACATGACTACAAATTTAGGTTGTTTGGAAACAAGGATGTCTCACTTGTAAATATATTTTAAGGAAACAAATAATTAGTGTTTCATGTTCAAAGGTTAACAGTGAGACAAATAATACCTGCACCTTTTTCTACCAATTCAAATAAAGAGTTAACATTTGCTACCTGCCTTTGTCCTTCATAAGCTTCACATGACTTCCCTCTATATATCTAGGGTAAGGATTGTGTAACACCTTTATATCTCTAAAGTAAGGATAGTGTAACACCTTTATATCTCTAGAGTAAGGATAGTGTTACACCTTTATATCTCTAGGGTAAGGATAGTGTAACACCTTTATATCTCTAGAATAAGGATAGTGTAAACAGATGTGGGACCCTGGTCTCCCGTTTGCCATGTCCAAGCATCTACTGGACAGTTTGCCTGTGAAACATTGCCTCAGGCAAGTACATTCACACAGGGCTACTTATAGGATGCATGGTTCTAAATTGCTTAATACATATAGTAATTTCTCATATTAGACTGAGTTTGGTCTAATAATAGTACAGAAATGCTTTTGTAATCAAACTCTACTTCTCAAAAGTTTTGTCCTAATACTTTATCCAACACCACAGCGTTGCACCCATAACCACTATTTGACAGAGCTTTTGTAGAAAAGTAGCACACCTTGTAGTAGTAGTAGTAGTAGTAGTAGTAGTAATAGTCATATTATTATTATTATCAATAATAATAATAATAACAATAATCATAATAATAATAATAACACTTTGTTAATCCCCGGGTGAAAATTTCACGGTGACATAATAAAACGACAATTGAGCAATATAATCCAGACTAGAACAGAACAGAAATCAAAATGTACAAGCGTGCAAATAAGTGTGTATAACATAACAGTAGGTAGTGAAAAGGTCCCTTATAATACTCCTTTCCAACAAGTTAATCTAAGTATCTGTGGTCTCCAAAACATGTCTTTGAATATTTTTGTTAAAAATACCACTCCGATTAAGCATTCGGCATGCCTCAATACCCCTCTGTTTCAGTCCTGTTCTACACGGGCTGTAGCTTTAAATTCAAATGAGCTGCTGCTCCCCACCCCCAAACCGCCCGTGCCTCCAGCAGTGCAAACGATGCAAATGCAGCAGGACAGGATGGTTAGTTAAAAATTATTTGCAACTTTTTTTGCAGATGGGGGAGGAGGGGCAGTATAATGAGTTCTGTTCTGATGTCAGAACAGGAGGCAAATCTGAATGGCTTATTGAATGGCATGCCCACAAAGAAATTACTTGGAGTTCTTAATAATTAATTATTCACAATTTGTGTGTTAATAGGCCCATCAGAGACCTTAATGTATGTGTACACGCACTGAAAAAGTGAGTTTTTCATAATAACATACCTAGATTGTGCAAACAAGTCTAAGGTGTGCAAGAGTTTGTAAAAAAGTAAATGTACAGTACGTGCATGTAAATGTACGTAAAAGTAAATGTACGTACATGTCCTGTCTAAGGAGGGAGACATTGTCCATGATGACCAGAGGTTTGGCCAGCATCTGAGCGTTCTTCTCTCTAGACGACCAGGCTCACCCCACCAGGACAGAGCCCGCCCTCCTGATCAGCTTGTCCATCCTGTTGACATACACTGTTTTGATGCTGCTCCCCCAGCACACAACCACATAGAACATGGCACTCACGACAACAGACTTTGTCCCCTTCTAGTTGACATCTCTTAATCTATTTATTTGTGAAATCTTGTCTGGTTTTATTGCCTTTCTGTGAATGCTGCCTCACAGTGGTATCATAACAATTAAACATAGTCCTTCAGTCCCATTATTTCTAAGCTATTAAAAATAATTGCCTTCTAAATTCATAAACATTTTATGCAATTCATCTTTTTTCGAGCAATCAAGTCCTCAATTACCACCACCCATCAAATATCTGTTTTATAACAGGCAACTGACATTTGATGGCAAATGGGAAAAAGCACATTGGCGCTATGGTGATTTGAATACTGTGACACCAACTTGCCCCCTATTGTTGGAAATGAGCAGGCAATCATAGTTGTTCATCAGATGACTCCTAATGCAGTTAAAGTATTCAGCTATAATTTCTCCTTGCATTTATAATTACTGTCATAGACCACACACCTCAGTGAGCTGATTAAAGCTATAAATTATTGAGTGCCTCGCCTCACCAATGGATCTCACATTCGTCGGTAGAGACATTATACAGTAGCAACTTATTCTAAATTGAAGCCAGCAACTGATCTAAGATATGGAAGAATAGGTTGGAAAAATGAATGCAATAGTCTGGTCGTTTGTGTTTATTAATTGAAATTAAAATGTGAGATTGACTTGTATTATTGGAGAAGGATATGCCGCATCGCTGCAGCTGTAATAATTCAGAATTTCTCCATATTACTGGAGTTGTTTAGTTCTCTGTGTGATCATTAACAGCATTCTATGTGGATAAGTCATTATCTGGGGCCTGTGCCTACACATGTGGGTTTAGAGGAATCAGCACAACATGCTAGTGATTCTCATTAGGCTACAAAAGAAAAATGCTGTCATCAATGCAATCAGCAGGAGGAAATGAGCTGTTTCTTACCTTCACTTGGTCTAATAAGTCAAAGTCACTTTAGGATTTATTGTTAGTCTACAGGCAAAGCTATGTTATATTACTGTTATATTATCTTGAGCGAAACAAATGTTATATCAAAGGACAACAATTAATTACACAATTATCATTTTCTTACACCTTTTGTGAAATATATAACATAACTCTCAAACCCTTGAAATAACTTAAATGCATCTTGTTGTAGTTGGATGAAACTCATTAGCAGCCATTTATGTAATCTGTAGAAACATTGATGATTGGCTGTTAGAAATCAACGTTTTGTGTCAGATAATCCGACGGAGAACCCATATAAATATTCAGATTAATTATGTTTATTCATCTTAAATGCTTCCATATTAATGCAGTTAATCTAATCTTTAACATATCCACCCTAATCACCCCCTTTCTTACAGCAAGCCCTAATCACACACACATTATGCATAAGGCACTAGGCATAATTAAGATCTTTGATTTACATTTTTAGAATAGTTGGATTCCTCAACCAACTGGATATCCTTCCTCCACCAATGTTCAGAGAGGTGGAATAGCACATCTATTCAGCATTATACAGCACAATACATCCAAGGGTTCACACTTAAGTTGTGGTTTTCATTCATCTAGATTTCACTTAAGTCCATCAAGGTTCATCATATTTGCATGGCTAAAACATTACGAAAAGTTGATAGAAGGAGAAAATAATAAATTAAAGTAGACGTCTGGAAAATGCTGTCTCTTAGTCATTTTGTGTTTAAGGCATTATTCTTACAATATTTTGTAGACAATGAAGAGTAACCATTTGCCAATACCATTAGCCTACACCTTATGTCACGGTATTGGTCCTACAAGATTAGGAGTGCACAATTTGCCTATTCAGAAAGGTTTGCCATTCCACTCAGGATCCCAAAATTCCCCCCCATTCAGTGTCAACAGGGGGAATAGAAATGGCCATATCTCAACATGTGAAGGTCACAAACACAAGGGGTTTGGACTGGCATAAAGCTCTATGCACCAATACCAAACATGCACAGAGCCACGAAATGCATTCATGGACGGAGGTCTGTGCTCCCCGAGCACCATGTCTAGTATCAGAAATGGTAAGAAAAGGAACCAAATCAGATAAAGGCAGTCTGGACTTCAAATTAAATTATTATATACAAAAACAGCATGCTTTCCTCTGTACATGCTCTCTAAGTCTGTTGTAGGGACATACAAAAAGTGAACCAGTGAAGCTAAGGATAAAACACGCGTGTGGTTAGAACGGGATGGCTGTGATGAGAGGTTTGACTGGGCAAGAAGCTGGGAACCCAGGTTCACACATAGACATTATAAAGAACTTCTTTAGAGAAGAAGAAGAAGAAGAAGAAGAAGAAGAAGAAGAAGAAGAAGAAGAAGAAGAAGAAGAAGAAGAAGAAGAAGAAGAAGTTCTTTATAATGTCTATGGGTTCACAGTTAAACTGAGGAAGTTGAGGCTGGAGAAACAGGAAGTACGTGGGAGTGGGGACAAGGACCGGTTTAAAGAGGCTAAGTATAGATTTAGCAAGGCGGTGAAGGAGGCTAAATGACGCTTCTCTGAGAAACCCTAACGTCAATTCTCAGAAGGAAATATGTCCTCTGTCTGGAAAGGCCTCAGACAGATCACACACTACAAACCAAGATCCCTCCAGTCCACTGACGACTCACGCCTAGCCAACTGAACGAGTTCTACTGCAGATTTGAAAAACAATGGGTCCACCCCACCTTCCTCACCCAACAACCCCCCCCCCCCCCCCCCCCCCCACCAGCAGGGGCCCAGACCTTTCCACAGCTGCACCCCCCCCTCCCAACTGCAACACAGCCTCTCTCCATCCAAGAGAAGGATGTGAAGCATCTGCTCAAGAGACAGAACCCCTGGAAAGCGGCTGAACCAGACTCTGTCCCTCCTCCATGCTGAAGTTCTGTGCTGATCAGCTGTCCCCGGTGTTCACTGACATCTCCAGCAGCTCACTAGAGACATGCCATGTTCCAGCCTGCTTCAAGACCACCACCATCATCCCTGTCCCCTAGAAAACAAGGATCACTGGCCTCAATGACTCCAGACCCGCCATCCTGACCCTAACCTGTAGTAATGAAGCCTTTTTCTGCTGCACCTCAAATACCTCACAGACCCTCTCCTGGACCCCCTGCAGTTCGCCTACAGAGCCAACAGGTCAGTGGACGAAGCAGTAAACATGGCCCTCCACTACATTCTACAGCGCATGGACCTACGCCAGGATCCTGTTTGTGAACTTTAGTTCTGCTTTCAACACCATCCTCCCACTCACTCTGGAGGGCATGATCTCCCAGCTGCGCGAATCTGGGCAAACACGTCTCTGACTCCAGGACCATCAGCACAGGTTCCTCCCAAAACTGCATCCTTTCTCCTCTATTCATCATCCTCTCCGCTGAAAGGGTGATCGGTTGTAGACTGCCATTCCTCCAAGACCTGCACGCCTCCAAGGCCCTGAAACGGGCCAGAAAGATTGTGGCCAACCCCTCCCACCCCGGTCACAATCTCTCCCCTCCGGCAAGAAGCTGCGGTCCGTCAGGGCCAAGACCTCACGCCACAAAAGCAGCGTCTTCCCCACTGCCATCAGCCTCATCAACAAAGCTTGTGTCCCCCTCTGACCACCTGCCCCCCCCCCCGCTGACTCTATACCTTATATACAAAACATTACACATACAGTACATTACATTACACCCTGCACATACACTGTATATACTCTCACCACACTCCATTCTGTGTATATTGTGTATTTTGCATTTGTACTTTCTTTTTTGTATATATTTTATTTTGTATTTGCAGTCCTGTCTCTGCGCTGTCCTGTCCTGAACCCTGTCTAATGTTGTCTCCTTCAGTTTGTGCACCACCGACCTAAACAAAGTCCTAGTATGTGTAAACTACCATGGCAATAAACTGATCTGAATCTGAATGCTCTTTCATCATCTCTCTGTCTCTACCTCTACAATCCTCCTTTTGCTGGTCCAAAACCTTCTGACCTGGTTTTCAATAAGAATGAAAATACTTTAATATCGCATCATGAGAGCAAACAGAGAGCAAACAGAGTCAGTGTCATACTAATCAGCTTGTGACTAGGCTAATTTATGTCATCTCAACACACAAACATTCTTACGCCGGCCGTAAGAATAGACTGTTTTTAAGGCCTCACAGTCACAGCAGCTGTAAAAATAGACATGCCCGCTATTCTTATGCAGTCCTAACTCCAACCCTAAACCCCTAACCCTAACCAACCCTAACCCATAAGATACGTATGGCCAAAATGCTTGAAATCAGTACTAAGTATAGTCACTGCTTTCAAAAAATGTGGTGAAAAAATAAAAAAAAATATACAGTGGGGTGTCCTCAATCCCAGTTACGGCCATGAGCATAAATGTTACACAATACCTTCAGTTGAGTTCATTCAGCTGCACAGTGTTGCATGCTTTAAAATGAAGAACTGTTATGGTTCGGTCCAGGTCCGCCCCGGCTCGCCCCCTGCTCCCAGTCTGGACCCTCGCCCCTGACCCAGACCCCTGGTTCACTCTGCCCGTCCCTATCCCAGACCCCTGGTCCGCTCTGCTTGCTCCTGGTCCAGACGCTCACCCCAGCCCCGGACCCCCGGTTCACCCTGCTCACCCCCTGTCCCTGGCCTGGATCCCTAACCCTGAGCTCCTGTGCCCCCTGGACCCTCCTGGACCCTGAGCACCTCCCCTCCCAGTGACTGCCCCTGCACTACCCCCAGATACCTTTGTACACTTTGATCACATTGTTACTAGGTTTTGTGTGTATGGTCTTGTGTTCGTTGTCTTGTCTTCTGTGTTGATTTGTGTCCTCCCAGCCCCTGCTCTAGACACCAGTCCCCAGGGCCGGACTGGGTGAATATTTCATGCCGGGAGTCATGCCCAAGTCAGGCCATGAGCCGAGCCGACGCGGTGAGATGGAACACTTTCAGTTTTGTTTTGTTGACTGGGTGGGGGGGTGCTGCGCAATTTGTTGACGGGGCCATTCACCGCGTGTCAGGACAGTTGGCGCGCCAGGCACCGGGAAAACTCCCGGTGCTCCCGATGGCCAGTCCGCCCCTGCCAGTCCCTCACTAGTCCCACGTCACTCCAGTCCCTCTCCACTCCTGTTCCTCTAGCTTAGTCTTCCCTTCTAGCCCCTCCTTGTGTTTCTAAACTCCTCTCTCTAGTTCCCAGTCCCTGTTCTAGTCCCCTCAGTCCCCCCTTTTAGTTCTCTGGTTCCCTAGAGCTCCCCGCTAGTTTACCCTAGTTTCCGGCCCAGTTCCATTCCGAGTCCTAGCCTTGTGTCCTAGTTCCCTCTGTCCTTGTGTTGGTGTCTTGTTGGAATCCCTCCATGTCCTTGTCTGGGTGATTGTCTGTGATAGTTATTTTAGACTTGTCTAGTCCAAAGATTTACCAAGATACGTTCAAAAGGTTGAGTCTGGTTTATTGAATGAAAACATTACGAGCGCAAGGACTTCCTGACAAACGCAGCAAAGGTGGTTCAGTCAGAGAAGTGAAGTCAGTCACTTCTGGCCTGGCTTATATTCAGTCAGAACACAGTTAAGTCTTTCTAGGATTTCATTGGCTGAGTTGTCTATGCGTCATCGTGAGGGGACGGATATCACACAGTGAAAGGAAGGAATGTGGGATGAAACTCGCTTTGAATAGAGACAAAGGTCTGTGTTTTACATTAGACTGAAACTGGGGTTTGCGGGGGACTTGGGGGGAGGTGATAATTACAAAGACAAAGGCTTAAGGTGTTTGGATGTAAATTCCTGGACAATCCCTCATTTGTGCCTGAACAGGCACACAAAAATAAAATCCAAACACAGTGTAAACAGTCAGCTATGCTATACATGTGGAAAGGAAATAATCTCTCCACTAGGTGGAAACTTTAATTATTTCCTCTCAACGTGCAAAATCACACACCAAAACCCCTTGTTTCAGAAATTTGACAGGAAACAAGATAAAAAAATGACATGATTATATACTATTTATAGTCTAAGAGTGGACAACCATTCACCAAAAAACAAACTTGATTTAACAAGGCAAAAAAAAGATAAAATGGTTACCAGTGTAAGAGGGGCAAAAAACCTCTTGGTCAATTTAGAGGAAAAACCCAAACTTATTTATCAACTCATGTTTCAACCATTGCAACTCTTGTAAACAAATATGATATTTTCCAGATTATTTTAAAGTTCATTCACTCTTGTGAATAATTGCATGTGATGTCCTATGGAACATAGATTCCATGTGTGCGTCGCTGAATGTTTAATGTAGGTTCCAGTGTGTGCGATCAGAGGTGCAGTCCGATTGCTCATCAGAGGAGAATGTCATCTGGGGAATGCAAGGCGTCTTCTCTTCTAGATCGCAACTTCAATGTCGCGTTGCTTGAAATCAGTTATGTTCAATGTTAGTGTGTGCAGGTGTGTGTGCGTGTGTGGTGCATCTTGTGAGGAGGTGACCAGCAAGGTCATTTTTTTCTCCGATTCCTCGTCAGAGGAGAGGACAGTGTGATGGCCCATGGTTTTGGCCTCTGAGCCCTCTGGTTCAGCTGCATTCTGATCTCCTGGTGTTTGCGATCCCCTGGTGGACCGTCCTCTGCTGCTTGGACCCGTCGGCAATGCTTGCATGGATCCAACGAAGTCCTCTCAGATCGCTGTCTGCGTGATGAGTAGAAACTGGTACGGCCCGAGCCACCTCGGCGAGTTCCAGCTCCTTCGTCTGTGGTCGTGGACCAGGACCCAATCCCCAGGAGATGTGATGCAGGAACCCCTCCTTAGCCTCAGGAAATGGCGGTCCTCATTTTAGTCCTTCATTTCTTTTTCTCCGCAGGTGGAGCAGATGCTTGTAGGTCAGAAATGTAGGCTCTTGAACTGAACCCGGTCCATCCCTGTACTGCTCCACTTAGGGCCGGCCCGGGTCGTGCTGCTGGAGGGCTCACCTCGGCGCTCCCGCCTCCAGCACAGGCTGATGAAGTGCTCCGTCTGTGGATCCACAGATGAGAGAGACAAACAGAGACAAAACAGAGCAAAAGAGAGTCCTCTGGTCTGGTCTCCCTGTTCCCTTCTTTGGTCAGGAACGGTTATTCAACAGTCTGTAGGAGATACTCAGAAACATGGTTAAGCGCAAGCTCCTGCTTTGGGGAAAAATGTTGTTATTTTTTCAGGAAAACTTAAACAGGGTGACTGTTCAAGTGTCATTTAGAGCCAGTCTGCAGTATCCTACAGTGACATCAGGGGCAGCGTTAGAATGACTTCAACACGCCCAGTCCCCAGTCATGATCAAGGCAATTGGGTTTGGCTCTAGCATTTCTCTCACGATTTTATGAAAATAAAATAACCATATTCTCGCCTCAACAAAACAACACCCCCTAAGGGTGAAAGCAAAAATTTCCTGAAGTCAGGATAAAAATAGAGATGAGGCAAAGAAAAATGACACTAAAATGAACTGGCTTCATTTACAATTAACTAATCAAAAAACGCTTTAGTCTTTCGGACCTCCCATTCAGGGCGCAATCCCGGGCTAGACCCAACTCCATCAAAGCTTCATTTGTATAGCTAAAATTTGTATATCTAAACCCTCCCTCTTCTGCATTTGAGGACAGAGTATTTGGGCACTGCTCCTGTTTCATACTTATCTGTCGCTCACAGTGAGTTGGTGACATGGCGTTGGTCTGCATCTCACGAACCCCAGATCGCCCATCTGTAGGGAAACAGGCCAGTAACCTCCGGTGTACGTGCCCGTCTCCTGGTTCGGCATTCACCCATCACTCCCGGAACGACAGTTGTCTGTAAAAAACCACTCAGAAAAAACACTCAGGCCCGATGAATGTGCCTCAAACTATAAACATGAGATATTTAACATACTCATTTAAAAAATATATATAATTGGGTTATGAGATGGTGCATTCAGATTAAGACACTAGCAACCCTTATCTATTCCCCCCACTATTATGCACAAACCTTATGTCTTAAGCTACATATCAGAAAGAGAGACAAAACAAACAGTTAAAACAGACAAACAGCAGGTTCCAAGCAGTCCCCAGGAAGGCATGATCCAGGCTCCTCAAAGACCTGCCGCCCAGGGTCCATAGCACCTGAAAATTAAGACTCAAAACACAGACTGGGTTCAATAGCAGAGGAGAAGGCCTAATGCCAGCTCCTCAAAAAACACATTATCATTATATGAATGAAAATTCATACAGTAGAAATGCATAAAACGAACAGCTTATGGCCATTCATTGACTATTGAAACAAAACTCCTGAATCAAACACCTATTCAACCCTGTCAGACTTTTGAGTTCGCTCTACATCTATTTTATCCTGTTTATTTACCTTAAAAATTAAAACTCTCTATCTTGGCTAGTTTAAAAATCTCCCTTATGGGTTGTTCAAGGGAAACACCAGCAGGTGGCGCTCGACCCCAAAATCGGAGGCTCTTCCTTCCGGCCCTGTTCGGACAAATACCTCGTAGAAAGGGGTGGCTTAACTCGTAGAGAGAAAGGGGCGTGGCTAATGGCGCAACAAGTCGAGGGGGTAATCTAATTTTAAAACAGAGTTATTCTGCTGGGGAAATGGCGGAGAGACTGTTTGCTGAATCTCCTTATCTTTCCTTCCTGACCTAAAAAAAACTCTCTCGTTCTACTCTCCCAAATCTTAAAAACAGACCAGTCTAGAGAAGTAACAGGCTTTTCCCTTAACCCTCTAGCTGAGCCCAAATCTTAGAATTTAACACTAAAATGTCAGATGTGGATGTAAGAAATCGAAAATGCTTTAGCACATAACGAAATTCTGCCAACAAACGCTCGCAGAAATATGCTTCAGTGCAACAATCACATCAGGCTAGCAGTAGAATCCTGTGACCTCCTCTAGCCCTATCTTAATAACTAGTGTTACAGGGACACCTAGTGGTGATCCCAAAATGTTGCATGTATGACCCGGATGTGGTCTTTGGTTGTGCGCGGGGAAATTTAAAGAAACAACGTCCCTAATAACAGCCTAGAAACCCCAAAACAGCAATGAAAGGAAACCTTATGGTTAACTCACGGCGGTAAAGAATACAATTTCGAAGAAACAAACATTAAGACACATTAAAATTCGCTTAGTACTCACCCAGTCAGCGAAGTGCTTTGTTCTCTTCTGGCTCAATGGCGGAACACCGCGATAGCGGAGTTTTCCTTATCTCCTAGGCAACCAGCTAGCTAGCCTACTGGGAATCTAGCAGAATTTTAACAGTCTAAAAAGGGTACAAAACAATACTTTACCTGGATCCATGGCGCGCATAACAAACAATTATCAAGAGCCGAGGCTCAAACAGTGAACACATAAGACGAACAACCCCCCCGTGCACATGCAAGAGAGAACGTAGCAGACACACGGGAACGCAAACAAAGAGCGACCAAACGACGACCAAAACCGACTAATATACGACTTAACACACAAACATGAAACAAAAAGCCCACGTTTACAACAACACTCTCGGCTGCACTAGCAATTTGGTCCAGGCTAAACCATGATGTCTAGATCCTACCAAATATGTACAGCCCCTCTGGTCAAAATCTCTACCAGAAAACGCGGATTGCAAAACTCTCAATTCCGCCCTGTAGCTACATCTCCATTGAGCAAAAACTCTCTCAACGTTCTCTCGGTTAAAACTCTCCCGCGACCGGCCAAAAGGAAACCTGTTCTGTGCCAAACTCTCACTTGAAAAACTCTCCCGCGACCGGCCAAAAGGAAACCTGTTCTGTGCCAAACTCTCATTTGAACAGCTGATACCCTCGTAACGAAACAAGGACGAAGCCAAAAGACAATACGATATAAAATCTATTGCTGTTCACATCTCCTTAGATAGTTACTTACTAAATACCCACGCTGGGGTTTTCCGTTTTCAAACAATCCAGACCAACAAGCTGAACCAAATCAAGGCAAATACAACTCAACCCATAAGAGGGTTCGTTTAAACGTACCTGTGAGCTTTCAAGAATCCAGTGGCAGAACTGAGGAAATAATCTCGGCTAGCGCTCTGGCGCAAGAGAGAAAATTGATTTTCCAAGCCCATATGGACCGACACGTCTGCCGATCAGTCCTCTCCACTGGAATCCCGAAGCAAACGCAGGCAGTGATCCCATCCCCGTCGCCAAACTGTGATAGTTATTTTAGACTTGTCTAGTCCAAAGATTTACCAAGATACGTTCAAAAGGTTGAGTCTGGTTTATTGAATGAAAACATTACGAGCGCAAGGACTTCCTGACAAACGCAGCAAAGGTGGTTCAGTCAGAGAAGTGAAGTCAGTCACTTCTGGCCTGGCTTATATTCAGTCAGAACACAGTTAAGTCTTTCTAGGATTTCATTGGCTGAGTTGTCTATGCGTCATCGTGAGGGGACGGATATCACACAGTGAAAGGAAGGAATGTGGGATGAAACTCGCTTTGAATAGAGACAAAGGTCTGTGTTTTACATTAGACTGAAACTGGGGTTTGCGGGGGACTTGGGGGGAGGTGATAATTACAAAGACAAAGGCTTAAGGTGTTTGGATGTAAATTCCTGGACAGTCTGCACCTGTGTCTCGTGTCTTGTTGCACACCTGTATGTTGTTTCTTGATTGTTCTCCTAGAGTATATATGCCCTCCTGTTTCCTTTGTTCTCTTTCGGTTCATTGTCTGTGTTATAGTGTTGCTAGACACAAAGAACACAGACAAGCTGATGTTCCTCGGTATTCTATTGTATTTTTGAATTAAACTTTTTGGACCTGCCTTTGCCTGCCTTTTGTCTGCGTTTGGGTCCCATCTCCACCACCCAACCTTAACAAAGATCAGGGTGATAGTTGTAAAATAGTTTTGAGACATTATAGCCTGATCATAAGGTTCATCAATGTCATGATTCAAAATATCCTTACAGCTTACATTCTCTGCACAAGCTGTCTTGGAGTTTCTTTGTAAAACTCTATAGCTTTTTTGAAAAATCAAATAATGCACATAAGTATGCTTGCATTGTAGAGGTGGCAGTGAAAACCGAACTTAGCCAAATTAATGCCAGCTCTCATTTTCAAATCCTTAGTCAATCTGTCATTAAACATGTTATCCAATTATTTATATATATATATATATATATATATATATATATATATATATATATGTGTGTGTGCACTGCACTGTAAGTGTACGCCCCTTGCTTGCATTGGCGTGCCAGTCTGATGCTGATGTGCTGTAATAGGGTGAATGTGCACTGGAATTTGCCTGGATACACAATACATTAAATATGTGCCTGACTGGCTTCTCCGTGTCACACTGTACTAGAGCAGTGCCCCTCCTGGCTGTTCTGCACAGTGCTATGCATGCCCGTTGGGGCCCGGGTTAGGCATTATTACATTCCTCTTAAATACACTAAATAAAATGAATTTACTCTTAGAATAAGTTGTTTGAAACAACTCCCCTTCCTTAATAGTCTACATGAGTAAGTAATCCCTTAGCAATAGGATGAATATAAAAAAAAAAAAAAAAAAAATCCCTTTGGAGATTAATTCTATCTATCTATCTATCTATCTATCTATCTCTCTCTCTCTCTCTCTCTCTTTATCTCTCTCTCTCTCTCTCTTTCTCTCTCTCTCTCTCTCTCTCTCTAAAAAAAATCTGTATAGTCGTATCTGTAAAGCTGTATAGACGAAGTCCAAAAAATGAATGGAGGTCAATGGCGAAGCTAAGGTAGCCGGCAGCAGTAGGTTAAGGCCAGCAAGCTGGCTCAGGTCATTAGTGTCCAGCCAGTGAGGAGATATGTTGAACAGTCTAATAGCGGATGGTAAGAAGGCCGTGCCCTAATCGTGCCCCAAAGAAAGAGAGAGACACACAGAGAGAGACAGGGTTTGTGGAATTTTAGAGAGATGTCCCGTAGACCAGGAAGGAAGAGCAGCTATCCATCACACAACATGGATATTGGTATATCATGTTTGAATGCATTGAGAATGACAATCATAAAGGTCAGACACCTACAGTCACAAAATCTACATGACTTACAGTATGTGCTCAAGCTGTATTAGACCAGTCTTTTATAAAAGTGTAGTGTCCTTCCTCTCCTCATTCCACTGCTGTTGCTACAGCTGGTATTCATATATGCATGGTTAATAACAGTTACTTTATTTTCATATTTCTGTTTACATGTGGCCTGAGCTACAATACTGTAGACTGGGATGACACACTGTACAATAAGTACATCACTGGAGGCTAGTATAATAAGCAATACACAACATTTGGGTCGTACAAGGCAGAGAACAGTATGTTTCTGATACTGTACATCCTGTGTGTCTATGTTATGTGCTTTCACTGTTAGATAATTGTGTTGTTCTGCACATGCAAATTAAGTCAAACAAGTGATGAATGGAATACATTTGATCAATCAAGTACACCTAAGCCCCATGATAGTGCATATTAATCTTGCATCGTGAATATAAAATCCGGGTCATTTATCAGATATCAATTGTACATTTGTAGCTTATTAATCATCCAACCTGATACTTCTATAATGCCCGAAAAGCTGTCGGTTGATAAAGTGCTTGCATGCTGGAGAGTACTCCGGGATGTGGTGGTTGGGTGGTGAGCAATGAGGTGTCATTGAAACTTTCTATCTCAATATTCAATCCAAACAAGCTTGTCCTGAACCCTGACAAGCGCATCTACCCCTCTCTGGCATATTAATCACCCCTTCTTCCCTCCTTGGTGAAGTTCAACTTGTAATGATTGTCTTTGATTATTTGTCCGATATGGTCTCATAGTTTTGCTCCTAAAAGACATGGTAGGTGATTGAGATAATGTCATAGTTTCTCTCTGTGGTATAATTTCACCAATATGACAGTCAATTGAAGTCTACTTTAAAGATTTCCCTTCTGGAGTAAGTGATAGTGTGCAAAGCTGTGGGGTGCAGTTCTTTTGCTTTGTGAAGAAGAGAGGGTCACGTTTTCCAGAAGTGGACTACACCTTCCTGACCGTCCTCCAGGGTAACGAGGTGGATCACACCTCCCTAACCGTCCTCCAGGGTAACGAGGTGTTCCTCCAGGCTAAATATATATGGATTTAAATGAATTTCCTTTGTCTTTCTTCAAAGTGACACAATCTATTTCCAACAGCTTTTTACTGTCAATCTACACTAAGTCATCTCAAACACATTTCAAATGTTATATAAAATGTACCAATTTGTCCTTTATTTTTATTTTTTAAACAGCTGGTTTGCTATAGACACTGGGGGCTAAGAACATTGTGCAGGAATGCATGGACATTTTCATTGCCATCATGTACTGGGTGAAAGAAATAACACTTGATTGCCAGCAGTTCATCAGTGCATCCTTCAAATGTGTCACCTAGCGCGCCTCAAGGCAGCATGCTGGCTCAAATTGAAGCTGACATCTCCCAAATATGAAAGCAACAAATCACACATTTTTATTGGGACTAATCTCCAGCGCAGCCCCTTGCAGACGTCAGCACAACCATGGATGCTGCTCTCATTCTGGCCGACTGGCTGCTTGTGCTTCCCAAGCATCTCTGGACTCACACACCAAATGCAAATGGCTATGCGCCAGAGATGAGTGTGACGCCTGCACTTATCGCACAACTTTGAACAGTGGGAATGTGTGTGTGTGTGTGTGTGTGTGTGTGTGTGTGTGTGTGTGTGTGTGTGTGTGTGTGTGTGTGTGCGCGTGCGTGCATGCGTGTGTGTGTCTTGTATAGTGAAGATGAGAGGCTTCTGATTAATCAGATGACTTATAAATAAAGATAACATGGGAATCTATGCCGAGGTTCATTCATATTGAGTTGTTTGATGGATGGCAAATGAGAGTAATAGTAATTGTTTTGTTTGACATTGAAATGTAAAAAGGGTAGGCAATATAAGCCTTGGCTTCCGCCTACACCTTTTCGGTCATTGCAAAATGTATTTATTTAATAGGACCTACTTTCTGTTGTACTCTCTTGTACTACTTTGACCGAAATAAATATATACTACAAATATATACTACATCTCAAGTGTGTTTTGACAATCAGAATCCAAAGAGAAGATTGTGGACAAGGCCGGCATTATCAGAAGGGGCATGAAAACAAAGTGAATTGTGAAAAGATACTTAGGGAAAGGTATTTTGGCTGTAGGATGCTCTCCAATCCCATTCTGTGTGCTTGTCTGTCAGTCTGTCCGGACACGAACAGGGAGGGAGGGAGGGAGGGAGGGAGGGAGGGAGGGAATAGCTATCCACCTCTTGCCCCCCTCTCTTGTCATCTGTTGCCCCACAGCAGGCCAGAGGTGGTTGGTGTTTTGCTCACTTGTAATCCGTCTCACTGTCAAGCTCGCGGCTCCCGGGTCACCCGTCATTCAAAGTGACATGAATCAGCGTTGACGCCAGCACATTTAAGCCATTTCTCCCAGTCTGTAAACACAGCCAGGGTTCAGGGGCCTAAAGCTAAAGAACAACCTGTCCCCCAGCCCTAAAACCACGGGGTGCTGCTAAATGACCCACAAGAGACAGCATGATTTTACAATAGATCACACAATCCACTGTTCACCAAGTCATCAAGGTATGATTTGATGTGGTATAGAAGTCCCTAAACTAGGCCCGTTCAACAATAATCAAATACTTAAAATTGCGAAATATTAATACATCCAAAATACATTGTGGTAAATATACTGTACATAACATGTGGGGGCAAAAGGCTAATATGTTTATCTAATCTAAAATAGGGAGATGTAAGCAACAGTGCTAACAGTTGTCCTGTCATTGTGACCAAGATTCAGACATGTACATGTGCACTCTTAAAAACCCAGCCAGTGTGCAGACAAGAAAATCAATACAGCATTTTGTTATCTATCTCTATTTTACAGCTTAAAAGAGAAGGATTATATGTCATAGAATGAGAGCGAGCAGACTGAGGTGAAGATCTATCATTGTAGAGAGTCACTGGCCTTTCCTGTGTAAATCATGTGTCACATGGCCAGAAAGTTCATTCTCCGGCCACGGAATACATTTAGGGCTTGGACGTGAGCTTCCATTTTTCTTGTTTGATAGAGTGCTTCCTGCACTGGCGGACTTTCAAGTAGATTATTTTCTAACATACACCTTTTTCATTATTTGTTTTAGAGCAACTATCCTTATAAAATCCAAAGAGGGGAAGCATGAACTCAAGCAGAAGTGATTGTTACATTTTAATGATCATAATTCTCCAAGGAACCTAGTCACTGTCGGAACTGTACAGGTTTATGCGACAGGAAGGTTTGACAGCAGGGCAAAAAAATGCAAATGACACACCTGTGGCAAACTGAAGGCGTTGAATCTTTCCCTTCAGAGTAATCTGTCCTGTACACATCAAGGCCTTCAGTGCTAAAACACGAACCTCAGAGCCCAAAACACAGATGGAGCTCAAACGGTGAATGATCTGACTTCAGCATTATGGCCCTTCAGCCTTGTGGAGGGTGGAGAAGCATTTCTCAACAGGAATATAATGCTGACCATGCCAGTCTTGAAAAAGGGAAAATCAGCCAAACATTAAGTTACAACACACTTATGGTTAGTCCTGTAGGGTACAGATACATGTGAGCATAAATACACCTATGTGAAATATACATACATCTGAAGACACAAAGTTGCCTTTTTGTGAACAACTGACAAAGGGGCCTTCTAATTGTCTCATTCTTGCTAGATGTGGCAGCTATTTGGTAGAAACGGTACTACTGTTTAGCGTATTCTAAGGTCTCATGCAGCCAGTGGAAGCTATACAGTACAGTAGCTGTGGGTACCGTATATCCCTAATCTCCATTATGAGGGCACACCTCGATGTGCAGGTAGTCACTCATTCACAGCATCTATATTACATCTGTGAGACGGGGTCTTCTAGAGACAATCATTTCCTCGCTTCACTTTCAGCACACAGAATCATCTTAAGTCATGAAAGTATGTGAACACTGAAACTGTCAGACAGCTCCTACTCCCAGCTTTCATCATCCCTCTGCCAAGCATTTCTATCTCATTTAAGTGTGCTGGGAAGCACTTTCATTTTGTTTTAATGAGGTTTCAAAAGCTGACTGATCTGTAATGTTACAGTAGTTGTTCAAGTCCAAGTTTTTACTTTCTACCCTCTACCATTATCATTTATTCTCTGTGTGACTGTCATGTGGGCTTTTCAACCAATACGTTGCGTGGAATATTTCCAAACTCCCTCCAGTAAATCTGTGACTGTAAAAGGAAAAATACAGATACAATATATAGGTCTATGAATTGGATAGAGAACGTAGAGCACAGTACATTCATACTGTATCAATATCTCATGCACTTTTTTTCTGGTGAAGAAATGAACACAGAAAAACCTTGGGAACCCATTATTCAGGTTATCAATATGTACTACCAGAGACAATGTTCAGGTTCCCAATATGTACAGTGCTACCTGAGACAGGACACTCTACTGTACCACTGCATGTGGTCAGTAGCCACCTATGAACGACTGTGCCACATGATCTAAGCCATTATTGAAAGCAGGGAAATTAACCCAAGACTCAAGTGAAACAAAGACATTGTAAATGTCGTAATCTATGCAAAGACAACGCGATGTTACATCCAGTGTCATGGCATTATGTTTGAGAATTTTCAACAAAGAATTGAGCCATAGACAATATCTTCTTGGAAAACGAGAAAGCGTTTAGCTGCCATATCAAAATGGAGAAAAAAGCCATAGCATTTGAAAGCCTGGAGGCTTAAACTAATACAAAAAGTCTAATCAGACTAGCAATCCCTGATGTTAATGAAGGTGTCACACATCGCACAAAGAAAGTTGTGCCTGGCAATCTTCCATTTTTCGGCTGCCTACACCAGTGACATTTCATCTCACATTCAAAGAGCGCCTAGGCCCCTTAATGAAATGCATAATTAACATATTCTAATTGTGCTGAGCACAGTGATGGTTTTGACAGAGCTCACTTTCCATGTCTAATTCAATGCTAATTTAATCTGTTCTTTTCCTGCCGACATGACCTTTCTTGATTGAGTTTCACCGCAAAGAATTTTTTGATGGATTGATTTATCAACCTCTTGGAATGCAACAAAAGCGCCAGTTTTAGACAGAAAAAAGAGAAGATGAGGGGAAATGAAGACAATGGAGAGAGCAGACAAAATCAGGAAAGGAGAAAAAAAAAAGAATTGAATGAAGTCAAGCAAGCTGGAACTGTCCAGAACAGATTGTGTTCTAGAACAGTCTTTATGTAACACATCATCTTGAATTCTGCCAGTCTAGTGGCACATTTCCGCAGTCATTTAATCACATTGCTGAATATTGAATAAGCTATTCAGCAGCCTTACCTTTAACATGGGGATTAGGGGGGTCTAAAGGCTTCTCTTTGCAAGAGAACGAGCAGAGGATACCATCCCTATTCACATATCTCTTTAATCTGAGTGTTTACCAAAGGTTGATGTTCAGCAAGTAGCGCAGAGTGCTTCAGCCACTTGGGTGAAGACATCCCTCTCCACCAGACAAGAAACAGTTTGGAAGATATTTCAATGGGAAATATCTTCCCATTGAAAACAGTTATTCTTGAATGGAATCCATTATATGATGGATCTCAGGTAATGTTTTCACATCACATTTTAAAAGAGAAATCAATATATATCCATATATAATGGTTTTTTATATGTCCCACTGTTGACTCCAAACCTGGGTAGTGAAACTGGGGGGTGGGGTGGGGTGGCAGAGGGGGGGGGGGTGGCGCTGTCAGTCAGTCTCCAAGACGGGGGATTATGCAGAGCTCAGAGCAGTAATTGAACACCGTCGGGCCCGCCCTCATTTACATCTTTGCCTTCCCCTGGCTTTGATTGGCAGCTGTACATGAAATGCCACATCAGTTGAAAGTATGTTGTGAGCTGGCACTAACAATCCTGTGGCTCCAGGGAGACCTGCCATATTGTAATTTGGTTATCAGGCATGAAGGAAATAATTCTAAGTGCCAGGAAATGTGAGGCAGAATAAATGCTTCATTGCTGCAAGTTGCCCTGGGTGACAGTTCTTATTTAATGTACAAGAGCGTCCTGTTGCCTGGAGGTTTTGCAGGAAGGGGAGGTGGACTAGGTTCTGGCGATGCTGGGAAATTCTGACACAGAATTTGGGGGTATTGAAACCTGTTTGTTGTATGACAATATATGTATTTGAGACACAATTGTGGGTGTGGATTTTAATCCTAAATTCAGGGACTAAAACAATATTACAAGATATATTCACACCTCTCTTACAATCCATATCAAAGGGTCGTGTAGGGGAATGCTAGACAAGTGGATGAGGCCAGAGTCAGTACAGTATAGAGAGATGGGTGAGGCTAGAGTCAGTACAGTATAGATGGATGAGGTCAGAGTGAGTAGAGTATAGATGGATGAGGCCAGAGTGAGTACAGTATAGATGGAAGAGGCCAGAGTGAGTACAGTATAGATGGATGAGGCCAGAGTGAATACAGTATACAGTAGATGGATGAGGCCAGAGTGAGTACGGTATAGATGGATCAGGCCAGAGTGAGTACAGTATAGACAGATGGATGAGGCCAGAGTGAGTACAGTATAGATGGATGAGGCCAGAGTGAGTACAGTATAAATGGATGAGGCCAGAGTGAGTACAGTATAGATGGATGAGGCCAGAGTGAGTACAGTATACAGTAGATGGATGAGGCCAGAGTGAGTACGGTATAGATGGATGAGGCCAGAGTGAGTACAGTATAGACAGATGGATGAGGCCAGAGTGAGTACAGTATAGTTGGATGAGGCCAGAGTGAGTACAGTATAGATGGATGAGGCCAGAGTGAGTATGGTATAGACAGATGGAAGGGGCCAGAGCCATGCCCTACAGTATGTGAATAAAACGAATGCACTTACAGGCGTGCTCCTGCGTCGTTTTCGTTGACATGTTGTGAAAATGGGTCCCGATCGCGGCCACATCTCCTAAGTGGCTCAGGCCTTATTTGTTTTGATGCATTGTTTTTGCACAGGGTCTTCCCTCTCGAGATAGAACTGTCATGTTGTAAAAAGAGGCCCCTGATGCTGGCAGCAGCCCCCAGGCCAAATGAAAACAAGTAAGTGGCATAGATAAATCATGCCAACCACAACATCTTCTTGATGAATCAAATAAGACCAGGGCATCACGGGAACATTGGGTTTAATGGAAGTCCCTGTGGCAGCTGTAGATTTGTTTATAATGAAGGCACTATATTGTTCTTCTGTATTATTCTCAATTACTAGATAGATAGATAGATAGATAGATAGATAGATAGATAGATAGATAGATAGATAGATAGATAGATAGATAGATAGATAGATAGATAGATAGATAGATAGATAGATAGATAGATAGATAGATAGATAGATAGATAGATAGATAGATAGATAGTTTCTCTATGTGTTATCCTATTATGCTAACTATTCATTGTAATCATAAGCCGGAGGGTTTAGAGCAGGAGTGGCCTCAGCCGTCCTCCATGGTTCATGTGAATGGCCTGACGGAGCGGTGTGATGGCTGACATTCCCTGGTCCTCGAGAACAGGAGCCTCACAGTTCCAAATGCCATGGTGTGGGGAACCCAGACAATGGGCCCTATGCTGGGCTATTATCCCCTGTGTCAACACGGATCGCCCTTCTATTTGATGAGGTCCGTTCGTCTGCATCCATGACACTTTGAGAAACATCATTAGGTGGCCTGTCACCCCCCCACCTGCTCTCCACCCCGCAATGTTATCTTGTTGCTATAGATACCATGCGTCACTCTCCTCATATTTTCTTGGTACTATCCCACCTCTTCCGATCGTCAAGAGATGGTCTGCAGAGTACCAAACCATCTATGCTTTGCACCCTGATTTGTTTTTAATGGTTATAGGCAAATCAGTAAAGTTGGCAGGCAAATGAAAGAATATATGAATTGGATTTACACCATTCCATAGGTTTCTCTTTTCTCCCACACCTTCTGATACATTCACCATGTCTACTTTAGTATTTATATTTGCCTCCTAGGGCTCAGACCTTATATTGTGTTCTTTACAAACAAGCTATAGTACATCTTTATTTGGGGTCTGATGAACCCTTATACTGTAGGTAACTGTAGTTGCACCTGGACAGGATGACAGACAGGATGATTCAGTCAACAGGCCTGACGTTACACTCAGTGTCTGGGCTGACCGCCGCTGACAAGTGGGTGGATGTGGATGCGAAGATGTGCCATTGATCTGCTACCTGATCAAACAGCCTCACGACATGCTGGACTCAGGGCATCATTAGTACACAGCCTGGTAGCCTGGCAGGCAGGCAGGTGGTCTCGATGAATGTCTGCTGCGAGCTGTTGATGCCCCTGGTGATGTCTGGTGCTGGTTGCTCTGCTGCTCCTCTGGTGATGGTTGGTGTTCCTCGGGCGGACTGGGTGAAGGGGGGGCTCATTAGCCTCTCCTGCTCTAGCTGCTAGTACCAGCTCTGCCCAGGTGGGTCATGGTGTCAGCGGGTGGATGAGAGAAGTATCCAGATATTTAGAGTTACCCAAATGATGTCCCGACGATGAAACGTGCCAACCTGAATGACCAACGGTAGCCTAATTCAGCTAGTTTAGTAATGACGCCCCAAAAGGTGTAGGCGTTAACTTGTCTTGAATGCTCAAGTGTCTGCTGTATGCACACATCTGGTCTCCCCGGTTTATAACCTTAGAAAACCTTCAGCTCACAAAAAAGAAAAACAAAATGGGAAATAGATCAGGGCACCTTCAGGGTACTTTCAGTTGTTCACAAGTGCCATGTTCGAGTTCAAGAAAAAGCAGAGACGGGAGGGGGTTTGGATTTGTAAAGGGTTGTGTTTAGTTTGCACAGATTTATGTGCAGGACTGTATTTGACACTTCTCTTACTCATGCTCTTGGCTTGTCTTCGTACCTCCCTTTGGCATTGCCAGACTAAGTTATGTGGATGGCCTGTGAAGATGGGATATCTTGGAAGCACTCAGACTGCCCCCAGAGAATTGGCCTGTAAACCATCATTAGCAGGGAGAGAAGGATAGTCTTTAGGATTTCAGATTCTGTTGCCATCCTAGCTATAACCCAATTCCCACTGACATGCCCAGCCATCTAACATCATGTAGAATTATGTCACATGCATTCTATTTAATAAAAGTTTTTCAAAACAGTGAATGATTATACAACATAATGCAACGTAAAGAGTAGGAAAACCTTGATATCTCCCAATTTTTTTTTCATATTAAGGAACAAGTCACCCATATTCACGTCAACAACTTGAGCTGTGGCCTTGTGCCTACGACCACGGAACAGCTGTTCCGATATTCATGATATTGCATGGCTTCAAGTATACAACAGAACTATATTGTCACAAAAAAATCATCCAGAAAAACAATAGTTTAACTAGCCTATTCAATTTCACTAAAATGTGCTGAACTTAAGAAAGTTGGTTTGTCCGTGTAAAAACTAAATCGAATTAATAAAAAAAGAACAGGAGCAAGTTGCCAAAACGAAGACAGCAGTGTCATCTGTTTTGTCAAGGGGGCAACATAAATGTGGTGTTTCTGCTTGGTTGAGTTTTTATCACGATCAAGCAAACTATTGTGATGGAGGGAATGCTAGCAGCTAGCCAAGTTCAAGTTCAAAGACGAACAACGTGCCGAGAAGATAGGTAAGGGTAAAAAAAAAAAAAGGTAAGCAAAGGTAAAAAAGAATCTATCTATCATGTCTGAAACAGAGCTAATGTCACCTGAGTGGAAGAACACATGTAGGGAGATAGAAGAAAAATGACCGTTGCTTGACAAAAGCGGACCTTGTGGGCTACGGAGGCAGATCCGGCAACACTTAGAGGGAGAAGATATAAATATATAAGATGGAGAATGTCACTATTACTAAAAGTAAAGGATATCAATGGTGACTTGAAAGGGAGGATGAATCTGAGGGCCAGGAAGATGGAGCACCCGGGGTTGAGCCTAATTGAAGAGATACCAAGCCAGAGTGGTGCAGAGATAGTGACTGTTCCTATAAAACAGTAATTAGGCCATTTTCCAAACGAGATTTAATTTTTTAATTTTTTTAATTTTTTAATAATGGGACAAATTGGAGAGTCACATCAAAAAGATAAACTAAGCTATGCCAGTCTTGAAAGACAAATCCAGAGGGCCCTAAGAAAAGGATATGATGCAAGTGAAGTTGTTGAGGCTGTTATCCGAGCCATTATTCTGAAAGGGCTGGAAAGAAAGAACAAACTGTCAGCTACAACAAAAACAAAGATGGTAAAGGTAGAAGTTGTAAATAATCAACAAGAAAAGGTCGAAGACTACAACCCCCCTGAAAAACAGAACTCAGGGATAGAAGCAGAGGGGTAGAGGTAGGTAGGGGTAGAAGTCGAGATTGACTCAGTGGATCTGTTCCACATCAATGAAAGAGAAACAAGCTTGCACATCCACTGGGTGGGCCAGGTGAAGGACAAACAGTAAATGAAAAAAGTAGAGTCCGCACACTGGAAGTAATATGAAGGAGTATTCCCAGGAGTTTATTTTAACGCTTCGATCAAGTAGATCTTCATCTGTTCCACATCAAAACTCCTCTCTCTGGTAAGCAACAGCAGACAGCTAGACTGGAGAGGAAAATGTCTAATCAGAGGTTCTCTGAGAGGTGTGACACACACAGGCTCACAAGTATCCATTGTGGGCAGTAGTTGGAAAAGAAAGTCCCTCCCAGATGTTGAAGTGAGGCCCATGCAGGAAATGCTAGTGGAAGGAACACTAGATCTCTCCACCACAAACAGAACAGCTATTCCCTATGAAGGATGGATAGGAATTCAGCCTGTCTAAAAGTGAAGTGGCTGGGATGAGTGACAAACCACTCAAGGTACCAATCCTTGTTTCCAGTAGTGATCTTCAGGACCCCATTATTGGGTTTAATGTAATCGAGGAACTGGTGCAGAGGGGTGCATCCAGAGAAAATGTTCCTCATAGTTGCTTTAAATGACTGAGAAACATCTAATATTAGATATTATATGTTTACTGACATCAGTGACAAGTTAGCTAACTAGCTAGTAACGACAAATTGACACAAAATGTTGTTACTTTAGGTTGGAAGTCATTGGAAAGAAGAAGAAGAAGACGAAGAAGAAGAAGAAAAAGAAGAAGAAGAAGAAGAAGACGAAGAAGAAGAAGAAGACAAAGAAGGCTTTATTCGCCATACGGCTTGACACTCGATATGCGATATGAACACACATGCAGTAGGCTGTCATTAAATGTTCTCTGCTCTTATCCAATCCCGTCCTCCTTCCCCCAAGGTTAGCCGGGAGCAGACAAGGGCGTGCATGGGAGGAAACCCCATGTTCTTAAAACCCTTGTGAACACGGGGAGAACATGCAAACTCTGCACAGAAAGGCCCAGAGACCCTCTTGCTGTGAGGCAACAGTACTAGGTACTACGCCACCATGCCGCATGTGAGGGATTTTGAGGTTCAGTGTCTTCCTTAAGGACACTTCGGCACACTCCGGAAGCTGGGATCGAAACGGGGACCCCACTATACCTCCTGGGCTACGTGCCACCCCACTTAGGTATCATTCGCAATGGTTTACAGGATGGTAATCCTGTAAACCACAGCACACCAGAGCAGCCGTATGGTGCCATCTTAATTCATCCTTATTAAGCTAAACTTTGACAATAATTGATTTCATAACTTGAGTGTGTGACGTCTTCCGCTCTCTGAACTCCTCCAGGGTAATGAATCACCCTGAGGTAGCAGAACGTAGTGGTCAGGAGGGGGTGTAGGGGTTGACCATGGCCTGGAGGTAGGAGGGAGCTGTTCCTTTCATTGCCCTGTAGGCTAGTACCAGAGTTTTAAACTGGATACACAGAGATCCAGCGTAGAGAATGGAGAAGGGAAGTTTTGTGGGAGAACTTGGGGTGGTTGAACACCAACTGCAGTTTTCTGGACAACTTCCAGAGATTTAATGGCTGACGCCGGGGCCACAACAAGGAGGGAGTTGCATAAGTCCAGGCGGAGATAAAAAGAGCCTGGATGAGCACCTGCGCCATTTCGTCAGTGAGGAAAGGATGAATCCTCCTGATGTTGTACAGCAGGAATCTGCAAGAGCGTGTAACGGATGTGATATTTGCAGAGAACAACAGCTGGTCGTCCAAGGTCACACCCAGATTCCTTGCAGTCCGTGCTGGCATCACCACTGTGTCGTCAATGGTGATGGCCAGGTCACCGTGTGGGCAGCCCTTCCCTGGGAGGAACAGCAGCTCAGTCTGGTCCAAGTTGATCTTGAGGTGTCGTGTCACCATCCACTCTGAGATGTCAGCCAAGCACGCAACAATGCTTGCTTCCACTTGTGTGTCAGGAGGGGGTAATGACAGGACCAGCTGGGTGTCATCAGCTTAATAATGGTAGGAGAAACCAAGCGAGCGAATGAGGGGAAAAAAGAAGAGGACCCAGGACTGACCTTTGTGGAACTCCCGTAGTCAGACTATGTGGTTCCGACACAGACCCTCTTCATGTCACCTGGTAGGAGTGACCCATCAGGTAGGATGCAAACAGGGACAGGGCAGAGCCTGTGACACCTTTCTCCTTGAGAGTAGAGAGGAGGATCTGGGATCTCCGAATCCACGAATTTAGAATGAAGCCAGCTTCCGGTGAGGGGGTGCTAAAGACATGGGGTTTGGACTGGGGTGTGAGGGGGGAGAGCCCAGAGTGCACCACATTGCCCCCCGCCGGCTGTGACCTTTGGGGGTGGTGCCACAGAGCCGGCCAAATAAAGCCACCCATTCACCTCCACTAATTTTTTGGACTAGGATTACACAAAACCTACCAGACTGCTTTTCATGAAACTCAGTGGAGAGGTGTAGCATGGGCCAATTTAGAACACATTAGATTTCGGTTGCTATACTACGGCTCAAAGAAATATGGTGGTATAGGCTATCACTTTCTAACAGAGTGGTGTGAAATTTTTTAAACCTCTTCCTGGCAAGGGTGGGGCTATGGACAGAGGAATCAAATCAATCAATCAATCAAGCAGGCTGCAATGCATCATGGACTTCAGAGGCAGAAGTAAAGAAAATGTGGTGGACCCTCTTGTTAAAATACACATTTCTCGAGATAGGAATATCAGGAATGGCTTATTCAAGAGAACCTCGCAAAGACAATCGCATTCGCATATTGAAATCAGACAGAAATTACATTATCACAAGCTAAAGGAAATGTTCATATTGACTCCAATTTTAATAAAAGGTGTTTTATCCCCATGTGACGTTATTGGCCATACCTGGATGCATACTTAATAATAAAACAGATAAAGAAACACAACAGACTCAATGAAAATAAAAGTATAAGTATCAGTGTCTGTTCAACAGTTTTGGAATAGAGGATAAAAAAAAGTCCTCTCTGTCAATGCTTGATTTGATTGAACAGTCTACAACATAAAAAATTCAAAACCTCTAGCAATATGTTAGCTTTTGTCCTATCTGCTATGATGTTACGGACTTCCAAAAACTGTCCTGACACTTGATACAGCCATGGTAGGGCAGAATTTCATATTTCGCTTTGACATTTTTGACAATTGGGGAGGAAAGTAACCTTCACAACTTTGAAGCCCACATAAAACTTAGATCAATTGTATTTCTAAAGGTGCAGCGAGAAGTCACCATACTCGACTTAATCAACATTTCAAAGTCTTCAAGGATCTCTCGACTTTTGTGGCAGATCACAGAAGAGTGGATTGGCAAGACTTCATTTACATGGTTTAGAAATAGGCAGCTGGCCTCGCTTGAAAGAGAAGAGGGGGGACTTTATCAGATAGACACTCTTAGGTAGAATATAACCTTTCTTCTTCAAGCTGAGAGGGGAAAGTTGAAAATAAATACTCAAGAAGATCAAAGGCAATTTTAATTGACAAGTTACATCCGTGTAAATAGATCAAACCTGAGAGAGTGGGACAGAGAGGGCTGAGACGGAGCCTTTAGATTTCCCCCGGTCAGAGGAAGCCAGAGGAACAGTTTGAATTGAATAAAAACAAGAGAAAGAGAGGAAAGTAAGTTTGAGTGACTCCTTGAACGAGCCAGGTCTGTGGACCTGTCAGCTGATGAGTCCTCTTGATTAGCATTTATAAGAGGCCCCAGCGATCTATTATTTGCATTCCTATTTAGCCATGATTTTGTGGAGGGCACACTGTGATTAAACTTGTCACCAGGCCTGATTGACAGGGTCAAATATCAACATTCCATTCTGCTGGAAAGCGACAAGAGGAGAGTAAAGCCATGGATGTGCCAGATTCCTTCCTCTTCCACCAAGCTTGGTAACGATTCTACCAACTCTCCATTTCCTCTCTCTCTCTCTCTCTCTCTCTCTTTCTCTCTCTCTCTACGTCTCATTCTCTCTCTCTGTAATCATTCTCTCTCCATCCCTCTCTTTCATTGTCATATCAGATAGGTCAGGTATGTTTTAATTGTAGGGATAGATTCTGCCTGTCGAGCAAGGTGGGATGGCGTAGTTCAGAATATGAGATGTGAAGGGTGTAAACCAAAGAGTACAAAGAGGACAGAGCTCACTTTATTGGACAGATTTAATTACACTGAATAGAGATTAAAGCAGGCAATCCACTGAGCTGTGAAATTAACCCTTGATTACTGATGAATCTCTGAACAGACGCAGAAAACAACAGTTTGGGGTGGGGGGTTGACCACTTGGTAATAGTAATTATTCTGGAGAGCAGATCACATTTTCCTGAATATGAAGTCAACGTGCCAGGCAAGCATATGTAAATAGCTGGGGATTGGTAACTACATTATTAACCATGTTGAAATGCTAACAGAAAAAGACTCTACACGATGTGAAATGCAGCAGCTTGGTTGCATCAGAGACTGCTAACCTTTCTGTTAGGCTGGGCTGCCTCCCCAGGGACAGGGGCCTCAAAAAAACAATTAAAAATGCAGAAATGACGTGATGCAATCTGCTGGCCCTGGATGATGTTGTGGACTTTCGTGAAATCCCAAATGTCTCACTGTATTGACTGTATTCAAACTACATGTGAGACAACTGGACAGATTTCAAATTGCATTAGGGTGATATGGGAGGATATTAAAGGGGCAATAAGGAGTTCATCATTTTATTGTCAGATCCTCAATTCCTTTTTGCCAGGTTCACTGCATAATACTCCCATATTTAGTCTACCACTTTCCACAGCTACATTCATTCCACTTAAGGTACCGTAATGTCTATTCATTACACTATGGCCGTGCATTATCCAGCAGTCTAGAAAGGAACAGGCCTGATGTTCACAACTCAGATGCTGTGTAGATGTTGGTATAATTACTAGTAATTAATGAGTGGAGAGGGAAGACTCGTTTGTATTTTAAATTTTCTTAAATGATCCCATTAGCACTTGTCATACCCGTGTACACAAAACAGCATGGGTTCAATTAGATTTTTGTCATACCAAGTGGTTTTATGCTGCTAAATTTGAGGTCTTTGAATTGCATTTGTTCAAATTGTTAAAGGGTTATGTCTACATCATGCCAATGGGTCTCCTGTGCTAGAATACAGCATCACAAAAACTAAGTAAAATATAAAATGGTGACAAATGATTTAGTTTGGAAAGATACAAACGAATCTGCCTTTTTGAAAATGTTTCGATGTCCATTGAAATCTTCCAAAACACTTCCACAGCCTTGAGACCACAGTCCAGAAGCTGTAGTATTATCTCATCTGGCCAGGGCTGCTAATATCCTACCCCTTATAACCTACTTATATGGGTGCATGAAAGCGTGCACACAATAAAATATGTACCCTGTCTAGCCTTTAATGCACAGTCACACATCTAATTTCTGGTGGTGGATAGACAGAAAAGGAGGGCAGAGAGGAGAAATAAAGTGCCATAATGAATCTAAAAGGCATAATTCATTCAGATCAGAGGCACTCAGGGATGAGTCATGCTCCGGTGAACTCCTCTGACCATTGACAGGCCTACAGCAGGGGAGAGGAGGATGAGGACGCATACATTCTAATTATTCCCAGTGTATCAATCCTGCGAATGGTAGTCTTCTCAACAGCGGCACCAATGCTTTTCTCTTTCAAAAACCTTCTCAATGTCCCCACAGAGCTGGCATGAGCGGTCCTGGATAGACAGTGTGAGAGAGCGAGAGAGAGCGAGAGAGAGATAGAGAGAGAGAGAGAGAGAGAGGGAGAGAGACAGAAAGCGAGAGAGAGAGAGAGAGAGGGGCCAGGGCAAGAAAGAGAAGGGGGCAGCGTGTCAGACGACATGAAAACAGCAGTGGGTTTGGTGAGGGAGAGAGGTGAGATAATCAATTAATCCTGGCAGTAATTGGGTGTGTGTAAAGCAGTAATGCTGTAATGAAAGTCATCTATTGTGCAGATTCTCTCCCTGGCCGGAGGACCATCCCCCCCATCATCCTCTGGATCTCAGGTGCTTAGCCATGCAAATCTGCCTGACAGCCTGCTACATCTCTGTCTGCCTAATTGGACAGTATAGAGTTGTTTATGGATATTGCAGACATTTAGGACTCAGTTGGGGGCTGCTCAAAAATCATTACCAAAGGGCCACTGTAACTGGACTGTCAACTTCACTTCACAAACGTCAAAGCCTGCGATAAAATATGTTTATCTCTGTCAACCACACCGAAAGGGGCTTTTAAAATGGAGCAGGAGCTGAACATTCTAACATGTTACGATCTGCGGGGAGCTGGGTTTTAGCCGCTAGTTATAACACTCCCAACGGTAGTTAGCGATGTGAAAGCAAGGTGCTATTTTGCTCATTAGTAAGTCAGTCCGTTAGTAGAATGTGGAGCAGTATGACATGATGATGTACTAGAGAAAGTTAAGACTGCTTAGTATACTACATTTGATGTTAATGGACATGATAGTAGAACTATCCGAACTGCAACGACCTAATATTGCTTGTTTTTGCATCCACATACATCGTTATCTAAACTTTAAACTGTACCAAACACACGCAACAACCGTTCAATTCACTCCTACCTTATCTCTGATGCTTTTAAAAAGCCTCTCTATGTGTGCCCTGCAGCGGCAATTCTATATCTAGCTGCACAGTAGCTCTCCAAGAATCCCACTGGAGCCCAACAGATGAGCAGGTCCTGGCTTATGACTCTCTAAATTGAAGGCACTCTGATTTGCATGGCTGAACATGGCGGGGCAGAGAGAGAGGTCAGCAGGGCTCCTGACACAGACCTTTAGTGGGATGAGTCTGTTCCAAACCACACGGGCGTGATGCACTCTCTGACGTCACCTCGTACACAACCACAATCTAGTCTGAGGGTCGGAGGGGACTAATAAGACTACAGCTTGGGGAAATGGGTGAACAGCCATCATTTTGAATATGTGGATATTGTACATTGCATAGTGTGCATTTATAGTATGTATTTCCTTTTGAGTGATGGTTGCGGGATAACATAGCAGAATACAAATGCACCAAATCCAAACCAAAACCAAATAACTATGATTGCTCTGCTGCAGTATATATCTATAACTCAAATTATATTGAATTTGATTTATTTTTAGTCATTTGTTTCAGAACACAGCAGAATTACATGTAATAAATCTATTAATCAGCTTTAGGGAATGACTGCGATTGCTTTACTGATTAAAAGCAACTGCAAGCACGGTGTACAGACCCTGTGTGAATGAGCAGACTAAACCAGGTTAGAATCCGAGGTGCTATCCGCCTACTCTTTATATCATTCTATCTTTATTGCTGAAGTCCAATCAATGGCAAACCAGTGTCTATTGTCTGCTGTGTACTCAAGCCCCTGTTCTCCCTCACCTCCCCCATTACAGAGATGTTTCTTCCCATCAGTGCCTTTACTTATCACTTCCCGGGTGACATTGAACTTCCCATGCCCTGGCCGCTGAGACACATCTATGAACTCGCACAATTACTCTTCATCCCCACTAACAATTTAGTAATGAAGTATTGATTTCCAGATTCCCCACTTATGGATGATATTAGATTTTGTTTGATAAACTGTGCCTGGGCCTCTAATCAGCACTGTCCCTTTCCCCACTGTCTGTAAAACAAAGTGCCACTGGAGAGATAATGACTGGGGAACATCGATGAACTCATTTCATCAATTTGTAACACTTGACAATGAAAAAGGGCAGAGATTTTTCAAGCAGCAATGTCAAAGTTTATTGCTCAGGGTACACTCTTATTGGGAGCCAGACATCCAGAGCAGCGTTCAGGTCTTATTTATGGGCCCCAATGTGCCAGTTACTTTTAACGGAAATGTTTGGATACGGGGGAGGATATTAGTGTTGCACCTGGGTTGTCTGATTTCTGGAGCCACTGGGGATTCATGTGTCACGTCAAAAATACAAAAACAGAGTGCAGAGGCTGAGGCTCCTTCCATTTTGTATGCAACACAATTCAGTATTACACATGCATCACGTAGAGATGCTACATGCTAGCATACAGATGCAAGAGCTACATGAACTCTCAATTCCAACGCTTCCCGGCCAAACTTGTTCTCGTCTGCAAACAGACGAAAAACATAACTGAACATTATGTTTTCCGAATACATAGCTATGGAAAAAATAGTTTTATAAAACAACATGCTTCCACTTCATCTTAAATTTGCATATGCAATGTGTCCGCTACAGACAACCGACGTGTGGTGACTGAGCCTTTACACTTTATGTGTAACTGAGTTCCCCTAAATCAGACTTTCACAAATTAATGATCACACTTTAAGCCTAGCTAAAGAGTGGCCTGGAGAATGACAGTAAACCTGCCTTCCGAGGTGATATCTCCTCAGACCCAGGGCTATTGCTTCACTTAGAACATCTGACATGGTATTCTTTATTTTATTTCATTACAGATATATGTATACTGATGTGGACAATGGTTATATACCTTCAAAGACAACATTCTTTCTCTCCCATGGTTAAAATGTGTTTCCTTTACTGTAACATGTTCTGCTGCGCCATTTATCCAGTGCAAAGTGAAATCATTTATTCCCCCTTGTTCGTCCTGAATAGAACGTGAGACCTGAGGAACATCAGCCAATTTAGACTGAAAATCCCAGTTCAGTCTGGAGTAATCTGATTTCCCAGCTCTCCAGAAATCTACATGTATAGTGCTCATCAACTGGATTACTGGCAGGTAGGAGCCATAACCCAATTTAAGGTTACTTGTTTCTCAGCGTGTAGTATTCAGTGTCAGATCGCATTAGAGGAAGAGGGGTATTGCTCTTTCTCCACAGTTCCACCCACTCGGGTGCTTGTGAATGCTGTTTGGACAGCAGATTAAAAACAAAATCAGAAACAGACCCTCGGATGCTTCATATTTTCATACATCTCCACATCCACATACTGTATGATTCCACCTATGACCCAGGTGAGATTACCGCACTGTAGGAAGGCTGGCCTACAGTATGTTACCTGCCTCACTGTTCTCTCATGTACATTATGTTTATTACAGCACCTCTGGAAAGTATTAGAGACGTTTCTACCACGCACGGACGTGGTGAGAGTAACGTACAGTAGTTGATATGGTCGCAGGACGGGGGTCTCGTGTGGATGGACGGCTCGGATTTCTTTCCGTCCTCACCTACGTCTACAGGAGTGATGCAGGGCCTTGGCAGGACTGTAACAGATGACCCTGGCCCCTGTATCCTCATCACCGAGGAGGTCAACCCCCCTCCCCAGCTGCCTACAAGGTGATTATTGATAAAGAATGACACGCCTGGATACTGGGAGGGGGAGGGGACACTCTGGAGCCCAATCACTTCTGGTTCTCAGGGGGGAGACCAGTCTAATGTATAAATATAGTGGGGGAGGACGACCAGTCCTTACCTCGTGATGGACCGGACCAGTCTAATGTATAAATCTAGGAGGGGGGTGACCAGTCCCTTGCCTCGTGATTGACGCCATCAGGAATGTGGCTAGCCATGTCAGTTCTCCTTTAGACACAGGTTTCCTGCTAACATTTAAAGGAAACAATCAAGTTTTTTTGTTACACCGAAACGTCTCTTGACAGGCAAGGTCAGGTGCAGACCACACGCGTGGCCACAATGAATACATCATGTGGCCAACCACGGTGCCGCAGTGCCCATCATCTCCCCCCAGAAGCTGCTTGACAGTCTAGTGCGGTGTGACTCCAGTCAACTTCTACTGCATGTTATAGACAGCAGGTGGGCTTATGTAATATACGTATCATTCTATCATACTACGCTTAATACAAATCCATTAATCAGACACATTGGGACACATTAAATGAAAATGTATAGATACAGTAGCATATCATTTTAAGCTAGAGTTTCAGATATGTTTTCAGGCTTCATAGTGTAGAGTACAATGTGTCCTGTTGGTGAGTGCCTGGAGATGGGGGGGATACAGGCAAACAGATAGCAGTTGTTTAGGAGGTGCCATGTCCTACCAATCACCCTCCCCTTCTAAAGGGGTCCGATGGCACCTGAGGGGGAATCTCATGGCTGTCGTCCCAGAAAGCCTGGCGCACTGATGCTTGCTTACCATCTGCTCCCCATATGAGAGAAAAAAACATGCAATTGTCTCGACGAAGGCACCTCAATCACACTATCATTGCACTAACATAACATGTTTTCTGCATAGTGTGGGCAATGCTGTTTTGCGTGGAATCTGCAATGTTGAAAGACCGTTTTGGGTTTAACACATAAAATCCGATGATCGATAGCGTGCTTGGTGTCACAGTCAGGTGTTGAGAGGAACAGTATATCACAGCCCTGCCCTGTTCCAGCTTGGACCTGGCATGTGACGGGGAGTGAAAAAGCCCAATAGTGGGACCCAGTCCGTGTCAGACTTCCTGTAAATAACCCCTCCATGGCTTTTGGTTTTTATCATTCCCTGCAAATTATTCCAGGCCCCTCCAGAGCTGACAAGAAATAGCATTATTTTATGGCACGGAAAAAAGGACAGATAAAAGGGGCGAGTCAGAGAGAGAAGAAAGAGAGATGGGCTAAAAAAGGTCCTTCAGGGAACATGGTGTAAATGAAGTTCCAGGAATGACACAGGCGAGCAATGAGGCGTGGATAGAAAATATACGCTGCACATCATCGGATAGAGATGCCAGTGGAAATGGCTTCATTGAAGTGTCAGCCCTCATCCATCAATCAATCATCCGCAAGAAACAATAACGCAGCAGCGATGGGGCGGCTTTTATGGGGCTTACTCATGGGTATCGGAAACAGCACTTAAGTGTAGTCCTGACACTGGGAGAAAAACAGAGGTGAGGTGCTGGGTTTATTTCACATGCAGGTAGAGCCCAGAAGGACTGGAGGGGACTAAGTAGACAGTACTGGCCCCCCTTCGGAAAAGAGAGAGGAATCTCCCCAAAGCAGTTGATTTCCATCTTTTGTCTCTTCTGTTTTGTTGTTTGCCTCTAATGGATCTGGGGTTGAATGAAACGGGCATAGGCCCGTGTAACAAGGATAGAAGACACTAGGGTTTAATCTTACAACATGATTTATTTTTATGATTTATTTTTTAAGAAAAAAGAAATATATACGCTTACCACTGAGACCTTTAAAAATGCTGTCCTATTTTCTTATTACACCCTCCCTATGATGTGTGGATAAATCAAGTCTAGTAGTTCTAAGAAAACAGGTCATTGGTTTATTGTGACAATAAAGTTGGATCACTACTAATGGTTAAAAAGATAGACTGTAAACCTACCCTCATGATTATAACTGATCGTACTGTTTGAGTTTCATTTTACAAAAAAGACTGAAATTATATAAGCTTCAGAGAACCACTCTGTAAGTATCAAATACATTTTCTGTCCTCTTTACTAATTAATGTATGAGTTTTTACCTTACCAATTACCTTAAGAGAAAGTATACCATATCAATCACCATTACGCCAAACAATTGATAAGCCGAGCAAACCACTCTCTCTTATTACACAGGTTTGTGGGTTTAACTAGCAGATCATCCAATGAAAAATATGCAAAAATGCTAAATGTTCCAACAGTCGCTTTTGGTGCATGTACGTCTTTTGATTTCCCCAAACCAAGTCCCTTGATGGCTTCTCAGAAGCATAAAACATGACATGTCATCCATTATTTTGTGCGTGTGCCTTGCTATCTTGGCCCGCTCCATATGGCCCCTATTGTCTCCAGACGCCCAAATGCCTTTTCTGAGGCCAGAGGGTGTTTTTGTGGGAACCACAACATTGCTCCTCTTCCTCAGAGGGACGGGGTGACAATGATGAGCCATCTCGGCCAGGACACACTTCCTGTCTCACATTCTGACAGGATATTCAACAACTGACTGTGTCCGCCTTGTTGGCCCAATTGCTAATTCATGCAAGTTGACGGTCTGGAGGCAACAATTAGTAGTCTTGACATAACTGAAAATAAGAGGAAAGAGCACTTAGAGAGAGAGAGAGAGAGAGAGAGAGAGAGAGAGAGAGAGAGAGAGAAAGAAAGGAAGAAATAAAAAGAGAAATACTTTACATGTGAGGAGAGGACACTATAGAACAAAGAGACTGAAATGTTTCCATTTCCATTTATACTGTAGGTGAAATGACCGACCTGTGTATCTGTTTTGTATTAATCACAGAGCATGTGGCAATGTTTTCCATCATTGAATAGGCTTATGGAGTACGTATGTCAATTATAATATACCCATAGGAATACATTCAACGCATAATAACATTATTATTGGACACAACTTCTTATAGTAGTATAACCTCTGTAAATATATATTGTACTCCTTGCTGCACACTCCATTATCTGTAAACTTATATAGTATGCTCTCTGCTAGATCCTTGTACTGTATCAGCAAAACAGATCTTGTGATGATCAGAGTCCCTAGGGAATTTCATATATAAGGGTCTTCTCAGGAGAAACACTCTTTGTGCCAAATGTCCTCCAGTCTCAGAAATAAGAGCACCACCGTGTCTAGCAGAAATCAAGTTGAATGACATTGTTTTCAAATTGAAGCCAAGTGAGAGATGAACTCAAGTAGGAAAGTCAATCCTTTAAATTGAAAACTTCAACATCAATGTTAATTGAACATCTTGAACTATGTGCTAGAAAATACTAAGAAAATACAATTAAATTGTAGAGTATCTAATTGGTACAGGGATACTTTGAAAATTGGTCTAAAAAGCAGAAAATCTTGCAAGGGCATCATCTTGGACTTGGAGATTCAGAGTAACAGGAAGCATGTCATAAGATGAGGTCGGTTTCTGTCCCCTGTCTTGCATGTGTACTAAGGTTTTACTACAGTCTGGGGGGAGATGAGAGCGATGCTCAGTGAAATGCTCATTTTGCGTTTGTGATTACCAAGGCCCATGGGCGATATGCACTAATGTGAGCTAATGCAATAGATTACCCAGTACTGGCCCAGGGGAGCAGACAGCAAACAGATGTGCTATACTCAAAAAGTTTAAAGTGTTCAATGTACTGGAGACTGTCCCTTTTAATTTAGCATTGATAGAATGCACAACGTATGTATTTTGTCAGTCTCTTCCTCCAAGGATTGAGATGTGGGGAATGTCAACAATGGTATGCCGTTCTATGACATATCAATCTGAAGGGCACACACAGTCCTTTGGGAGGACAATACAAGTGCATTGCCAGGGCTTTATATTCTCCCAGCTACCATCTGAAAACCGACATTCTAAGTAAAAGGCACTATTTACTAGATGAGTTTGACTGTATGTTATTTGAAATAAACACAAATACCTTTCATTTTATCACCCAAACCTGGCACTTTCAACATGAAATATATAACAAAAATAACTCAAACCTTACCAAGACCCATGAAATATCCCACTCTGTGTGGCACTAGTGAACCTATACAGAAAGTATAGCCACAGAGCCTTCGCCACCAAGATACTGGACTCAAAACTTTGAAGTTATTGCCCTCTAGTGTTGAAATGCAGTTTTAAAGAATGTGTACACAGTGCTTGTTGTCTCCCAGGCTATTACAGTAATTCAAGGACCTGAGAATAACACTAAAGTTAAGGTTAATAACAGCAATAAGGCTTAGCAATATTGTTTTATGTAAAGTATAAATGACAAAGACAGACACCTTCTGCAATGCTTTTTTATTGTGCAAAGAAGGATACAAATATACAAATATATACTATGCTTGTTGAAAACTGGCTTCCTCTTTGATGTCATTCAACCAAAATATCTTATTTTTAGCAGTTGATTTGCAATCTTTGTATCACATCATTAATGACTGAGAATTCAAAGATGAAAGCACCACAAGCAGAATGTTTCTATTAACCCTTATCTGCCACAAGAATATCCTTACACAGTAATTTTAGCTTAGATACCAAAGTAATAATTTGACCCAATGCCAAAAACAAGGAAACACAAATATTTCATGTTTTAACTAGATTCCAGGGATTGACATGAATCCAAAGTCTTCAAAACATCATCACAGATGGAAGAAAGGTGATACTAAAAGGAAGTTCAACATATACATGCCAATAAACAAAGATATGACAACAGATCTGTGCCGGCAATGTCATTGACTCTCATCCTTTATTATATTGTACCGAATCACAACAAAACTTTTTACAAAAGTACATGTGAATATTAGAAAATCCAAAATAAGTAAATAAATTAACACAAAATTCTATATGGCAAAATACCAAGATACCAAATCTGAACTACACAAATTGCTTGAAAATATCACACAAAAAAATGAAAATGTCTGAAACCTGAGTCTATGACTTTTTTTCTTCACAGTGTACAATGTTTTGAAATAGGCTATTCCTGCAGCGGTGAGGCTCGTCCTCTTTGTGGCATCAATATCACCAAATAAAACAATCCCAGAAAAGGCCATTGGTGAGGCAGGCTAACATCACACAATTTGATACAAATGACTCAATCGCTTTCAGGATGCTTCATAATACAAGCAAAGTCCTGAATACTGTGTAAATGGGACAGCCTGGGTGTTTAAAAAAATGCAGTGAATATGTTTTTTGCACACAACAGAATCTTGCAAGAATTCTGACATTTGGTCCATGTTTTACAGCATAGTAGATTTTGAGGCACCTTATAGGCTACCGGTAACCAGTGTACCTTTTACACAGCCAGAATAACGTGTGGCACAATTCCCTGGCATAAAGCTGTCATCTCAACCAAAACAATATAGCAATGTCCATCCAGTGAAAGCTACTAGGAGGCACATATATTTGGTTCTTGACTGACACTGTACTGGGTCAGTTCACATGATAGCTACAGCAGCTTCATATGCTTACAAAGTAATATTAAGCTTCAAGAGTCAATACGTTGAATTTTGAGGTACGTCAACATACAAGATGTGAATGAAGCCTGTTTGAATAAAGCCTGTTTGTAAACAATCAGGCCTGAGACTATCCAAACTATTGGACAGACAAAACCCTACCCATCAGTGCTTTGACAAAATAATGTAGTCACTGATTACTGAATGAAAGGCATGACAAATCAGGACAGAGCAGCAAATGAACACACAAAAGTAAGATATCCCCCCATCAAATATATATTTTTTTTACACAAATTCTATCTAGTGCAACCTTATCAGTATTTAACAGTCAATAATCAGTACAGACCGACTAAACTGCTGGTAGGCTTATTAATAGATGTGTATCTATAGATCAACATAGGTTATTTATGGGTTATTTATGGGTTAACCCTTTCCTCCAGTGAAGTTTTCCAAAGAGGGTGGCAGCATGATGCTATCAGCATACTTCAGACCTGGAGAGGGAGAGACATTTTTAAAGAAATCAAATGATAAGACAACTTACCTAAAGGCACCACATCTTACAACATGGACTAGTAGTTAAGCAATCATTACCATTATAAAAGTTAGGCACTTTTGTCAGTGGTTCCATAGTCGTCGTTACTGATGGGGCTGGCATGGGCTCCCCTCTGTTAGGTAGAGGGGACAGGTGTTGGTAGAGTGAAGCTCTATTCCCTAGGAAAATGGGAGAAAAATCCAAATGTTCACCCCCAAAGACCAGCTGAGCATGAGTTTGTAAAGCACTTTTGAAAATAAACAAGTATACAGTGTACTTGTCGGGGGAAGGTGCATTGTGGGTATAATTATCATTAGTTTTTATAATTCACAACATACTGTATCAGGTGACTCTTGTTTAGGTAGTTTGATCATGTTGGATAGATCAGAGAGAGTATGGCTAGGTCATATGTTTTCCAACCAAAGCTAGTCAAGCCCCTAGATGGGGAGTGTTACTGAACTACCTAAATACGTAATCTGATCTATGTTGTGAAATATGACTACAACTAATGATAACCCACAATGCATCTAATCTTGATAATAATCTATGAGAATTGTAACTTTTACAATAAGCACCAAAAGAGCTACTAAGCACCTCAAGTACTAAACTGTGAATTTAGAAAGCAGATACTCCTGAGTAGAACAGACTATACGTTTACTGAGACACCAAACATACTTTGTGTACTTGGCAATGGTAAAAATGAATTGTGGAGAGCGCCCCCAGGTGGTAGGCGTCTGATGGAATAACAAATAAACACACTGGTGCGTGTAATGGAAGAACAAATAAACAAACGCACACAAGTTAATCCAATATCCCCCACCCTCGCTTTAAAAATAAAGTCCCTTCAATTGATAATTAGAGGTCACTGATTAAACGGCGCCGATGTGACATTTTTAAAACTATCATTATTGGCTGAACTGGGCTCTGATAGTGGCTGATGGCTGCACAGCCTCCTCCCATTATAAATAGACCTCAAACGATGTAGGACTAATCCACTAAATCACACCTAAGGATGTCCCGTTACATTTTAATACACTTTTTATCTATTAAGAAAATAAAAAAGTATTTATAATTTATTTAAAATTAAAAAGAACTATTAGCTATACTGAATTAATTGACAAGGATCTTCTGGACCACAGCCACCCAGCAACTGATGAAAAGGAATAGGCTATGAACTTGATTGAAGACATAAATAAAGAAAAGGGGTGATTTGAACAAAATCCTGGATATAGCCTTTTACTCTTGGGTGCGAGGAAGACATTCTTAAAGATTCTCCTTAGTGAAAGACTCATTCATAGAGGACATGAATAGTGAAGGAAATGTTATGCACTGTTGGACATGTAGGCCTAACAGGTAACAGAGGGCAGGCAAGAAAAAAGACAGGTAGGCCTGATCCAGGGTTTCCATTGACCGGTAATTACTGTTTTTTGTCCAGGAAAATCTGTCCGACATATTAGATTTCAAGATTTTTTTATTTGTCACATGTAGCGTACAGTACGTGTACAGCAGTGGAGGCTGGTGACTCAAGAAAGCTGAGGAGGACAGGAGGAAGAGAGGCGAACCGCCCATGGGCACCGGGGGGCACTTTCCCTCAGTCAGTTATTATTTGAAATATCAGCTTTAAAATGTGGATTTACAGTCAATTTTAGCATATGAAAAACTGAATAACACTTTCTTTAACTACATGCAGTATTTATTTATCATATTCATGATAAAATATTACAAAACAATAAAACATTGTAAGCAATAGTTGTAATGGATTGTACTCTTCTCTAAAGAGAGAAATGAATTGATATTGGTGAGGTGCTGGAGAGATTAGGTGATATATGAAAAATGTTTTTCATTAGGGGACACTGAGGTGTGCTGGCTCTCAAACGGTTTGTTGGCAAATAGATTTAACAATGGAATACGTTGCATAGCAAATGCAGTATCCAACAGTTCGCTCATGGCTAGCTGGCAATGGTACAGCTATGGGATTAGCTCATTTGGGTTGCTGTCAAAGCTGCCACTTATGTTGCTATAGCCTACAATTATCAGAACAATATGAACATTCAATTAAAAGTTTTCCATCCACCCATCCATCACTGGATGAGGAATAAGCACCGCAAAGCGATCAATTCTCACGCAAGCAGGAGCAGGCTGTTCAGTGCATTTCTCTGATCCGGTGTTGCGACCCAGTCTCTAGAAATGTTTTGGACAAGTTGCTGACAGTTTGCGCCTCCAGCCAATCTGCGCGCCTGCCTATGCCGTAGCCTGACGTGCCTCGTAGCCCCCGTAGCTAACGTTACCGGCTATAGCCAGGCAGTGGAACTGTCGTGTTCAGACGGCTCTAGCTCAAAAAGTATTTATGTCATCTTATATATTAAGATGGCTAGAATCAAGACAAATAGACAAATAGTTTGATGTATAATATGTCCCATAATACTTTCGGATGTATTATATTATGGAGCTACGAACACACAAAGTCTCCAATGGCACAGGGAAGAGAAACACAGACATCAACGCAGACTCAATCGGCCTTCACTGTGGTAAATCTGGAATCTGTAATGTGATTGGACTAACAAAATGTTAATCATTAAATCCTGTTCAGACTACTGTCCTCCCTTGGTAATTTTTCACCATTTTGGCCAATCACAAATTAGCATGAAAAAATTGCATTACATTGATAGACCCCTAAGGGACACGCCCAAGGGAGGAATTCCTCCCTTCCATAGATATCTATGGGTCCTCCAGCTGCATGTTATAGATGTGACTGTTGGAGCTTTAGAATTTCAATAATGGATTTTTATCCATAGGGAAAACCTGATGTATGAACAAAACTGAGATAATATTAAATATGAATTATAAATAAATAAATGCATATATTTATATTTTAATCCCTCTCTTCTCTCCACAAACTGAGGACTGTCCTCCTCTACCTCAATGGATGAGCCTCCTCTGGTGTACAGTCACAGTGAACAAGTCACATGTTGCTGCCAACTCCAAGATTATGCTCAATATGACTCCAATACTCAATAAAATATAATATGTATAAAAGTATAATATATATATATATTATACATAAAAGTATATTATACTTTTATATATATATAAATATATACGGTCATAATGTCTGGTGAAAATAATTCCATCTAAGCACAATTTGAATTGTATTAAAATAGACTAATAATAAAAAATATAATAAAAATAATATTATTATTTATTGTATGTGTAGGCTATAGGCCAATCAAATCTGATTAATGCCATAAACATCTTAAAGTAGCCAACAGCCATAATCCAGAGTAACAAAGGTGACTAAATAAAGTGAAAGGCTGCCCAGTGGCGCGTGTGCATTCCTGGACATCTATAGTGCATGCATAACATAAAGTGTAACATATAGCACACATCTAGTTGTATAGGATGAGAAATAGACATAAAATGGCATATATAGGCTACACAACAGCTAATCACCACGACAAACGTCTATTATATTATAATATAATGATCAAAATGTTCCCGGACACATGGACCGGCACCAACGGAAACCCTGGCCTGATCCCTCTGAGTTTTCATTAGGGGCCAGGCAGCGTAGCTGCCAGAACCCTATTGTATTTGCCTATATTATTATTATTATTACTATTACTATTATTATTCTCCATCTTCCACTGAAGTCTAACTTCCCGTGGACAAAAAATCACCAAAATTTGCACATAGCTCCAGTACTATACCCAAAGTCTTCAACCTGCATTGTAGGTCAATAAACCTGAAGGTGGCGCTACAGCAAGTCTAAAGTTTACAACTTAAAAGAATCATAACAAATCAGCCATAGGTGCCATCACTGTAAAACCAAGTGAGACAAAACTTTCATACGCTTTGACCTTGCAGGAATTTTGAAGTCCATCACTCTGATTTCTTCATAAATTGTAAAACCTATCAAACCCATCTCCTCCCACATTTTTTGTTCAATTGACACCAAAATTGATATACTGCATCTTCAGACTGTCCTTACCAAAGGATCCTCACAGATTTTTGAAATATGAAAAATTGAGCCCACAGCAAATCAAAAAGTTTCACTGTTAACAGTTCTGTATACAGTTCCTATTCATTCTCGCCAGATCAATGTCTGATCATCCTCATAAAAAGTGACAACATTGGCCACATATCCAAAATGTAGTATGATTTATTTCAGAATTTTATCTCAAAAATTGAATTTTTAAAAATATGTTTAATTCTGTCCTCTGAAACCAACACTTCATACAGAGAAAACTACGTTACCCACAATCCAACGCAAGCTCCACGAATCTGAGACATCGCTGTTGGCAACCCTACCCAACCCCCGCCGAGGATTACAATGACTAAATCGATTGATTGGCAACTGAGTACACAGCTGCTGAAGTTAATGTTCAATTATGAAGAAAAGCAAAAAAAAACTGTAAAAATTAATAAACATATCTTATCCCACATTTTTCAATCAATTAACACCAAACTTGCTACACTGGATCTTCAGACTGTAATTCACAAACTCATTGACCAGATTGTTGAATTATCAAAATCAAGCTTACAATGCATCAAAATGTTTTACAAATGTTTTACCATACGATACGAATGTACAAAATGAACATTGGAATGTCAACTTTCTTGTTGTCCTCCTATTCTCTCGCTTATTGCTCCTAAACTTGTCGGAAATTGCCTGGCCCCGCCTCATCGCTGCGTAGCAGCTTTAATTACTCATTGCTTTTTAGCCTATGCCGAGTTTGATGATCCAAATTTATTTATTTAGGTATTTTATTTATTTGACAGTGGCAATTGTATTTTTGTTATCGTAGATTAATCAGCCATCGGCTTTTTCCTGATCCAATCTATCGTTATTATATCAGCCTTTAAAAATCCAGTATCGGTTTACCACTATTGATAATTGATGGTACATTAACTTCACAACTATGTGTAAGCTAAGCCTAGATGAGTAGGTGTCTACAGTATGTTTGGTACATACCAGCTCTTGGGTTGGTCACACCTCCATGACTGAGGTTTCCCCCTGTGACCTGGTAGAAAGAGGCCAGGTCACTGGGGCTGTATGAGCGTAGAATGTTGATCATGTTCCAGTCTGTGTCCATGCTGTTTCCAGGGGCTGCAGAAGATGCTTTCACAGCAGCAAAAGCCTGAGGGGCTTTGGAGGGAGAGTTTCCTTGTGATGAGGTTTTCACATTTCTCCCTGAGATGGGCAGTCTATTGGACTCATCCCCATTCCTGAGGCCAGGTGTCTCAGCAGTGTCACTTTCCTTGCCTGGGGGCATTGAGTACTTCAACCTCTTGCTGGAGGGTTCACCAAAGTCCATCTGGGGAATACTACCAAAGCGGCTAGAGAGGCACAGTCTGGCAGTATCTGACGGCCAGGCCACACCATTCCTCACTGGGTAGCTTGTTTGTCCAATTCCTACTCTGTCTGGTGGGGTGGCTCTGTCTACTATGTAACAGTCATCTTTCCTCACACTGGTGCTGGACTCCTCCAATAGCTCTGTAAATCTGGATGAGTTCTGGCTGGCGTGAGATTCTACCATCTTGTACCTCTGGTTCTCCTGCACCGCCAGTGCATGGGTGTGGGAGCTTCTGGGGACCTGAGGTGGATGTGGGGGACGTGTCACCTCCTGAGGTTTTGCTGGCTGGGGAGGGGGGGATTTGGTTCGACGAGGATGTCTCCTGTCAATTGGGAGGAGTGGTGTAACATCTTTCCCATCGAGGGCAGGGGGGCAGCCAGTGTAACGCTTCTTTTTGAAACTACCTCTGATGCCATTCTTACTGGTCATGTCTGACTTCTCTTTATGAACCAGTTTTTTGTGCATAAGTAGGACCTCTGGGTAGAGGGTTTTAAAGGCACAGAATGAACAGTCATTGGAAATTAATATACTTCTTGGTTCTGAGGTGCCAGAGATGGAGAGGGACATTTTTAAGGACAGGTTTAATGGGCCCTCAAGGTCCTCCTCTTTCATTTCCTTTCGCTCCATTTTTAGGTTAACAGGTATGGGGTATTTTATGTGGACGTCATCTACAGAGAAAGCACTCTTAGCAGTCAATTTCCCACAATCAGCAGTCACTTGGGCAAGTGGGCTGGCAAGCTTGCCACCAATACTATCAAATCTGTCACTGGCACGCGGGTTGGTTCGTGACCCAGCCTTGGGGGTCACCCATAGTTTGGATCTGCTGGTGATCCGTTTCTGGTCATTATTCCCGGAGGGTTCTTTCTCACTAGGAGAGGGCACTGGCAGCACCGGCCTACTGGGGATCTCAAAGTACGGTTTGTCCTTGTGATGCCTGTCCAAGTGATATCTCAGTGAGGTTTTCTGAGCTCCAGCATAATCGCAGTACACACATTTGAATGGTTTTTCCCCTGAAAGACGAGGGAAATTAGCATAATAAGGACCAACTGATATCCATCACATCACATAGGCTACACAACAACAGAAACAACAGAAACAGTGTTCCAAAACCCAATGCCTAAACTTACAGAATAGGCCGTTTATAGGGAAGTATACAGTTGCAGCTTCACTAACATTTTTACAACCAAAACAATCGGTCCTATTCTTTATCATACACATTCTATACACATACACACTCAGTGAAAAGTTTACCTGTGTGTACCCTGAGGTGAACGTTGAGGCAATAGCTTGACCGGAATGTTTTGCCACAGTAGCTGCATATCCTTGTCGATGCAAGGGTTTTGACTTTTGTTCGATCAAAGCCATCTTCACTTTTGTCTTTAAAAAAAGAAGAAACAGACAGAAATCATAAGCGACTAAGTGGAAAAAGTGCAGCATGCTCAACAGATGAACAGCAGAGGGAGCTTAAATGCACTTGATAAAATCTAGTTGATTGTCTACATTAGTCCCCGTTGCATAGCAACTTTGTTTATAACTGTAAGCTATATTTGAATCCAACAAACTGAAATAACATAACACAGGCCATGATTGCTTTTCAATATTTACCTGAACAAAAGACATCCCCAATTGCTCCCTCCTCAGAGCCATCTTCAGACCCCTCCTCTGCTTGGTCCAGAGGTCTTGACAGCTTGCCATGAATGGAGGCCGGGGGGCTCTCCTCTCCAGCCTTCTCCCTCAGGTGCACCCTGGAGTGCAGCACGAGCTGGTGGTATGTTCTGAATGTTCTCCCACAGTCCTCGCAGTGCGTTGGCTTGTCCTTTCTGATCAGAGACCTCTGGTCTGGTTCAGGTGACGGGGTCTCTGCTTCCGGCTGCCGTTTGGGCCTCAGCTGCCTGCCAGAGTCTTCTTTGACAGGCTTGTCCCCTTGAGCTTCTGACCAGATATTTCCCAGTTCTTCCTTGTCTGAGCCAGAGTCTTCGTTGTCCGAGCTAGCATCTTGGCCCACGTCTTTTGCTAGATTAGGACCGACTGCTATTTTGCCCTTTGTGGCCAGTTGCCAGGCCTGGTAAGTGTTGAATGGGTCGAGTTGGGCAATCCACCTGGAGGATCTGTCTGGCTGCATATCATTACACTTGGATACGGGTCGAAGCTGAAGACCCAGAAGAAATGCTTCCTGGTTGGGAGGGGACTCAGTGGTAGGCAGTCTCTCCTTATCTCTGTCTTCATCAGGCTCTGTTTCTCTGTTATGCATCCTTCTATGTTCTAACAAACTGTCTTTATCTGGGAAGAAAAACCCACATACCATGCACATTTTATAAAGCGTGGCAACAGGTTCCGGCGTTCGTTCTTGGGTCATGTTGTTGATTGTGACAGGAGCGTCGAGGTCCAGCTGGGCCTTGCTCTTGGGTCCTCCTTTGCTCCCGTGTATCCTTTTGAGGTGGAGCTTTAGAAACCAGGGCTCCCTGAAGCGCCGGCTGCAGAGGTTACAGCTATACGTGAAGTAGTCCCTGTGCTTCCTCACGTGGGTCTCCAGCTCACTGGCGTCCTCCATAACCTGATCACACACAACGCAGCTGAAAACCTCCTCATCTTCAGGGGGTAAGCTTGGTTTAGGCCAGGCCCTCTCCCCTGGGACCCGAAACTCAGCGTCCACACAGAGCACGGCCGGTTCATAAAGGGTGGTGGGGTGCTCCGTCAGGACATGAGGGCCCACGTCCTCCTGGAGAGTGAAGGTCTGGTCGCAGAACATGCAGGACATGGGCAGGCTTCCCTCCACCAGCATTTCTGCCTTCTGAGCCATTGTGCTGTGAGGTGTCATGCTGGAGCCAGCCCCTGGCATACTGGCACTGCTACTAACCAGGATGACTTGGCCCAGCCCATCAGCACTCTCCACATACGGCTGCAATGGGTGTGTCGGCATATTCTCCCAATGTAGTGCAACTGATTTCTATGGTCCTTTGTGTGACAAATGTGTCTCTTTCTGTCAATAATAGAAGCAAGGTGTGTGAGCAGGAAGCAAATCAAGAGATTACTTTCAGGATGAAAAGTCCTTGCTAGTTCCTCGATTTGACATGTTGAATGCGACAAGGGGAGGCTTGTGCTGACTTTTGCTGACAGGTATTCAAGCATGACATCTTGAACGGTCACCAGTGAAGTTTAGTTTTGGTAGATAGAGCCTGTGAATAAAATGTTAACAATTTTAAGATATAGTGTTCAAGGATAAATACATAGAGATCTCAGAGCACAGACAAATTGAGCTGTCTTTCATACTGAAACAGGAAATGTGTCCTTTAGCAATCTACAGCTGTGGCTAAGCATTTCCTCACTGGGTAAGCCAGAGATAAACCAGATAAAGAGTGCCTACCATAACAAAACAGATATAAGCACATAAAAATATTTAGGGGTATGTTTGTGCAACAAAGAAATTGGTTCAAACCATTTAAACTATATCAGAAGCATGTGTCCTACTGTAGGCCTATATCTTTACACAGTATCCTCTTATGAGTGGAGTAACTGGACAAACTAGTCTATGAAAGGTCGACATTGCAAGACAATTTAGCTAAGGTAGCTCAGCTCAGGTAGGCCAATGACAATAGGTTATTCTAATCAACATACGAATGCCTTCCTATTTGATTATGCTGGATAAGAAATTTGTAGATTAAAGTTACAGCTGTACAGAAGGTTCATTAATGAGGAAGTTGATAACATTGAGGCTACATTTCAATCCAAATGTACTCACTATTCGCCCGCACAGTAGCACTAACTAAATGTTAGTCCATTCCTTTAATCTGCTGCCCCTAAATTGACTATTTGCATAGCGTAGTCCAATCACGGCTTTAGTAATTAAAAGCTCCGGAGAGAGCAAAGCATTCAGTTGAAGAAACTACCGTTAGTGCCAATAATATCTCAAGTGGAACATTATTCCGTTGTTGCTCTAGCACATGCAATGCGATAGAAGACAAATGATGCTCTTATTGAGTGTGGGAACTATCACTCAACTGTTAAATAGCTAACATAACTAGCTAGTCGTATCTATTTAAAATGTGTTTAAATAATGCATCATCTGTATTCGTTATCGCTTCTATTGAAACGTTAGCCAGCTAGTTACCACACAAAAGCTCAGGCGTTGTAAAATAACGTTCGTTAGCTAATGTTGGGCTTCTGGCTTAACCAGACGATTGCACTTGGATTCTGGGGAATCGCTTGTAACTAGCACTATCGGGTGTAACTTTGTTAGCCATCCAGCTAAATGTGTTTTTTAATAATATGGCCATATACTCTGTTACGTTTATTCTCAAACAATATAACCATGTTGCGTAGCCTAACTATCAAATCGATAATCATGAACAAGCCACATACTAGCATGCACTAGACTAGCACTAAAGTTAGACTAATAGTGCTATATCATATTAGTGCTAGCTGTCTAAGATAGCAAACGTTAATGCCGTGGCGTGAAATGCAAAATTGAACTAACTAAAGTTCAGAGCAGGTCTGCTGATAGCAGCTCACGTTAGCTAACTCTTTTCTCCAGAGATGACTCGCCCGACAAGCTAGCTCACGTAAAGATAGTTACTAAGTTAGGCTCCGTTGTCTCATATAATGGCAAAACTCACGAACAATACCTACCAATTCAGACTTTCCGGAACAAACTTCAAAATCATAGTAGCTAGCAAGCTACCTCTACTAAAGTTTAAAGGGTATGCTATTACTTCATACAACCAACTACTTTAGTTAAAGAGTGTTGGATGGTTCACCTTGCTATGCAATTGTTGCTGAATCGTAATGTTTGCAGATCCTTATTCTCTGTGCAGCTGTTGAATTCTGAGGCGCGTGCTCGACGATTCACTACTAGAGAGAACCTGCGCGTGCACGAACAGCCCCAAAAACACAGTGGCCGTCACATGATGAAAGTAGTCAGACAACTATTCATAAACATTCAAATCCGCCAAAAAGGTGTTGAAGTTACCCTGCAACTCGATAGGGAACATTCGTAGCGCAATACCGTTTCCGTAGCCTAATTGATTTGACTCGAGAATGTAGTGCAAAGTTGAGTAGCCTATGCTTGATGAGCGAGACATTGCATACCTGCTTTGTTCCTGGAGAAGAATGATGCTAGGCGTCTTGGGTTTACAATTGAAGATTGCTGATATTTGCTTGATGTAGGCCTATATACCAAGAGGGGTCATTGCCAATTCGACATTTGACTTCGACGTATCATGTATCAAGTAACCAGCCTACTGTAGACTAGTTTTGCCTGCTAGTCGCTTTCACACTAGGAGGCAACCCATAGCTACCATGTGGGGTGGGGGGATGGGACATGGGACTTCAAACTACTGCTAAAATTGCATGCGGCCGTTGCAACAGGTTGTATCATCACGCACTGAATAGAAATTAGATGACAGTTTTTAAGAAATCCAAGAGAATATGTCTTGTCTCTAGTTTTTCTCATGCAAATAGCCTATTGCTTCTCATAACTACCACTAAACCGTCATGACAAAACAATATGAGTAAACTCATGTGACTAAGCGGTGAGTTGAAAGATATTTCCCTTGCTTAAGCCTATTGATCACGTAGCTACTTGCTGTTGCCCCTCCCCCGCTGCAACACCAAACTGACACCCAGCAAGAAGCCTATTTGTGAGATCTCATTCAAGATTCCCATTGTCACGTGATGTGTGGTGTACAGTCACAGTGAAATTGTTGCTGTTAGCTCCAAGATTATGCTATTTACAGATTAACTCCAATACTCAATTTACAAATGTACAAATGACACAAGAAGTAGGCCTAGGCCTACCATTTTTTATACAGTATAAAGATAAAGGTAAGATAAGACAGATACTGGTCTGGATGGATCATGTACATGCTATTAATTAATAAATAGCCCGGGGGTGTTATATACATGCTATAGCTATAATAAATAATCGTGGGGGGGGGGGTATATTGACATTTTCAAATGTTATATACACTATAGTGATATGATCCTCTACATACAGTATAGTGGTATGTTAGATAGAGTCATTCAGGTGCTGGTTGGCTTGCGAAAGAAGCTCTTCCTGAGTCTCTGCTTGCCATGTGATTGCGGTAGGCTATATTTTCCCTGACTGTAGCGGAGAGAACAGTCCGTTGGCTGGGGTATTTTAGGATCCTGTTGGCCTTAGTCTTTCATCTTCTGGAGTAGATGTCTTCAAGTGCCCCCCCCCCCCCCCCCCCCCCCAGGTATGTTCAACTGACCGTACCACTCTCTGTCGGGCCTTGCGGTCCTGAGATCTGCTGTTCCCGTACCAGGTAGAGATATTTCCAGTCAGGATGCTCTCAATCATGCATGAGTAGAAGCTTCATTGGATCTGGTGAGGTGGTACAGACGTCCTTTCCTCACCACAGTGTCTATGTGTTTTGACCATGTCAGGTCCTTGGTGATCTGGACGCCAAGGTACTTGAAGCTGTCCACTACAGGTGTCCCGTTGATGTTTAGGGGGGTATAGTTCCTCTCACTGAGGTCAAGAGTTTGTTACTTTATTTCTGAAATGGTATGGCTGCTAGCATGATCAATATAGGCATAAAGCCTACTTATCCTTGATTTAGCAAGTTAGACCAAGGCGTTCAATTTAATTATAGGCTAGCCAAACCTTTCAAGAGAATGGATCGCAAGCCTTCTTCAATGTTGGTCTGTGCACTCATCATTGAAGCTGGACGTTTTTTGTTGGCTTAACCTCACACTGCTCTAGTCATTGGGAGAAAGCTTACCCACCCCAGCTGCCAGGCCAAAGCACAGTGAACAAACCAACACTGACTGCTGTCAATGCATTTGCTAAAACATCTCCAGCATCTGAAACACAGAGGATTGCTATGTTTGCATGATCAACACACTGTTGATAGTGTGTAGCCTAGCTGAGCACCATAGGAAGTCTGTCTAAACTAACTTAAACTGCCCCTTAAACAGCTTTGTTACAGAACAGGCTGTTCACTGATACGGATTTAATAATGATAATCCTATAAGCATGGCATCTGATGCAACTTGCTCTTGACTCCTGTTCCTTAATGACTTAGGCTACCAAATACTTTGGGCACATTTTGAAAAGTAACTAATAGAACAACAAAGAACCACATGGTCTGTTCTCCCATCTTAACTCATGTTGTAGGAGACTGGATGGTAATGCAATTGACCTATCCAGATACATTTTAGCATTGTATAGCATGTTAGCATTGTACTGTATTGATGTGAATATTCCACATTTTTATGTAAATGTCTTGCAGCTAAGAAGAGTGGTTTATTTGTAGCTCATCAGTAATGATGCATGCAGTGGCGATTAGTTATTTAACTGTATTATTTAAATATTGCTTTCTTTTGTTACCTTTTGGTATTCTTGCACCAAGGTCCTGTCATATAAACGAGTGAATGTTAAAGGCACCTCACGTGATACAAGGCCTCCCGCTCATTTCCTATTGTTCTGTGACCACAAAGGCTTTGTGAGCGGCTTGCAGTCTGGATAGGCAGTAGCCTACTGGCTAAGGATGATGAAACAGCCTAAAAATGAAATGCTGTTGCCTTCAGGCGGTCTTGTCTAAATAATATTATGTAGCCTTGTTTTTCTTTTTGTATTTTCTTTTTAGTTCTCACTTTAATACAAACTGATTGCATCAAACTGATTCAATTTGAAACTATTAAATTAATGTTCAAACTGACTGAAACTATGCAAGGAACAACATTATGTGGACAAATAGGTTTTCTTTTCATTCACTTGATCAACTTGGACTAACTCTTTGACAAACTAGATTCTTTGACAGAGAAGACAACATTATTATTCCAAAATGTAAAAGTATATTATATTGCACCATTTGGCTTATAAAGGAGTAGTAGAGTTTTTTTTTTAAAGCTACACTGCTTAACATAAGGAAACAATGAGTGATTTTGTATTCAGTAGTGATAGGTATTGAAATAGCAAGTGGGTGAGGTTCTCTCAGGCTGTGGAGCCGTTTTGTCCTGGTGTGTCAGGAACAGCTGACGCCATTGTTCCCTCCAGACTCACTACCCTGCTTCCTGTCTGAAATGGTCTGACTACCATGGGGTGTCTTTATGACATTGATAATATTATCTTCTAAGCCAAAGGCTGCTGTGATTGTTCATCTTTACTGTTTTTATTATTTAAGTACACACAGTTTCACAACAATTGTTTTATTTATTATCTTGATAGCGTTGCAGTGGTCTCAGAACAAGTTTTTATGAATTGTTGTTTATTCAGATAATCATATCCCTTATAACTGTACAACTGTGAACTTCAACGTCTTGCAGGCATTATTACATTCAGAAAGATTAGAGTCCACAGTGGATATATGCCAGGTTTTGAGGAGGTGGAGTCTTTGTTCACCAAATATGCCATTGAGCTCTCTGCTAAGCCAAACCAGCAGCCCTTGAAATTTGAATATGGCTGTTATATGACATAGATTAACCTATTATTTAACAAAATGTAAAATGCAATTTGCTGATAAAACATGAAATTCCACAGTGTAAACTTAATGAAAAATGTTCACCGACTATCACCCTATTAACATGTGGTTTGAAGAGTTTTATTTCATGAGATTAAAGTTCTTTCAAAAAAATGTTTGAAGAACTCCTTGTGTCTTGTGAAGGCAGACATATTTGCTTTTGTTAGACTCTTATGTCAGAGGCCTACTACTTACCCGCCCATAGACATTTCCTTATACAAATACCTTGTCCTCTGCACTGACTGTCATCAGCCTTTGATTGAGCACTTAATCATTCTCAAAACAGCACGGCCTGGTATTCAACTGAAAAGACTAAATCAATAATCTGTGACAATAAACACTCCTAAATGTCCGACCTCTAATCAGCCTCTCATCTGCATCTGAATGTTTCCCAGCACTACTGTTCCACAACCTGCTGATACACCCTGGGGGAACAAGCTATCAGTGAATCACAGTGTCATATGGAGGCTGGATATTAGCATTAACCTGCTATCAGTGAGTCACAATGTCATATGGAGGCTGGATATTAGCATTAACCTGCTATCAGGAGGCCTGGAAATGTGCTGTGTCTTCCCAGGCGGTAGAATAGTTCCCCCATGTGGGTTCCTGCGGACATTCCTTTGCAGAGCAGTGCTGGCGGTGACACACATCAGTCAGACAGCAGGCTGGCCTGCAGGCCTTCCTACCCAGTTGCTCTGAGGCCCCGGGCACATTCTCCCAGTCATTCTGTCCTGAGAGGAACTGGAGCCACATGATCATTCATCAGCTCCAGTTAGGAAAAGTCATTGGTGTAGTCAAGGGTATACAGAGCTATATGGATAGACTACTATAAACCATTATAATGGGGTTTTATTCCAATTTCATGTTGTATACCCTTTTCTTCAGTCACACATCAATAGACTGATCAGTTTCTCAGGAGTTACTGTAGTCTTCCTCTATCCCACCCAAATGGAAGATGTCACCTCACCACTAGTTACTACCCTTGGTGATTACAATGGCATAGCGAAGTTTAGAGAGCAAAAGTGATCTCTTACAGTTATAAAGAATAATAGTGTGTGTGTGTGTGTGTGTGCGTGTGTGTGTTTGGCAAGCTACAATGCATCTCACACACTTTTCATAGCCTTGTCTGATTTGAATCATGCAAGAATCTTGGGCCAAATTACACAATATAAAATCATTAAATATATTATTTATTTATTATTTATTATTAAATTATTAATGTATGTATTAAATAGATAGGTTTGCTATGTATGTAACTACAGCATGTCATTTTGAAAGAATATAAGAATTATTCACACTTGGGCTAGGGTTAGGGAAAAATTTTGTTTTTCACAATAATTAATAGTGCAATCATTAATGATTTCATAATAATACATTGTATTGTGTCTATTTTCATAAAAGGTACTCTTATTTCATCGCTAGAAAGGGTGCTCAGAGAGCACAGACCTGGTTCTTATCTGAGTTATTTGAGGGCATCAAGGAAAATAATAAGAATACAAACAATTATTCGGTGCTTGACGCCTAAATATGAAAGAGATGTAAAAGCATTAAAGGTGCTTCTCTATCAGAGGCAAACAATACTTTAGGTCTGGTTTTGTACCATGACCATGTGAAGAATGTCTCACAGTGTGAAAATATGTGGGGGGAAAGGGGGGTGGAGTAAAAAAAACTCTTACTTTATTCTGCTGATCATTGGTGAATAATAATAGTGTTTCTTTGTTCCTGACTGGCAAATGATTGCAACTTATCAGCCAATGATTTGAATGTGGAAATACCTAAAGAAGGATGAGGATGTAACATTCCTACACCTTGAAGACGTGGCACTTTTTTGAACAGTGGGGTCAGAAACAAAAAGAATACTGATTCACCCGAGCAACAACTTGTTGAACTAGTTTTTGTGCCCACATACTGTATGGTAAAATCCATACGAAGGGCTCTGAACAATGTCCAAGGTTTGAATGTAATCATTGTGTCCTTCGAAAATAGACTTACAGTAGGCCTATTCCTACTTGAGACATAGACTTAGGGATTTCATAGAGGTTGGCAAACCTGTTAGGTCATGTCTTCCTTATTTGCAATTGTTGCAACACTTGGCAGTTTCACACTTAATAATGGCTAATCTTCCAACAGATTGATTTATTTTTAAAATGGAAGTTTAAAGAGACACACTGTGTACATATTTATTGTCTTTGACATGATTCAAGTTACAGGCATGTGGCTCTCAAAAACAAAACAAATGTTAATATGACACCTACTTTAAATGTCATATTACATGGGAAATTAATGTTGATTATAAGAATAGAAATCAGTGATATAATGTATTCATCCAATAATGAATTTATTCTGGTTACCTCCGAGATGGATGGCACTGGAAAGAAAATGTACCTGCAGAGTCAGTTCATAAACTGTCAACTGAATAACCACAACTGTCAACTGAGTGACCACAATCACAGAAAGGAAACAACGTACATGATATGAATGTTGATGCATCTTATTATATGTGGAGAAAGTACCTTGTGCAATTGAATAATACAAGCTGCAATGAAAATATTTTTGCTGGATTATCTATGATAAACCACCTTTAACAGTTACTGCCCATAGCATGCTGAGTAAATATCAGTGTCATAGTCCTTCTTCATCTCCATAATTTGACAGAATCCCATGAACTGCCACCATTGTATTACTGTATGTATCCCAGTAAAAGAGAATTATGTATTGTCAGTAAGTTTTAGTTGTATGTTTTATTAAATTTTGATTTTTTTAAAGAAACAAAATATTGCATTACATTATTAGAAATGTTATTAGGCAAGGATGAATAATCTAGTGTTCACAAATAAAGCAGTCCCGTTTAACCGCTCTTTCAAAAGGGAAATGTTCCTCAAATCTCCTATTTTTTCTTATCATGCCCTAATTAACCAAAAATAAACTTCACCATCAATTACAGCTCCTACAGTATAATACTCCATGAGACTGCACCAGACTACAGCCCACGTTAACTCCTTACTCTCAACAAACAAGCACTTGCTCTTATCCCTTTCACATAGGAAACTTCACTTCACTTCCATAGTATAACTAACCAGATGAGGAAACATGAAACAAACACTTCAAAAGTTCATTTTTGGGATCAAAAACAGGGCATTTGGAATGTTCTCTTTCACTCTTTCTATTTAGTCTTCTCGGGTGCAGATGCGACATTCACTGGTTCTGTTTGAACTCCTGCATCTGAATGGCGTTTCTGACCCTGCAAGTGATGGGAAAATATACTTCAATTACATTTGTGTATAAAAGCAGGTGCTATTGGAGGAGATCCAAGTAATCTGAAATGTCCTCAGTTAACTATCCACACATCGGTTATATTTGAGACATAATGTCCATCTAGTGGATGTTTGAAGAAAGCAATGTATTGCAATAAATGATAGATCTTTGAGCCAATCATTTAGGGATATTAACAAAAGGTGCTTATCTGACCAACCAGGTTTTTGAAGAACAAGTGGATGGAGTTCCTCTTCTCTTTCCTGGGGATGTTGGCTGCGTCCTCGCCACTCTGGGAGGTCCCTGACACTGACTGGTTGTCTACCGGGGCCTCTGTTGACTTGCTCGTGGGGGTGGCTTTAGGCTCCTCCTTGACTTTCACAGCCTGACCAGCTTCGGCCTCTGCAGGCGGGGCAGAAGGCTCCTTCTTGGACTCCGCAGCCTGGATTGGATTACGAGAAGAAAAAAAAGAAGACATTTTACCCAAGCCTCCACTTTCAGCTTTTAAAAGAACCCTAAAATGAATAGCTTGGTGCAGCGAGACACAACTGATGTGGCTTAGCATATTCTTAGTTATTGTATGACAGGTGAAAAAGGCAGCATTGCAGTAGCTGTTTACAATAATTAACAGACAACATATGATTAATGAAGAAGGATAGCTTTAGGCAAAACATCTGTTAGAGCAGGTATTGAATGTCCTTTATCAATTATTATGTCAGGACATAATATGACAGAGGTTCTTTCAACAGAGCATTAGCAGCATGCTGAACACAGTGAGATCACTCGTTAATCTGTCAATGGCTGTCATGTATAGTCATTTACCCCTCCAGATGTTTTCATAAAGAGTCGCACTCCACTTGTTGAAGCCCCCTGGACTTTTGAGGCCATTTGGTCTAGCAGTAACTCAAATTCACATCACTCTGTTACTCTCTATGACATGTATTTGTTATCTCGTCTGAAAGTTACATTTCATGTTGAAATAAAATCAATTAAGAACCAAATAATACATGGTAATTGTCCTTACTTTGCCGGGTTTGAAAAAGGCGCGGAAAGGAGATGCTTTCTTAGTGTCTTTTTTCTCCTCCTGTACAGGCGGAGGAGGTTCTGGCTTGGCATCGGCTTCCAGAGTGCTGGCGTTGGAGGCCTCCACCTTCAGACCAGACTGGAAGGGGATAGAATGGTATGATGAGATATTCTGAGCACAAAGAGTGGTCTGTTTAAAATGACCATTTGAAACGAACAAATGCCACCTGCAAGCCACAGGAAAGACCCCGCTCACAAGGGCAAAGACTCTGCTCACAAGGGCAAAGACTCTGCTCACAAGGGCAAAGACCCTGCTCACAAGGGCAAAGACCCTGCTCACAAGGGCAAAGACCCCGCTCCGAAGAGCAAAGACCCTGCCCACAAGTGCAAAGACACTGCTCACAAGGGCAAAGACCCTGCTCACAAGGGCAAAGACCCCGCTCCCAAGGGCAAAGACCCTGCCCACAAGAGCAAAGACCCTGCTCACAAGGGCAAAGACTCTGCTCACAAGGGCAAAGACCCCGCTCACAAGGGCAAAGACCCTGCCCACAAGGGCAAAGACCCCGCTCACAAGGGCAAAGACCCTGCCCACAAGGGCAAAGACCCTGCCCACAAGAGCAAAGACCCAGCTCACAAGGGCAAAGACCCCGCTCACAAGGGCAAAGACCCCGCTCCCAAGAGCAAAGACCCTGCCCACAAGAGCAAAGACACTGCTCACAAGGGCAAAGACACTGCTCACAAGGGCAAAGACCCTGCTCACAAGGGCAAAGACCCTGCTCACAAGGGCAAAGACCCCGCTCACAAGGGCAAAGACCCCGCTCACAAGGGCAAAGACCCTGCTCACAAGGGCAAAGACCTTACAAATGGGGAGAAGTGAATATGGCACACTGTCCTCAGCTGGTATCAACAGGACCCTGTTCCATCATGCAACAAAAGAATGAAAAGAGGCAGTGTGATGGTGAGACATGTCAATACTGATAAATCTCTGCTCATTTACTGTACCTGGAATTCTACTGGCTGTGGCTCCACCTCCACTGTCTATGAGAGAGCACAATCATCTTAATCTGGTCATAAGAAATGCATGGCAAGAAATACAGCAACGCAGTCTCCTGCAAAAATGTATATCCTGCAAATAATGGAATGGTTGGTGCCTGGAGTTATTATGGCAGTTTCCGTTTGTGGCATGCGGCTTGACATGAGTTATATTGTTCAAATGAATTCATTAGAGGTGACTCAATGTTGTAATATAGGAGTTGAGAGCACTGTTCATGTTTGAACAGATACTGCATGCATATGGAATGGATCAGTAACTATGGTGATTTTTATACTGACATTCTGACCACAGGAAGCGAGAAGAGAAAGGACATCAAGAGAGAAAGGACAGCAGTATGTGCATTGTACCTGCAGAACTGAGACCCCACCTTTGTGTTAAAGTTACAATGCTATTAATACAATTACATGAATGACTGATCCCACAGAATGAGCTACACAGTGTCATCAGTTCATTTTTAAAAAGCGGATATTGTCCTTTACCGCTGTAGCAGGCTTCACAGGGACCTTAGCTCCACTTGTTGAGGCACCCATGGATTTAGATGCCTTGAAGCCTAGCAGTACCTCAAATTCACACCACGCTGTTAGAATCTGACACATTTTATTCCATAAATATTTTACAACTGTTTTTTATCAGATGCTTAACTACAATTCCATCATCCGACCTAGTAGTGCCGCTGTAGACTTACCTTTGAACGGAAAAGTTTGCTGAATGGGCTGTCTTTTGTTGATTTTCCCTTCGCAGCTTCAGGCTCTTTGACAGCATCCTTTGGTTCGTCCTTGGCTTTGGTCTTTACAGGTTTGGTAGCAGTCTCGGCTTTGTTCTCCGGCCTCGGTGGTTCCGGGGGTGGGGGAGGTGGAATGGACATGCCCTTAGGCACTGCAGGAGCTGGAGGGTCCACTACCTGGGCGACCTAATCAAAGGGGACACGTTAATAACAAACTTACCATTCAATTTAGAAACTTCAGTAGGCTGCGTAACAGGAGGAGCTGCTTTGAGAGTATTTCCTACATTACTGCTGTCCTTCTACTCCTACAGTCACGTGGAGTTTCCACATAAAAGTCTCCACAAGACTGCGAGTTAGAATTCCGTATTAAGAGGTGGTGAGATTCTTTAACTTTAGACAGAGATCACCTATTAAACTAGAAATGGTGCTCGGAGAGCACAGATCTCCGCCCATGAATGCATTTTGTGGTACTGTGTGCACCCACATGCGAGTAGGACATGTTAGGTATAGCTGCATTCGCTAGGTCGAGAGTTTTATGCCAGTCCAAATCCTGTGTCTCTATGACCTTCCCATGCCGAGATATGGCCGTTTCAATCTCCCCCATTGCCAAAGTCCAAAAAATGAATGGAGGTGAATGGACGGCCATGCTTGAGTGGCTCTGTGGCGCCCCCCTCTGGTGCGCTCAGGGCTCTCCCCCCTGTGCTGTAGTTGGGGCGGAGGTAATTAGCGTGTCTCTTCCTTGGCTGATTGGCTGTTTACTACATTTCCTATGTTTGGAAGCAAGGGCTTCTAAATGATTCTATAGTGCTGCCTTGACGTAACACATGGAATTACTGTAATTTTTCTGTTGTGTTCCTTATCTTTATTGAGATTTTTCACCCTGCGCGCATAGCTGCGTTCATAGCTCCATTATGTAGAGCCCGCCCATTTTCTGATGTAAATTTACACTTTCTTCCATAATTGCATAGACTATACGTAGACTATGAATTGGCCATTACACAATTAATGATCGCATACCCCAGCACACCTTTGACTTTCTGAACTTTTTGTGTTTTGCAAAAACATCCAAGCATCGTTCACTTACGATTAATGGCAAGTTGCGGTATACTTACAGTTGTTGTTGCTGCTGTTGTTGTTGTTGTTGCTGTTGTTGTTGGGGGGGTCTCCTTCTGATGCTGTAACCGGAACATGTACACATTAGAGCGCTGCTCTAACAGAGTGCTTACATTTCTGGTTCTTGTACAGGAGGTCATGTGACTTTCTTTACAAGAGGTCATGTGACCTTCTGTTAAAAGGTCATATTGTGTAGGCTTTCTGTAAAAGAGGTTATGTGATTTTCTGTAGAAGAGTTCATGTGTACTTTCTGTAAAAGGGGTCATGTGGACTTTCTGTCAGCTCATGGGAGACCTAGCAACAGGTTCCACATTTTTGGGATTCAAGGCTGATGCCTCCTGGCCTGCAGAGTTCTTCTCAGCTGTGGCCCTCAGCACAAAATGGATGCCAGTTATGGCAGATATCTGACCAGGACTGGCGCGTGCACTTCTGACGCTATAGGCGAAAAGCAATTATGGGATTATTTCACTGATGCTAGCTAGCTAACCAACTTCGTGCCTTCAGGTTCAGCTAGCTAACAACAGTGCAAGCCCCGTAGCTCAGTAGTTGGGTACAAGTACAAAGTCTGCTCCCACGTGTAATGGTGACATCCTATGTTTCCACTCCATAATGGGGGCTGAGACGCAACAGCAAAGAGAGTTAACCTGGCTCAGCACATGATTCGCTGTGGCCGTGGGCATAAATCCGTGATATGTGCTTGTTTGGACTGATCTGATTGGCCTTTTCCTCCCTAGTACATGGAGGGCTTTCATACTAAAGTTATCTCATGGTTAATATGCACTAAAGCAGAGCATGATAGTGGGTAGTAATAATAATTAATGCTTTTATGTTTCACGATCACAACAGCCTGATCTTGCAGGGAAAAGGACCGAATACTTTGAATGTTTTAAGGCTCCAAACCACATAAAAATAGTGTCTTCTTTCTAAAGGAAAGGCTGTTAGACACTAAGGCCAAGTTTCGCAGACAAGGCTTAAGCCTAGTCCCAGACTAAAATGTTGTTTGAGCTGGCTTAACTCTAAGTCACTTGCACAGACTTATCTTAAAATAGTCGTAGATCGTCGGTAGTCTGTCGTAGTCTGTTCTGGATTAAACAAAACTGATTGCAAGAGAGTGGATTAGACTACTCTAGGACTAAATTTAATATTAAATTAATCCTTCAAAGAGGCAGGTTTAACTATGGTTTAGTATTGTTTGTGAAAGGGAGCACGGACTGTTTGGGAGTATGGAGTATTTGGAATATCTAAATGAAGACCAATATGCACTACAGAGGCCAGCCAGACCAGTACTTGTGGATAGGAGTAATCCATTGAATCAGTTTGATGAAATAACTTTCCGAGACCGCTTTCGTATGTACAAAGAAAATGCACTGGAGATAATTACTTTGCTTGAGCCTAGACTTTCCTCTATGTCTCAAAGAGAAAGGCCTGAACCCAGTTCTCTCCAAGTTCTGATCACTTTGAGGTTCTTGGCATCTGGAGCCTTTCATCGTGAAACTGGTGATTTGTGTGGTGTCAGTGAAGCAACTGTGCATGTAGAATAGAATGTCTGCAGTGCCATTTGTGAACTGAGAAGTCTGTACATTAAATTACCTGATGCTGCTGAGCAAGCCAACTATAAAGTGTGATTCTATGAATATGGTCACTTCCCAGGAGTGATTGGCTGTATAGATGGATGTCATGTTGCCATCAAGTGTCCATCAACACCTGATGCTGAGGAGTACAGGAAGCGTAAGAACTGTTTTTCCATCAATGTTCGGGCTGTACGCACTCCGAATTTAGAGTTTTCCAACATTGTTGCCCGTTGGAAAGGTGCAACACATGATTCAAGATATTTATTCACGCCATACTTACATTCCACAACAGCTGAGCAGCAAAGATACGACAGAGCTCATATTCGCACTAGAGGGATGGTCGAGCGTATGTTTGGAGTGGGGAAGAATCGATTCCAGTGTTTACGCAATACCCTTCGTTTCGAACCAAGAAGATGCTGCAAGGTGATCATTGCTACAGCTGTGCTGCACAACTACCTGAAGCAGCATAATTGTCCTGATCCTCCAATGGAAGGTCAGAATGATGCAGGTGTGCCCATGCCGGTGGCAGATATATAACATAATAATATAATAACCAACGAGGACTTGCACACAGAGCTGCTTTCACATTGCAGCACTTCAGTTAGACAAAGATGCATTTAACCATGGAATGTATTGATTATGGCTTGTTTTTGCTTTAATAGTGTTTGTTGTGTAAAACATGTAAATAGTGTGCAGCAAAATTTAATGAGAAACTCAACCCAGGCTGATTGTGACTACAATACTCACACTCTTGCCAAGTGAGAAAACATTTATTTTACTTATTTAATTGCATTGCTCAGCATAGCTATCTCATGCATCTTTCTTTGAGCAGCTCCGTCTTCTAATTTCATGTCCAATTCAACCTGTAGAATTCTCATTTTCATGTCATGCTCTTCTTTCAGATATTTCATTTTCTGCTCGTGAAATTCTAAGGCTAACTTTTCATGCATGGACTCTTTTAGTCTTTGCTGGAAGGTGGAAGCAGCATCTTCTCTCTGCGATGCCATTCCAGATGTGGAGGGTGCACAGTCACTGTGCACTGGCTCTTCCAACAGGATAAGAGTAATTTCCTCTGGGAAAAGAACACTGTTAGAAACACAAACTCATGTGGTCCTTAGAATGAAATAAAAATAAAGATAGACACAGACAGTGGAATATACTGCATGTACAAAAGGAGGTAACTGATTTACTTTATTTGGTATATTTACCATTTGTGCTCAGTTCTTCATGTCCACTGTCCAAATGGTCATCTTCTTGTATACCATCTAGAGGTTGCTGGTCCTCTGTTATTCCACACAAGTCACTCAATTCATCTGTCTTGTCTGGTCCACCACCAGTAGTAAATCTCTCTCTTCTGGCTACTGCATTCTTTTTTTTCAAATCTAATTTGACGTTCCACAGAGTCTATGAAGGCAGATATCATTCAATATAAACAATGTCACCAAACTATATGACATCTGATATACGGATCATAATGGACATATCTCACCTGCAGTTGCTGTACTGCTCTGGTGGTTACCTTTTCATTTGCATTGAATTCACTGCAAATGGCCGCCCAATCACTCCTCTTCTTATGCTCAGTAGCAGCAGTATGGCTCTTACTTTCAATAACAGCATGGTTTCCCACAATTTGTTTAAGTAGAGTCTTTTCATACTCAGTATAGTTTTTTGAGTGTGTTCTTTGAGCTTCAGCCATTGTTTGGTGTCAAAATTCCCTCCAGCAATGCTGTCCTCAATTCCATTCTGGGTTTTTATGAGCACCATTAGGCTGACAGGCTGTGCTCCCACTTAATCTAATGAGGCTTGACCCAGATGTTCTCATATAGGCTTACTCCAGGACTCCATAGTCTCAGACTAACTAAGACTCATTTAAGCCACGTTCATGCAAGCCACTTAAATGGCCTAGTTGAACTAGTCTGACTTAGGCCTACTACTGGCTTGATATAAGCCTTGTCTGCGAAACTGTTGCAACTTAAATGTTGCATGAACGTGGCTTAAATTTGCAAAAAAGTAATTTTTTATTATTTTGTATGACCCCTCCAATGCAAAAAGTCATGAACCCAATCTGCTTACCTGGTCTTTGGCAACATCCGGAGTGGCTGTTTCCTTTTTAGGTGTTTTAGTGGGATTAACCTGTGTAACATGGATATGAATATATTTATACAATCTTGGTATTGAATATTCATTCAGCATTATGTTGAAGAACATTGTAATTTCCCTTTGCAAATGTCTTCAACTGCATACATGTTGGACGGTCAGAGAAGTGAAATAGGCCTTTCAGCTATATAAACTCTGACATCTACGGTAACTGAGGTACACTGTACACAAGTGCACATAGATCTCCCTGACCGAGCACATACTGTTTAGTACATGTACTTTCACTGTGTCAACCATTGTGCTCTGGAGATGGCGTAGGCCTGCCCTCGCTCCATCTTCACACATCTCAACTTCCAATCGCACAGGCCTCCCTTGTGAGCTCACAATATAGGGTGAACAATAGGCCACCACATTCCCGCATGTTCAAAGCCTTGATTAGCATGGGGCTGGGGCAATGTTAACTCTTTAAAGAGCCATGATTACAAAACCAGCCTTGATGAAGAGGAAAACACTACAGCGTTTCATTCTTCAGATATGACCACTGGCCAACGCATTTCTTAGAAATGCCTTCAGTGACCTAAGGCTGCCCTTAGACATACTGTACCTTCACATACAATGGGCATAATCACTAACAGTACTATACAGTTTTGAGATTATGACAACAGAGGAACAATTTACCCAGAATATACTTTCTATTGCCCCGACTTTACAACCAAATCTCTATAGATGACATTCTGTATGTACTTTAACAGCAAATTGTATTCTGTGTACAAACTCTCATTGGATTTAATGACAATATACCAAGTTTTTACTCTTACTTTAAAAGTACTGAAGGAATAATAATAATAATAATAATAATATTATAATAATAATAATCATGTCCATCAAAAAATCCCTTCTCTGAATAATGGCATATGAAAAGCGACGGTTCTACTTACTAGAGTTTTGAAGAAGTTCATAACTGTGTTCTCTTCTGTGTTGCTCTCCTGCTCTTGGTTTTTCACAAGGTGAATGCTATCTTCACTGACCTCCGGTGTTATGACCTCCTCAGGACTAAGGTTGACAGACACACAATTTGTCTCCTTCAATGTCTCTGTATCTCCCTTTAGCTCAGCAGCCTCCTATGGAAAACCACAGAGAATTAGCCCTTGGAAATGTGTTGGAGCTGATATGCAAGCACTGAGTCTGTTGATTGCAGCATTGAGATGGGAGCACAATTCCAACCATGCCTCTGCCTACTCAGGGCATTGTCAACAATCACCCTTTTATTAATGTCTGCCTGCCCTCCCACCCTCTCTCTCTCTCTCTCTCTCTCTCACACTCTCTCTCTCTCTCTCTCTCTCATTGATATTCAGCAATGTTGAAGACTTCTGTCTCTACACTTGGAGAAATGTAAGGAAACTCTTTGTTTTGTGGTATTTGGTATTTGTAAAAAAGAAAGAAAAAAAACGTATTATAGCAGCATGAAGCCTACATCACTTTCACTTAGTTTCATCGTAACAATGGTCATTCATCATTCGGGCTTGTTTCCAATCATCAAACAAAACTGCCTGTTCAGCCAGGACAAGCCTTGATTTTATCTGAAATAGCAACCTAGTCTCAAAAAATGGTCACAATGCAATAGTCTTCTATCACCTGTCATAAAAGCCAGAAAGAGAGAGAGAGTTTGCGAGAGAGAGTGCATAAGTGTACAGTTTTTCTCTGTGAGAAACAGTACTCTTGCAATACAGTAGTCAAAGGTCAACAAAGGTCAACTAACTATCCTGCCTTTGAGCCTCTGAGGCAGGTCAGGTCTTCACTGTCACTGACCTTGCATCCCCCTTAATCTGTGTGCGACTATGTGTCTAGGTGACAGGGAGGTCATTGAGACCAGAGAAGTAGACTTCAGAATGAGTTTCACCTTCATGGGTTACAGTGGACATGTGTACTAATTTACTACATCAATGTTACTAACATAAATGGAATTGTTTTGTTTTGAAGTTGTTTTTGGTTTTTACATTATTGCAAAGTAAAAACAAGTGCTTGCAGAATAAACAAGTTGTCCCCCACCCTTGATTAAATTCACCTGGGATAGTAGAGCAGGCCATTACAGTTTAGAATGTAAGCCATTATTGAAAAGCAAGTTAGTTTTCAGTTGGACTGCAAGTGGTTGAAAATGTGGATATAAAAACAACCATAAGCAATTAATTTACTTCCTGTAGAAAATAAGACATTTTGAGCAAAACAAAAGCCCGTAGTAAACAGTATGTAGCTCGGGAAGTAGAGTGGCCGGCAGTGTTATGCAAGTTCACACTTGCAGTTCAAAGTTCAGTTCACAAATTTTAAAATGAACTAGTTCAAGTTCATAGTTCACAATTTCAAATGTTGAACTAAGTACATAGTCCCAAAAATGAACTAGTTTACAGTTCATTTTTTTATTTTAATGAGCTGCTCCAAGCAAGTTTCTAAATTCTTAATTTCTAAATTTCTCAATAGAACCTCCTCTTATCCATCCATCCGCTGCCGTCATTGCCACAGCCCATTTTAGAATCATAGATGGCTTTATAAGTTTTACTCTGGCAAAGTTTACCCAGTCCGGCGGGCAAAGTTTACATGAAAATGTATTTTTTTCCCTTCTGGATCAGAACTTATCTTTTTGTAAAATTTGTTCAAATATTCATATGAATATGCAGCATCTGAAGTCCCTTCACTAGCCCTTCTCTAGTTCCTCTGGTGAGGCTGCCCATTGCTCCTGGCTGCCCCTGGAGGAGGACAGCTTGGATGGGAGAAATGCAGAGAACAATTTCCAGTGGCAGCTGCAGATGCGTGTGTGTGTGTGTGTGTGTGTGTGTGTGTGTGTGTGTGTGTGTTGTGTGTGGTTGTGGCCGCTCATTAACATGTGTGTATTTGTGTGTAGCACTGCCATATGGAAAATAGAAGACCCTCAAGGTCCTGGGCTGAGTTTCCCAGAGGCATCGTAGCGCTACGTTCATCATAAGCTACAGCGTTCATCGTAGCGCTACGATGCCTCTGGGAAACTCAGTCCTGAATTATATTCAAGGATATGTTATGATGGCCTGCTGGCCGTACCTGCAGGCCATAGTGTTTAATCAGGCCGCAAATTGTTAACCATAGGACTTTGGACAACTTTTTCCATCCCTACAAGTCCACCTCATTGGTAATTGTCGTGCAGCTGTTTTAAGCCTTGCTTCTGAATAGAGAGATTAAACCTGAACCTGTATCTTTTTAAGCATTGCAGCAGTATTGCAGTTTAGACCTCTGGTGCAAAACACTCATTGCTGCCCTTGACAGATAACATACAGTACAAGTCATGTATGAAGTCAGATTGCATGACTTGCTAGAAAGACAAACAATCAATATAACTGATTTAAAAAAGGTTGGGCCTACACTCTTAGAAATAAAGGAACCATAAGCCATTTCCTTGGTAGTCCCTGTGGGAGACCACTCTGAAAAACAATTTGAGAACTCTTTTCGCTTCTAGCTGGAACTATTTCACCAATTCAGGGTTCAACAAGGAAACTCACGGTGCTCTAAACTCTGTGGATTTGAAGGGCTGGTACATCTCATAGGACGGACGAACGAACGGATGAACGCAGTTTTAATAACCCCTCTCCGATTTCATCAGGTGGGGGATAACCATGCAATTACAATTGTGCGTATACAGATTACAGATACAATTTTGATGGGAAAATGGTTCATTGTGACGGACTTTGGTTGAAACATCCAATCATGAATAGATGAATAAATCACACAACCTTAGAAATGTACTTGTGCAGAACAACTAATATACACTGTACTGCAGCTATTAACAATTCACAATATTCAACCATATTAACAGTAATTCTACCATTTTGACTACTCCTCACTCTATCGTATTTCCACATTTAGTTTAATGTAAATAGTGCAGTCCTGCTCAGACTATCGGACACATCAACACTGACAGGCCTGAATGCTGATTTCAGTTTCAACCGTTTGAGTGCTCATTCAGCAACAGTGAACAGACTGAAGTATCCTCTCCCAGATAGCAAGCGGATCTGGGCCATATATGGGCCGGAACTAAGCCACAAGGGCCAGATCTGGCCTGTATATGGCCCATATCCGCTTGCTATCTGGGCTGGAGCTGATTACTGTGCTGCCACCCTCCTCTGCCTCAACTTCAGCAATGGTGCTAATGTCCTTCTGGGATTCAATAGTTGCCTCCACAGATTCCTGGGCACTGGCAGGAGGTGAGTTGGATTCAAATTATTCACTGCTGTCCCACTCCATACCAGAATCTGGTGGTGAGCATTCTGGTGGTGAACATCAACTCCTCCGAGCAAGACCTTAAAGTGAGGAAGGCGCTTGCGTGGAGGGCTCTGAACAGCATGGCCAGTGTGTAGACCTCCAACCTCCCCCGACAGATCAAGCTCAGCTTCTTCTATGCGACGGAAGAATCCGTTCTCCTTTAAGGCTGTGAATGCTGGACCCTGAAGTCCACCCTGCAGAAGTCCCTAGATGGGTGCTACACCAGATGGCTGCATGCAGTCCTTAACATCAACAAGGCGGCACGTAGCTCGGGAGGTAGAGCAGTCGGCTGGGGATCGCAAGGCCCCGGTTCAGTCAGGGGTTATTTCTTCTGCGGCAGGGCTAACACTTTCCTCCACAGGCTCTTCTGGACAGGTGGTGCTGGATTCAGCTTCCTCTGTAGTTTCTAGCTCAGCATCAGCTGCCACGTCTTCAGGCTTTTCTGTTTCCAGAGTATTCCGACGTCTTTGTCTTGAGCAGCATCATTCTGCAATCACATCAGCCTCTGTCTCCAGAGATTCACCCTTGGCATAGCAAGTGGATCTGGTCCATATACAGGCCAGATCTGGCCCTTGTGGCTTAGTTCCGGCCCATATATGGCCCAGATCCGCTTGCTATCTGGGTTACTTCTTATCCCATATTCAGCTACCAAGTTAGCAACCAAAGCTGCGATGCTCTCTTCTGTAACGTTATCTTATGTAGCTACAGTACCTCATCGCTGGAGGGTGTTTCCAGGATAACATTGACCTCCGTGTTGGCTTCAGCTTCAACAACAGCTTTAACAACTGCCCTAGCAACAGCCTCTGCAATTGACTCTGCCACACTGAAATGTGCTTCTACAGACTCAACCACATCTGGGCCATTTCAGCTAGCTGGACTGGAGACTCCTTTGTAATGGGAGGCAACAATAATGTTTATAAGATAAATAATTTATCTGTGCAGGGAACATGAACAATGACCATATACAATATTTGCAACAGAGTGATAATGAAACCAGTGTTAAACACAGAGCTTAATTGATACTTACAGGTTGGGTGACATCGGTTATGGGTGCAGTCTGATCTTCAGTTGAGCTCTTTGTCTCCTGCACATTCTCCTCACTGGATGGAATTGCCGTTTTCTTCTTGAATAATTTGTCAAAGAAGTTGACCTTTTCCCCTGAAATGTCCTGGGGCTCTACCATTCCAACTGCTTTATGGGAGGTGGTGATGTGAGGCTCAGCAACAGGAGTTTCCTGCTCCACCTCCACCAAAGAGTAGAAATTGGATTCTCTGCTCTGATACCCCCAGCAGACAGTCAATAATGCTATGGATGTGTAATTTATACTGTTGTAAATTCCCTGGATATTCAGAATACAGTAATTGTCTTATTTTCGCTACCTTAGTTTGACCTCCCTTGTTTTTCTGAGTGGATTGTTGACTCCCCATCTTTACCACAGCTGAGACCTGCAGGTATAAATAACACGCAGATAAGGCTGTGGATAAATTGAAAGTTTGTTATAAGGATAATATATCACAGCAAATAAAATGCCATGGGTCCGATCTTCAGCAGGTTCAGAGCAATGAGTCAACACCTAAAAAAAAAAAACTATATATATATATATATATATATATATATATATATATATATATATATATATATATATATATATATATAGTCTGTAGTCTGATATCAATATACTCTGCTGATATATTCTCAGTGGGCTATAAGAGTGCACTTTGCTACATTTTTACCAATTTTGCTCCAGTCAGGATCAGGCCCACTGTCACTAAGGGGTAAATAATATAGTTAATTGAACTATAGAACAGCTCTATTCACATACATACTTTGATACAGAAAATAAACAAGGGCTTGTTAGCTTTGGCACAGACAGCATTGGAAAAAGCACAATTGTATTGTGGCTCAGATAACTCACCCTGTGTCTCCTCTATCACAGAGCTTAATTGATACTTACAGGTTGGGTGACGTCAGTTATGGGTGCAGTCTGATCTTCAGTTGAGCTCTTTGTCTCCTGCACATTCTCCTCACTGGATGGAATTGCAGTTTTCTTCTTGAATAATTTGTTAAAGAAGTCGACCGTTTCCTTGGTCTCTTCCTTTTCAGTCGCTGGGTGGGAGGTGGTGATTTGAGGCTCAGCAGCTGGAGTCTTCTGCTCCACCTTCTCAGTGACAGGCTGGTGGTCTTCAGGCACAGGACCACTAGCATTATCTGCCTGATCCAATCCTCTCTCAGTTATAAGGGCTGTTGAGGGTGGTTCACTGTTCTGCTGCACTGCAACTTCACTGGCAACTGAAAATAAAAGACAAACTATTTGGTATGACAGGCAGCAATGAGGTCACACTGTGAGTTCCACTGTGTATCATGGCAAACAGCTGGTCTACTTTACCAAAGGAGTTCCCAATTGATACAAGCATGGTGACTAAGCAATACTGAGTAATTACATTAAGCTCTTTGTGTGACAAGACAGACACCATGAAGCAAACATAGGCCGCCTGTTGTTAACAGCTCAAAGGAAAGGACACAAAGTCAATATTATGGCTTACAAAAACTATCTCCAAGTACAGTAGCTACTGCCTTGGAATCTCAGCACATGATCCTTGATCCAGTGAGACAACACAGTGACCGATCAAACAGTTGTACCTGATCCATATCGAAGGCTACGCCTAGAGTAGAGTTTGCATTATAGGCTGCGGCTACAGCACTGTGTGTGCAGGCTGTGTTTACACAGACTTATGAGAGACTAAGAAGCTGATCTTGATTAAACTATCAACCCAAGAATTAGTTTAAGTCAAAATGCTGTGCTATTAAATTCACACATAACAAGAAAAAAAAACATTATAATAGGAAAGGGCTACTGATAGCCTAGGTTCTAAGATCATCATTTATGATAGTGTAAATGGGCAACAATCACACTACCATGAGTTAAATTGAATTTAAAGAATCATTAGGAACCTACCACCATTTTCAATTTTCAAGATGTGTACAGCGTGGCCATTGAGTCCTCCATTTTGGTGCTTCCTAGTGGCTTCCTCATCCTAAAAAAAAAGGTACAATTGGATTCTGTGCTCTGATACCCTCAGCAGACAGTCAATAATGCTATAGATTTCCCTGGACTTCTAGAACATTCAGAATACAGTAATGGTAGATGTTTTTAATTTCGAGTTTGAGAATACCTTAGTTTGAGTGGATTGGTCACTCCCCATCTGTATCACAGTTGAGACCTGCAGGTACAGATCAGCAGCCAGATAGGGTTGTGGATACATTGAAAGTTTGTTATAAGGATATCATCTCACATCTTATAAAACAACATGGGTCCGATCTTGAGCAGGTTCAGAGCAATGAGCAAACACCTATAAAATGTTTCTTCTGATATCAATATACTCTGCTGTAGAGTATCAAGACCAGACCCCCTGTCACTTAGGGGTAAATAATACACTTATGTAGAAGGATAGAACAGCTGGCTCTCTATCTCACATTTGATAGAGAAAATAACCAAGGGCTGGTTAAATTTGGCATTGTATGTGGCTGATATAACTCACCTTCTGCCTCCTCCGTTCGGTATGTAATATAAACCAAATATCCTGATCCTGTTGAACAAGTGCTGATGGTTTTGCAACCTGCTGAAGTCTGCATATACACGCTAGAGTACATAGGTGTTCAGACTCATCTTGAAGGGGGTGGGGCTATTCTAATCATCAGGATTTGTCTTTGTACAAGTATGCCAAACCCACTAACAGCAACAATCTCTGTTACAGCATATCTGATATACTTGTGTTAATATTTATCCAGTTCTCTGTGATCATTTTCATCATAATGTGGTGGGCTAGCTTTATCAGTCAGATGTTCTTAGTTCCCAGAGAGTATCCCGGTCATACCGGTAGACAGGCTGACAGGGAGGTGGGGTGAGCTATATCACTCACATGTCCTGTCCAGATGTCCTGCATCCAGGTCACACAGGCTGACTAGGGTGGCCTGGTGACCTACCAGGATATACTGTATGTGAAGGAAAGGTAAACAAGCATTGCTTATTTACTGTGGCTCACATCCAAAAAGCTGATAGGTAGATGGTGCTTTGTAGACTGGAGTAGGATACCTGCACCAGTAAAGAAAAACCAAGGGGTCAAAATGTAGCACGGGTATAACAATTGCTTTGTTGTTTTATTAAAATGTTGTAGGTTATTATTCCAAAAAAATCATAGCAATGTGTCTGTAATGCATCAACAATAATGTAGGTCTTCCTCAAAGAGGAATGTTTTTCTAGTATGATAATATGATACAATAATCAACAGAAAAGCAGCTTGTTAGCCATTTTCTTTCAGCTTTGAATTGCATGAACAATACACTTTTTCCTGAGACAGAATTCCATGGATTCACTGGCATTTTGCCAATCCACTCCCATGCTGTAGTGGAGGCATTCAGAAGCCCTTCGAAAACATCACCCTTTACCAGTGACCAGCTCATGAATTCACTATTTGCTATATTAGTCTATATAACTTTATAAAATAATAATAATAATAATAATAATAGTAATAATAATAAAATGTTATTATTATTATTGTTATTATTATTATTATTATTATTATTATTGTAATATTGTATAGTGATCCTTGCTTTGCAAACATGTTATACAGTTTCTGCTATTCAGAATCTAAAACAGGGCCAGGCTATAGAACAACACCAGACACACTGGCGAAAAAAACAACAACTTCTCATTCTTTATTTCCAAGCCTGAAAATACAAACTCTGAATGAGACAATTCACAGCAAAGAATACAGTATTTAGCAATAGGCAATAGGCTACAAATAATTACACATGGTATGAGCACATTACTGCAGCCTACATCTGCGGAGTTGGATTCCCCCTAGATGCACTGTGAACTTTTGATTTAAGGTCAGGACCCAGATGGGAGTCCTCAAACAACCTCCTCTAATTAAAGATTCAATGTCTATATAGCTGTAACTATATCCAACATATTCCAAAGATGGGTTGTATTTGTGATGCTCAGCAGTAACCTAATAATAGAGGTAATGGCCAAGTCGGATATCTGCATTTGTCTTCAATTAAGTTTTCATTGAACAAGTTTTCAAGAACACATTCCTTCCCTGCACCATTTACATCATTATAAAGTAGCTTTGTAAATAATTGTATTCATGGCGACTCATTCATCAACTCTAGCGACTCGTGTATTGTAAATATTTGACCCTGGGACCAGTTCTGTTTGTTGATTAAATATTTACAGAGTGAACGTTCCGGTTCCCTAATCACGTGTTGGAGTTATGTAGTAGCCTACTTCAGGGAGTCAGAGCCATATCTTTAAGCCCAGTATGACGAATTGTGGCTTTATTGGCTCTGATTAAAGCACATTTAGCCTACCTGCCATAATCACATTAATTAGAATTTCAGTATTCAAATTCTGGTGATAGGCAATAACTATTCAGAGCGCAGACAGGAACAATGAGACGACAAGAAAATGATGCTTATAATAATGAATTCTCATTTCATGCAAGATCCAACTGTACACTAGGTGGCGATAATGAACTTTTCATTGAAACACTGACTCACAGAAGAAGTCAAGTCGTTGGGCGTGTTTAAAGATGGCAGCCACCATGAAGAAAACTGTAGTAAGTGGAAATCTTATTGAATTAACTTATTAAATGTGTTTAACGATTTCAGAACCACATATAATTCGTTACAATGGTAACAATGCCTTATCTGCAAAAAAACAACAAAAACACGTTTTGTTAATGTTTCGCATGTGAATATATACGGATAGGCCACCTCGTGCATTATGAACACCATGACATCTGTGATTGTCGGTTCACATTTTCTTGCCACTCAGCACGCTAGCAGCCGCTAGCACTGCATCCACTCTGCACTAGTCTTAAATAACGTTTTATTGCAGCTACTTATGCTAGAGCTCACATCGATTTATCAATCTAGCTAACATTAGCTATAGAAAGCCTTGTTGTCGTTAGCTAGCTACAGCTAAAGTTAGTTACAGTAGCTGACACACCTTTCTCCTCTGTCTCCGTTCATCGAGGGAGTTGAAGATGTCAATGTCACATTTGGAGACCAGCAGAAGATCAACAAGTTCGCGAGGAACACAAATCGGATGACTGAACTGAAAGATGAAATAGAAGCAAAGAAGGTATGCCTAGCTAAGCAGAACCAGTTAAAGAAGGCAGGCCTATACCTAGCTAAGTTCAGTATCATGTTAGCTTGTGTTCTATGGATGATCAGTCTATCTGATCATCATACCAAAGAGCAATACGTTGTAAGGAATTTGTCCTTATATGTGGCTTACCCATCAGGTCGTCCACAGATGGGTCCCCATGACGGTTTATTCTGGTACACCTTGCGGACAAATCCAGTTTTGTTCTTTCTCTTTGTTTCAGAAATCTCTTCAGAATTTGCAAGATGCTAGTGATGACATCATGATGTTTGATGATGACACCTTGCTCGTACCGTACCAAATTGGAGATGTCTTCATCAGTCACACTCAGGAGGAGACGCAAGAAATGCTCGAAGCTGCTAAGGTGGGTTGTCAGATGACATCCATTGTCCATGATTAATTTGATACTAATGTTAACATGAATGCAAGATAACTATTGATTAAAATGTGTCTATTTTGTCCACAGGAAGCATTAGAGCAGGAAGTGAAGGACCTGGATGGGCGCGTATCGGCGATACAGCAGGTGCTAGCTGATCTCAAGGTCCAGCTCTATGCCAAGTTTGGCAACAACATCAACTTGGAGGCTGATGAGAGCTGAACACTGCTGGGTTCAAAATGACTCTTCATCCAGTTCACATACCACACCCACACAGTGCCGATGGAATGCTTGCCAAAGCAAATATGGGTTTTCATAAACATGTCTTAGGTTTACCAGTTTTTATTTTGCACTGAGGCATCCGCTAAGCGTAACCGGGGTGCCACAGTATTGTATGTCTAATATTAATGATGGTGGTGATCAGACAATTTTCATTTCTGTTCAGGTGTGCACTCTGCTTATAGTAGTAAATTTGCTCAGGTGTAACCAATGCCCGTCAAAATCACACATCAATTTAATTGGCCTTTACCTGTGTTAAATTGTAGTGATGCTGATTATTTCCAAATAAAATCAGCCGTTGCTGTAGGCTTCCTCTGAGGGGTAATTAATGTCAATGCAAAGACTCAACAGGGTGGCAATACAAGAGCTTCAGGATAAAGCCACACCTCCGAACTGGATGGCCGGGCAACGAGGAGCCTGATCAGAGAGGCCATCAAGACAATGACAACTTGGAAAGAGCTACAGGCCTATGGCAGGGACTGGTCAAAAGTGTTCATGTGACAACAATATCCCAAGCACTCAACAATACTGACCTGTATGGTATGGTGAAAGCCATTATTCAAGAAAGCCCATCTTGAGTCACATTAAGAGGTTTGCAACAAGTTTTTTTTCCAGTATTTTTTTTTTTTTTTCTTTGAGATTCTGAAGCCTTGTGGCAAAAGGTTCTGACAAAAATAAGATGCACTATATGGACAAAAGTATTGGGTCACCTACACATTACACCTACAGGAGCTTTTATGACATCCCATTCTAAATTCATAGGCATTAATATGGAGTTGGTCCCCCCTTTGCAGCAAAACAGCTTCTGCTCTTCTGGGAAGGCTTTCTACAAGATTTTGGAGTGCGTCTGTGGGAGGTTTTGCCGATTCATCCAGAAGAGCATCTGTGAGGTTAGACACTGATGTTGGATGAGAGGGCCTGGCTCGCAATCTCCGTTCTAGTTCATCCCAAAGGTGTTCGATGGGGTTGAGGTCAGGGCTCTGTGCGGGTCAGTCAAGTTCTTCCACACCAACCTCACCCAACCATGCCTTTATGGTCCTTGCTTCTTGCACTGGGGCACAGTCATGATGGAACAGAAAAGGGCTTTCCCTAAACTTTCCACAAAGTAGGAAGCGTATAATTGTCCAAAATGTTGTGGTAAGCTGAAGCATTAACATTTTGGACACTTCTATGCTTCCAACTTGTCCTGTCCAGAGAACCTTATCACCTCTGACCTGACCTCTAGTGTCCTGCCAGTCAGTATACCCAACCAAGTTTTTTTTTTTTTTTGTTATTTCCACAAATGTATGATTTTGCACCTTTTTTTTCCCTCACTTGTAAATGTATTTAATCCAGGCTGTAAAGCAACAAAATATGACGATTTTGAAAAGAGGGTTTAGACTTCAGCAGGGTTGGCAAAAAAGACAATAGATTTCCAAGTCCACACTGTATGATGGAAAGTTTCAAAAGTCTTCAGTACAAAGTGCATTATCTTCAGTTCTAATGAGACATTTAATCACACATTGAGGTGCTTAGTTTAAGGATTTTCTGGGAAGTCCACTCAAGACATCTTACCTCAGTATTAGGCTACTGTATGTTCTGGGACACACCTTTGTGCACCAAACCACTATAACAGCTCCTACAAACACAAAGAATACACACATAATTAAAGCACGCCCTTAAGTGTAGCCTTCTTCAACTAATAAAGTATCATAAAAGAAATGGGAGATACCTCTGGAGACTAGAACTCTCAATTAAGTTCCTCTTCACCCAGGCCTTCTGAACAGTCACTGTGATTAAGAAGAGCTCCACCCACGAAGACTTGGCTTCACAGCCTTACATTTACAACATGTAAATGCCTGGACTTATTTCCCAAGCGGCCTTGTTGACTACTATGCATCAAACTTCCACAGTGTCTTGAGTGAAGCTCTGCAGGCTCTGCTCTCTCTCTCTCTTTCTCTCTCTCTCTCTCTCTCTCTTGCTTTATGTCATTTTGTCTTTCCTTCTCCTCTACAGAGGATTCGAATATTTGCTATGAAATAGTGTATAGTCCCTCTGCAGATCGTATTAACCGTGCTGTGCTCAGACAGAGAGAACTATTAACATCAATGATATTACTCCCAATCATACCTAATGAGATATTACATAAGCTGAACATTTGCATCAAATAATAATGTTAAGGTGCATTTAATTAAGTTGTAAACTATTCATTTTTATGTGCTGTTATTACAGAAAATTTGCATAATTTAATACAATACTTTGACTGAAATACTGGTATCTACACTAATGTAACAACACTAATAGCCTAATAGTACTGATACTTATAGCTACTCTTTTCTGTGCCAGCAGAAACAGCCCAGCAGGTGTCTCTGTCTCTCTTTGAAATGAAAGAACACAGACTTTAAAACGGACTTTCTCTTCTTTGACGTCAGTGTACAGTACCTGCTGCAGACAGACATCTCCTATGGTCGACTGATGTCTTCGAGGGTTAGAGGACTCGGATTAATTAGGAGTGGGGAGGGGTAGGCTACTGAACATTGATGTTCTGTCAACCTGTGGACACAAAGGACTCTCCTGCTGCAGATTTATGACAATATTTCAACACCCTGGCTACTCAATCCCATACAGCATATACTTTTCTTTCACTGCACTTACAGTAGTTCATCAAGCAAACATCGAAAGTTGGCTGATTTTTGAATTTGCGTTTTGGGCGAGTGTAGTGTTGGGTAACCACAGTGTTGGGTAACCCAGCGGGTTCATTCAGTAATGATGCGTTCCTCTATCTTCACAAATGCCGCCACACTCAAGAACTATTTTGAGGTTCCAACTGTAGCCTACCACATGCCATTCCTGACATTCATTACAACAGTCTCTCTAAGAACACGGGGAGGGCTCGCTTTGTTCTCTTGTGTATACAGTATTATTTCTCACAGACTGGTTCATCGGTGACCATCCTCCTTTTGAGAAGAAATTGGCTTTTAGTTTGAGGCACTGTAGTTTAATATATTATGAGATGGGGGAGTAGGCCTATAGTGTCCTGGGCTATATGGGCTATAAGGATCCCTTGTTTTGACATCTGAAGTATAAAAGATTACGAGAGCATGACAAGTAAATGACAGCAAAGGGATTTAGAAAATATTATAAGCCTAAACCTAAAAAACACAAAGATAGATGAAGAGTTCGTGTGGGAACCGGCTTCACATTGCTGGGAATCAACATCGCCGGAGACCTTTCAGATGAATTAATTTCCAGATAATTACATTTCCATCACTTCCTGTGGTCTTGGGACTAAGACGTGCTCCTCAACTATCAGACGTCTTCGTGGAGGGATATTAGCTGCCTGTGAACTTGGCAGGGATATACTCTGTGTGTCATTTCATTACTGCCCATCAAGTTATAAATCCATGACAATAAGTAGAGCCACAGTGGTAGTATTTTAAAGGTGCAGTAGAAGCATGCATGTGATTAAATATTTGTTGCGTGAAGAAAGCTTATTCAGACTACCTCTAGTATTGTTCACATCTACATCTAATCTATTCCTGTATAAATCATTACCCGCATTGGTATATGATAGTAGCTAGATGATGTGCATGCCAGTCAGGGGATGTAACATAATGACTCACTTGAACGAGCTAGGGACCAATAAAATCTCGCCTTTTCTTCACTCCAAGTAAAAATCAAAGCAAACCCCAAAATGTAAGAAAATAATTGTTATTGTAGAAAATGAAATCGGAAATGTGAAAGAGAAAAACTCTTCTGATAATTACCTATGAACACAAACTTAACCTTCAATTGTATTGTCTAGATTTGAGAACTCACTGTACACAATGTGTAGAAATGTCAGAGCAGAAATATGAGAAAATTAATGCTCAAACCTGATTTTTTTTTATTATCAGAATTTAGACATTGGGTGTCCTCTTTGATCAGTGGCCATGAATATGCACAGGTAACTGCTTTGCATCACAAATCATTACCATATCTAGCACAAAGAACTGCACACCCACCAAATGAGAGACACTGGAATTCTTCCAATCGTCCCATGAATATCATTACCAAACTCAGAATGACAACAATACAATTACACTGCAAAGACCTTGACATTTACACATCCCAAGGTGGTTGGAACACATTTTGAGGTACCTTAAATGTTTTTTGAAGAAAGCGAAGGAAAACTTTTAGCTCCTAAAATATTAGGCTATCTGTGAATAGAGATCATGGCGGGTCAGCTGATCTTATACATCATTCAGCGGCAGAGAAAAGGTGTGAAACTCCAGTGACACCAGTGGAACTGTAGAAACACTCATCTTGTGAGTGTAAGGTACTGTACAGATCCAACAGCGTAGGGGGTGAACATTTTGAAAAGACATTCCTTTACAGGTGAATTTGTTTTTATAATAAACAAATTTGATGATTTCTATAGTTATGTTTATCTCAAGATGTATATCCCTTGGGCGTATACAATGCCTAATAGGTATTATGAAATTAATATTATTTTTCATCCAATTCCTCCTAATTGGTCAAAATCAGGCTGAATGAAATGGAAGTAGTCCTTCTAGTCTGGTGGTTCCGTCTTGCTTCCTTCAGCATCTATGAACAACACTGCAATGTTTGTACTGCTCAATACTCGCTCTCTAAACAATAAAGCATTACTCATCCATGACATCATCACAGACATGGCAAAATCAGCAGGATTTTGTGATGCTCAACCAAGCCACACCCCCAGGCTGTGTGTCCATACAGTAGCTCCGCTCCATGGGTCGTGGTGGTGGGCTGGCTGTTGTCCATCAAACCGGCATCCTGGTTAAAGAACTCCCAGTACCACCTCATTTGAGGGTGTTGTTTTCACCGTGGCTGGGTCTGTTATGCTCTAGGTTGTCCTCATCTCCCGCCCCCCTAAAGCCTCCACTACCTCCATGTCTAAGCTGCCTGAGTTACTCACCTCTGTCTGCTCCATGTCTCCATCTACACTTCTGCTCAGGGACTTCAATATCCATGTGGACTCCAGCAGCTGCAAGTTTGCAGCTGAATTCCTGTCGCTGCTGGACTGCTTCAACATCACACAGCATGTCCAAGGTCCCACCCACACCAAAGGTCACATGCTGGATCTGTTACCGTCCATTGGCTCACCTCCCTCCCATCTATAGTGCCTGGATATAGCTGTATCTGACCACCTCTTCACTGTTCCTGTAAAGAGGTGGTCTGCCCTGCCCAGGCAGTGCCCAAAACGTACCCTCACGTTCAGGAACACCAAGTCAGTGAGTGCACCAGCCCTATCCAACCTGATAGCGACCCACATGGCCTCGGTTCCCCCCTGACACCATGGGGGATGGCCCGGTAGTCCACTACAGTGCTGCCTTATCCCTCAGGTTTGACTCTCTTGCCCCCCTCAAAACCTGGTCTGTCTCCTTCACTCATCCTGCCCCTGGTTCACCTCTGAACTCTGCACCATGAAGGCAACTGTTCGCCAGGTGAAGAGGCTAATATGATGATGATGATGATGATGATGATGATTGTTATTATTATTATTATTATTATAGTTCAATAAGAAATATGATTGCAGAACCTGGAGATACGCCGACGGGTGTTATCTTGAAGGTACTAAGGTATGTATAGTATAGGCTATATGAACTATATTAATGTGTGCAGTCGGCCTTGGTCTACTAGAGTCACTGTGTAGCTAATACAAACGTGTGCAGTATTCACAAGGACATAGAACAGCCTAATTGTGACATTGTATTGGTAAGCTTTTTACAATGTTGTATTTTATTTGAAGAACAAGTTGTTTTCAAATGAGCAAATAGTGATGTTCTAAAAATGCACAGTGAGGAGATGGATCAGAGAGAGTCAGGCAGGCCATTCCAGTCAGATGGGGCTTTGAATTTAAAGGCCCGGCGCCCAACTTCTTTAGTGATTTGGGGAACAAAGAAAGAGGGGTACTTAGCATGTTTAAGTGAATATGGGGATCTGCATGGAACTAGGCATTGCTTTAGATCATGGGTTCCCAAACTCCATCAATGTCGGCCTCCCCTCTGAAAAGAGTGACACACCCGTTCCCCCTCAACCCCCTAATTTGTCCATTTTGCAAGGCAGCGTTAGCTAGCCCATAACGTTACACAGCTAAGTTAGCTCGGTGGCAGCTGCTGCTAGTTAACGTAATGATGTTTTCACACAATACATTCATGCCTGCGGGGGGAGGCTCTCTCTGCACTATCCACAAATTTAGTATACATCTCTCCCATTATTTATTTCGATATTCTGACCTTTAAAATAATGTTTCATTCATAAAAACCATAGACATTTCAAAAACAAAAAGCATATTTTTCCCATTTTTTCTTTATTTTTTTTCTAACCATCCCTCCGAGCCTCCCCTGAATTTCTTTGGGGACCCCCAGGGGAGGCCCGCCTCACAGTCTGGGAATGTCTGCTTTAGATAAAAAGGATAGTTAAGAAAAATAAATTTAAAAATAAATTGCAGCCAATAAAAATGCTTTCGGGCACAGACAGCCAGCTCGTTATTCATACATAAGGCAACGATGGACATGATACAGACACCTCAGAACAAATCTGCAGACTATTGTATTCTACCTTTAGAGAACGCACATGAGATTCATATGTGTTCTGATAAACAATATCTGCATAATCGAGAATGGGTAACACTAAATAAGAAATTATTATTTTTATTACCTGAAGGGTGAAACAATATTGAATGGTATAATGTGCTCTGACTTCAATTTATTTTTTTAATGACAGAATCAATATGAGGCCTAAAGGACCTGGTCTAGCCATAGCCAACCTGCATTTATTTGTATGAAAGGTGCTATACTGTAGAAATATTAGTGGAGCAGTGAAGCATAACAATTGTTCATTTTGTAATTAAATCATGACATTTGGTACAGGTGTAGCCAAGGGCATTCAAAAAAAACAAAGGAATATTGGTGCATCAGGAAGGAACCCCTGCTCCTCTCGTACCTCCCTGGAACCCCTGCTCCTCTCGTACCTCCCTGGAACCCCTGCTCCTCTCGTACCTCCCTGGAACCCCTGCTCCTCTCGTGCCTCCCTGGAACCCCTGCTCCTCTCGTACCTCCCTGGAACCCCTGCTCCTCTCGTACCTCCCTGGAACCCCTGCTCCTCTCGTACCTCCCTGGAACCCCTGCTCCTCTCGTACCTCCCTGGAACCCCTGCTCCTCTCGTACCTCCCTGGAACCCCTGCTCCTCTCGTACCTCCCTGGAACCCCTGCTCCTCACGTGCCTCCTGCATTGTACGTGTGTGTCAAGTGTAAAGATCCAGAATAATTCTGTTTTCAAGAGCAGAGAGTCAATATCCCCTCCTCTCCGAGGGCATTTGATAGCTTCGATGACAATATATCTGAGAGGATACTGTATATTGTGGCAGGCTTTGGTTAAGTCGACAGCTACAGTACTGGGCTTAATGGATCATGGTTGCAAATGGCGTTCCTGTGTTCAGTGATCCTATTTTTAAGGGCTTTCGTTGTTTTTTTTACATATTTACCTGAATATGTTGGTACCGCTTTACATTATAATTTGCTAATAAGAGGGTAATACCATGGTAATACCAGGGTAATGCATGGCAATTTCCATTAGTTACTAGTAGTAGTTACAGTACCTGTGTAGCTACCATGGTAATACCATGGTTAATAACTACATTATTACTAGGAAATTACCAGAAAATACCAGTAGTTACTCGTAGTAGTTACCTGTGTAGTTACCCCCCAATCCCCATTATTTCTTACATGGAAACACAGACAAGTTTCTATATAATAATGTGGAATCAGAGCTAGAAAATGCAACATTGTGAGTTTCTATTTAATTCCATGGTTATATCCTTCCTAAAATCCCAACTAAGTTCAGCTAGAAACAGATATGGTAGTTTATATGAAATAACATAGAATCAGAACTGGAAAGTGCAAGATTAGAAACCCTACTATATCTGTTTCCAGGTAGCAAATCATGAGCTTTGTTGGGGGCGGCTGTAGCTCAGGAGGTAGAGCAAGTCGTCCAGATCAGTCTGTTACACTTTAACGTAGAGCTGGACCCACAATGCAGATACAGACAACGGGATGCTCAAAAATAAGGATTCTTTTAATTATAACAAAAAGTGATCCACAACATGGACAATTAACCACCGGGCTGGAGGGGAATGGGCCCTGGCTCTGGGCTCAAGTCGGTGGCTGACGACTGCAACAGAAAAGCAGAACCAAATAGTTGGGGTTAGGAGAATCCAGAGAGAGAGCACGGTAGAAAATCACAGCTCAGGAAATCGACTCGAGACTGATGTGGTAAAGCAAGTGATTTGGCATCGAGGTGTAGGGACCCAGGGTAGATATACTGCCATTGATGAGCTGAGGAGGTTCAGGTGTGCCGCTCTGATTAACCCCTGATGAGGAACAGATTAACTAGGCTAGATAGCCATTTGGCTCTCCTCACCTCCTGTCTTATCTCCTCACCACCTTTATCCTCTCCTCTTGTCGCCTCTCCTGTCTCCTCTGTCAACCAGCAGGAGCAGCTGTGCAGCTCCTCCTGTCTTATCTCCTTGCCTCCTGTCTCCTCACCTCCTGTCTTATCTCCTCACCTCCTGTATTCTGTACCCCTGCTCCTCTTCTCTCTTCCTGTCTCCTCTCCTCACCTCCTGTCTCCTCTCCTCACCTCCTGTCTTATCTCCTCACCTCCTGTATTCTCTACCCCTGCCTCCTCTTCTCACTTCCTGTCTCCTCTCCTCACCTCCTGTCTTATCTCCTCACCTCCTGTATTCTCTACCCCTGCCTCCTCTTCTCACTTCCTGTCTCCTCTCCTTTCCTCCTGTCTTATCTCCTCACCTCCTGTATCCTCTCCTCTTGTCTGATTTCATTCTGTTGATTTTTCTGGAAAGGTCACTTCAAAATTATACTGTTTTGTTTCATAGTGGCTCGTTGGAGGGAGGATGAAGGCATGTTTTTTGATTTTTTTGTCTGGCTTCCAGGCTATCCTCCCCTTACAACTAACAACAACCCTCTCGTGACAAGCCCCCACATTTATGCCCCCCTCCCTCCCCAACCAAGAAAACAGTAGTCCACATGATGCGTCCCAAGGTCTTCCGAGTGATATCGCTCCAACTGAGTAATAAGTATATATTGACCACCATGGCCTAAGAGATCCTAAAACAAAATTGAACTCATTGAATTGGGTTTAAATGTCAGTGTGAATGGCCCAGTACTATAGCCCATGATATAGGTAATAGCAAAGAAAGCTTACAGGCTGCACTGCTTTTAGTCCAGCTGCGACTGATTATTTCCAAGAGTGAAAATTTCAACCTATTATAAAATGCACTAAGCCATGAAAAATCCATGAAATAAATTAGAACCTACACATTGGAATAGCTTATTCAGCATATAACTAAACGAACTGCATTAGCAGCTACAGTCAAGCCGGAAAGTGTGCACACCCCTTTCACCTTCTCCATGTTTTATTATGTTACAGATTAATAATACAATAGATTGAGTTCATTTTTGTCTCATAATTCTACACAAAATAGTCCATAATGATAAAGTGAAAACAGGTTTTCAACAAGTGTGCACACCCTTTAATATGACACCCAAAAGTGAGCTGAGGTTCATTTTGTTTCCACTGATACAGCCTGAGATGTTTCTACAGCTTAATTGGAGTCCACCTGTGGTAAATTCAATTGATTGGACATGATTGGGGATTGCCAATACAGTACCTGCCTATATAAGGTCCCGCAGTTGACAGTGCATGTCAGAGCAAACTCCAGGCCATGGGGTCAAAGGAATTATCTGCAGACCTCAGAAACAGAATTGTGTTAAGGAGGTATAGATCTGGAGAAGGGTACGGAAAAATGTCTGCAGCTTATAGGTCCCAAAGAGCACAGTGGCCACCATCATTCATAAATGGAAGAAGTTTGGAACCACCAAGAATCTTCCTAGATCTGGCCATCTGACCAAACTGAGCAATCGGGGAAGATGGGCCTTGGCCAGGGAGGTGAGCAGGAACCTGAGGGTTAGGCTACTCTGACAGAGAGTATCCTCGTGGAGATGGGGAAAACCTTTCAGAAGATCAACCATCCAGGCAGCACTCCACCAATCAGGCCATTATGGTAGAATGGCCAGACGGAAGCTAAGTCTTAGTAAAAGGTATACGAGAGCTAGGGGTGTAACAATATATCGTGCCACAATATATCGCGATACAGAAACGTCACAATACGTATCGTCAAGGTGAAAACAATATTGTGATATGTTTATTGTATATCATTGAACACTGGCTACACAACGCTGGTAACAAACACGTCTTTTGTCTAGGCCTATCCATGATATTACAACAGTTCAAAAGTACAAAATTCACAAAGTGTAGTGTAGTAGAAATGTGTAGAAATGCACTATGCAGCACTTCTGCAATGCTTCACACCTGCCCTTAGTGTATCGTATCATATTGTTATCGTCAACCCAATATCGTGTATCGTATCGTATCATGAGATTAGTGTATCGTTCCCCCCCTTATGACAGCCCACTTGGAGTTTGCCAAAAGGCACCTAGAGGACTCTTAAACCGTGAGAATCAAGATTCTCTGGTCTGATGAAACCAAAATTGTTTTTTTTGGCCTGAATACCAAGTGTGACGTCTGGAGGAAACCAGGCACCACTCATCACCAGGCTAATACCATCCCTACAGTGAAGCATGGCGGTGGCAGCATCATGATGTGGGGATGTTTTTCAGCAGTGGGAACGTGGTGACTAGTCCTGAGATGGAAAGGTGAATGCAGCTACAGTAAGTACACCAAGATCCTTGAAGAAAACTTGCACCAGAGCGCTCTGAACCTCAAACTAGGGCGTTTGAGTTTTACCTTCCAACATTACAACGACCAGAATTACACAGCCAAGAGAACAAAGGAGTGGCTTCAAAGAAAATCTATGATGTCCTTGAGTGGTCCAGCCAGAGCCCAGATCTGAATCCAATTGAGCATCTGTGGAAAGAGCTGAAAATGGCTGTGTACCGATGCTCCCCATCCAACCTGACGAGCTTGCAAGGATATGCCAAGGAATGGGCAAAAATCTCCAGAAACAAGTGTGCCAAGCTCGTAGCACCTTTTCCAAGACAATTTGAAGCTGTAATCACTGCCAAAGGTGCATCAACCAAGTATTAGGCTAAAGGTGTACACAGATGTAACTCCTAAACGCATTTTTGTCCATTTTATAATACCTATTAACTAACGCATATTACAAGGACCTTAATATAAAGTGTTACCTAGACTACTGCTTCAATAAGATGTGGAGTGAAAGTTGGACATTCCCTCAGTGTATGTTATTGTTCAATATCAGTCGAAGGTAAGGTGAAACGAAAGGAATGTGCATCTACATTCTCAAACACTGGGTGGAGACTTCTGGTTTAAATCCATTTAAATGAATCTCGAACCTTCCAGCGAATACTGTGTTTTTAAATGTTTTTGGGCTGAGTGGTCTTGTTAGAGAGATGCAATTCAAACTCTGTTAGGGTCAAGACAGATGGGTCCCAGAGTTCAGAATGGAACTGAACCCAAGGTCAATTTTCATTTAAATACTAGGCTTCTCTGTATTTTTCAACAAGACATGCAATTTAATTTCATCTCTGATGGGAAATGTACTGTAGCCTCTAGTACCGTACAGGCAACACCTGTAAACATAAGGGGAGGCTCCATTCTGCATTTAACACACAATTCATTTGTTAATCACAGCAGGAGACATATTTTCCCAGAAGAAAATCCCTTAAAGGAGTAGTAAAGGGAAAAATCAGGTTTAGCCCTGTTTTAAGGTTACTTATGATCATATACAATGGTTCAGATCAAAACGTTGACAAAACTAGCACTTTTGAGAAAGTTGATAATTGCTCTACCACCGTTTAGGTCATACAATGGATGTGGGTGGGCACCTTGAAAAATCATTCAAAAAAACTAAACTCTCAATTTCATTGTACAGGTATATGATCATAAGTAACCTTAAAACAGGGCTAAACATGATTTTTCCCTTTACTACTCCTTTAATGAAATTTGTTCTAATTCAATTATGAACTTCAGAATGTATTCTAGCAGTGTACAGTAATAGAGGTTGTTGTTCTGGGCAATGCACATGTTTTGCTTTATTTGTTGATTGTTGCTACTATGTCCTGTTGCTACTATGTCCACAAAAATGCCAATTTTGTTTGTGTCCTAATCCAATATTATATTCATATTATTAATTGATAATTGTGAATTACAAATTCAGTTAGCAATCCAGGAATTCAGGAGCTAAGCCAATGAAACTGACCTGAAACTGTTCACATGAATTGAGTCGGTGCTGTTGAGCTTTCTCCTCCTGCCTGGTGTACAGTATAGGAGACTGATCCACATGAACTGTAAGGTATCCTTCAGAGTACTGTATGCCTTGTCTGGGACACATCACTTCTTAATAAACCACACAACCATTCAAGTGCCTGAAAACCTTACAGTCATGTCCCTAGTCAATACTGTAATTAAACTTCAACAATTGTGGCCAGTTCTAATGAGAAACGGGCAAATAACAATTCACTGCTTTGTCCCACTGTAGAATCCTACATTTCCACCTTCCATCTTCCACAATATTGGTGGTGAGGTGGTGGGCAGCTTTTAAGTGTGATAAATGGTGTATAGTTTCAGCCTCCTGCTTGGTTCTCTATCCCTGCCGTACCCAGGGGAGAAAGAGCAGAGGAATAAGCCTGTGCTGCAATACGGTTCCTCTTAAACCTTTTGTTGCCTTTCAATCACTATAAGAGGTAACACCATTCATTTGTTTGTGTTTCACACCCAGCTCAGCCATCTGACTCTCACTGAAAGACTTCATGTAACCACTGCCATTTTACTTACTGAGCCCACGTTTCTACCACGAAGACATCATTTTGGCCCAAGGTTGCCCTTAACCCCCTCCTCTCTCCTACCCTCATCTCTCTCTCTCCTACGCTCCTCTCTCCTGCCCTCCTCTCTCTCTCCTACCCTCCTCTCTCTCTCCTACCCTCCTCTCTCTCTCCTACCCTCCTCTCTCCTACTCTACTCTCTTAGACTTAGTTAACGTTATTATCCCTGTGAGGGGCAAATTGTTGTACAGCCAGTAGAGAATCAAAACACAGCAGTGCACTCAAATTTGTGTATTGTGGATGTATGTTGTATGCATTGCTATTTTGTATGTATTGTTGTGTTTTAATTCTGTACTGGCTGTTCAACACATGTCCTCTCACAGAGATAATGTTTACTAATTCTGAGAGAAAAGGGGGAGGGTAGGGGAGAGAGGAGGGTTACTAATCTCAGGCAGGGGAACCTCATCACAAGGGTGAGGTTCCAAACCACCTTGTTTCCACAGGCCTCTACTGTATGTTGTTTGTCGTTGACTATGAATTGTTCGTGGTGGACGCTGGAGGCAGTTTATTTCATCATGACATAACAACTAATAATGTCAAGTCTGCATGAGTCCAATGGTATAATTAGCTGCGTGGTCTTTAACTTGACTTCCTGTACGTTTGTCAGAGAAATCGGCATCAGGCATTGGCTGTATAATACATATGATCAGACAACATCTGTTACTATTATGTTCTAGCATACAGTATGCCTTGAATGCCAGAAACCCTGTTATTCTCTGCATGTGATGGAAAATGTCTGAGATTCTCACATTGAAGTGTAATCTTTGAATACATGGGACACACTCTCTGCATGTATAATGTTGATAACATTATGGGACGATGATGTAGAGGATGATACTGTTATGTGTTGTTGGCAAGATTCTCTATTTACTCTCCTCCTATACACAAACCATACACTCGCACATCGCTCTCATTGATTTGTCAAAGGTACAAAAACACCACATCTGCTGAGGTTCACCCTTCCGATGTTGACAGGGATGTGGCTACCCACAGTAAACCATTTGAAAGACTTATCTTCACAAAAGCTGAATATAATTAATATATTTCCTCCCCCGTGACTGCAGTCCACATGGAAAATACTGACGCTATAGTGAAGGCAGGTAAGATATGAAGTATTCAATATCTCACTTTAATTTAATTTGACTTGGACCCATTGTCTTGAGGTATACAAATGTAGAAGGGAATCTCTCATGATGCTTTTGGCCAGGGGGGTTGAGGCATGACTGGCATAGCAGGGGATTTATAATGCAGTTATTAAGGAGTATACTGAATTATTTATTGTCACTTGCAGTTTTGCTCAATGACAAGGTCGCCTTGGAAAAATGGTATAAAATTTTAATATGTGCAGGTTTCCAGTTTGAAGGGAAAATAATTGATGAATCCTCTTTCAAATAAGAAACAAACAAAAAAAACATTCAAATGGCTTTGGAAAATTAATTGCCAAGAAACATGTTCTTATTCATAACCACCAATGAAAACATGATATGACTGTACACAATGAATAACCTATGGGGTTCTAACCTTATGTGCAAAATTCTGCTTCCTGCTGTTCTGTATTATTTATTTTTTCCCAAACAACATATAGCTTGACAATCACATGGGCAGGGGAATCAAACAGTGTTCAGTCTAGGGTAACATTAACACCCTATACTTATGCAAACACAGAAAATTAGATTTGGCCCCCAAAATGTGATTACAGGCTCCATGTGCTGGGAGGTTCACCGGTGTGGAATTCAGAATTCATGGAAGGGTTCTAGAATGGTTTGAGAATGTTCCAGAGTTCCCTGACCTTCTAGCACTTTGAGATTCATGAGGCAGTCCTATTGATTTAAACAGGTGTAAAGGGCCTCCTCCAGCAGGGAAAATCACATCTTCTCAGAGGGCTCCGGGCTTATTGCAGAAGACACTGTCACTAAGGTCATATCACATACCACATCGAGTGAATCGACATTATCCATCACCCCTTCACCTCACATTGAACTACACACTTGGCAGCACACAAGATAAAGGCTTGTTAATAAGTACATTTAAACCATACAGTAAATTGGCATAGAAATGATTGTGGATTTAACTGTGTCCTTGTCCATGATAACTATTGCTCGTTTTGTTATTTATTTCATAACATGGCTTTTATTCCCTTCTTCCAACTTGATTGTTGACTACTACATTTAATTAGTCATTAGTTAAAAAGGTTCCTTGAATAAAGTCATGCATTTTATCATTTGTACCCCCCCCCCCCCACCACACACACACACACACACACACACACACCTCAAATCAATCACACATAGTCACACTCAAACTTATAATCTTGTATTCCACCTGACATAAAGGGTGTGTGTGTGTGTGTGTGTGTTGGGAGGTGGGGGGGGGGGTGTTTGTGAGCATGCCCAGACTATTTTCAAGCCTCTTTGTGAATGATTATTTACCATATTATGCTGTGGCTGACGTTGAGAGAGGAGAGAAGGACCTCTGTGAGGAAGGGGAGTTGTAGCTCTATAACGTGGAGAAAGAAGAGGGAGAAAACAACATGGCACAGAAAAATGACTGTAAGTCACTATATTCTCTTTTACCTGCATCCAAACCATGTAACTGTTGAATATAGACTCTAGACAGTGTTCTGTACACCGTAACACTGCAATGATGTGTCATACATTGTATGGCTATTTCCATTTAAACATTTACTTATAAAATTACTTTTTGTCTACAACCATTAACTGTAACTGTAGTTTACATCCACCTAACCCACATCCAACATAATGATAGTTAAAGAGATGTCAAAGCTAGTATCGTTTTAAATTCGTCAAAAGTTACTATTGTTTCGTAATATTAATACATGGTATATTATGTATATTATATATATTATTAAATATACTGTTTTATGTTTTGTATTTAATATTTGTACTATTGCATCACTAGACACGTGAGAAATGAAACTTCTCTGTGAAAGAGCTTTATTTTGTCCCTCAGTTATATAAACCCGTTGTGAAATCCAGTAGGATTTCCTAATCATAAAAACAGACTGATTAGTCTCTTTCAGCTGAAATTCCCCCTTCACTCCCTCTCTCTTTCACAGTGCAATGCTCCATCCGGAAGTACACGCCGGAAGATAAAGACGCTGTCATCTCACTTTTTCGCAACGGGATTTTGGAGAATGTCTACCCCGCTTTCTTCAAGGCCATGAGCAACCCAGACCACATCGGCGTGGCCCTGAGCATCTCCATGGCCGGGTACGTGTTGGGAGGGAGCTCCTGCTTCCAGGCTTTACTCTTTGGGGGTGCGTGGGCCGGCCTGGTGTACTACTGCTGCCGTGAGATCTACGAAGGCTACATGTTGACGAGGCTGGACACAGACATGGCCGACATTCACAGCAGCTTCCTGAACAACCCAGACAACGGCTTCTGGGTAGCGGAGGCCGAGGTCGATGGAAAGTCCAGGGTGGCGGGGATAGTGGCGGTGGTGGGGAAGAGGGGGGGGGATGGGCCTGCGAGTGAGACGGGGGATGTCTGGAATGGAGGCGTAATGGGAGGGGCCCAAGAGATAGCTCAAGATGCGGCCGATGAAAGCTACGGCGAGGTTCCCCACGTGGTTGTTTCCTTTGCATGGCGACGTAAAGGCTTCGGCACTCAGCTGGTCCAGAAGGCGGTGGATTTCTGTAAGGAGCGCGCTTTCTCTCGAGTCGTCCTGGACGTCAGCTCCCCCCAGATAGCAGCCATCTCCCTGTACCGTAAACTGGGCTTTGTTCAAACGTCCTCCCACAGTAACACACATGCTAACCGCTGGTTCTCAAAGCTGTCCAGAATCAATGTGATGCGTATGGAGAAGTTCATCTGAAAGAGCAGCTATGTTCCAGTACACATCAGCACCATTCACCCACCTCTGTTTGGACTTGGACCGCTCAGCATACTGTAGCCTACTTTTCAGGTCAAACATACCTCGTGATATAGGCCTTATTTCATCACATGGCTATAATCACACTTGTAAAGTTCATTATGTACTACTGTATCTCCACATATTATGATTATATTACAATTTAAAGATTCTTACTTGACTTCACTTGTGCTAAGGTATAAAGCTATTACATGTCCAGAGAGCATTGGGAGTAAGTCAATTATTCCATCTCACCTATTGGTCAAGATTAATTTATATGATTTACTGATGTTTACTGAGAAAATGAAAACTCCAATGCATGTTTTGTGAAACAATGTATTGGATATGATGCACAAAATAAAAAAATCCACATCACATTATGGATTGTTCTCTTGCATCAGGAGTGGGGAGATTAAACTTTCTTAAGCTTCTTTCTGGGGAAAAGTTGAATCCCTCTGCCTCAGAGGAATTAATGCCAGCTGACTGTTAAGACCTCAATACTCTTCAAATACTTTAAATACCAATGAAATATGCAATACCGTATCAATGTTGGGAGGTTTAAAATCCTTTCAAGCTTAATGAACTGAGTGTGTGTGTGTGTGTGTGTGTGTGTGTGTGTGTGTGTGTGTGTGTGTGTGTGTGTGCGCGCGTGCGCGTGTGTGTGTGTGTGTGCGCGCGTGTGTGTGTGTGTGTGTGGGGGTGGGGGTGGTGGGGGACAGGATAAAGGGCTCACTGTTCTGCAATTTAAAATGTAAGCTTTAAATACAATGCAAGACTGAGATTATGAACACCAAACAATGCAATACCCTGGACTATTTTCACCAGTTCATTCATTCATCAATTACACCCGCCTAAACGAAAGCACAGGGTGAGAGGTAATGTTTTTGGTGGCATGTTTGTTTGTTTGATTATTTATGTATTTATTTATTGGGTTTAGGGTTGGGTTTTTAGCAGGACAACGCAAAAACTCCCAGACTGATTTTCATGAGACACGTGGAGGGTTGCAGCATCAGCCAACTTAGGACCCATTCAATTTTGGAGCGGATCTGACCCAAGGAGGGTGCCACAGAGCCACCCAAACATGGCTGCTCATTCACCGCCCCAGTGAAAGCAGAGGGAGAGAGGCAGGGGAAATTCTAGGATCAAACCTTTAGGGGTGCTCAGCCCCAAACTGATTGGCCAATGTGCACACAGCTGCATGTGTCTCCCTCTTTGCACTGACAATCACACACAAGCATAATATTCAACTAGAAAATTACAATATGATACATATTTATTTGTGATGTAAATGTAATGTAATGTAAAAATGTAAGAGGAGGTTTCACATTTGATAACAGGATATCAATACACTGCTCTTTGTGGAGGCCACTGCAATGATTAGAATGTGTGTATATTGTCTCTTGCTATGTGTGTGTGTGTGTGTGTGTGTGTGTGTGTGTGTGTGTGTGGACTCCATCCAGCACAGTTAGTTAACATCCTTTTGATCTTACTCTCTCACATGAAAAAAGGGTAGGTTTTTCCTACGAGTGTTTCCCAGACTATCCCTTAGTGGGTGTCTGAAGATACATAGTAAGGTTCATCGTAAGGTACATCGTAAGGAGCTGTCCCTTGTTGATGACGTTTTCAAGTGTTGTCATAATCATTTCACCCCAATCTAATATTTACAAAAAGGAAGCTATGCCTTCTAAAGCTCATCTGCTAATCTATTTAAGAGTCAAGACGAGGCCTTGTGATAGTTCCAATTCATATATTATAGTCTACAAAATATAAAATAAAGAGCATTAATCTGGACATATAAGCCTAGTCTGGGACTTCTTGAAAGACCAGGGGAAAAAATGATAATGATGAAAGATAATGATGATGATGATGATGATGATAGCTAAGTGGGTGACTCTTTACCTTAGTAGCTGGAGGAAGAAACTATCAGCCTACGTTGGATGTGATAAGAGTGTGTGGCCTAAATAGTCCAAAGAAAAGTACAGTATATGGTATAGCATTGGCACTGAGATGCACATACGCACCCACCATCACAGGCAACTAGACATAAATCACTCTCCCTGCGGCTGTCGGAAAGGATTAGGCCGGTGGCTATAAGCAGGTGTTGAGCCAGCCAGACGACACTCAGTCTTAATGCACACAAACTTTCTGTCATCCATTCACAATTATGTTAATCAGCCTGGTAATCAGCCTGATTGCCATTCTTCCCTTTCATGCACAATCAATTCTCATACCATGTCTTTGATATATGCATTGTGGGAATAAAACATAAACCCAGCTAGCCCAGTTCACAAAAGTAATCAATCTACAGTACATTATATTTACCGTACAGAGCACAAATAAATATATAAAGTATGGTTCAGAATGCAATGAGAGGTGACACGATGCAAAGCTGACAGACTCCTGGGTCTATCAATAGTATTTTGGAAAATGTTGTTAGTTCGACCTCCCGTGGAAGTTGTTTTCTGTAACAACAATTCCCTAGATTTGTGGTAACAATGGCATCAAATAGGATCCATTCGACCATCACGCTAACAAAGACGCAATATATCCCTCAATTGCTCCACCCCATATCAATATTATCCATGGATTTTAATTATGGAGTGAATGATAGGAAAATGAAATTCAGGATGGGTCACCAGGTGAAACAAAGAATAGAGATTCATCCAATTTATATTCTGGATGTCTCACCAGGCTAAAACAAAGGCTAGAGATTCACCCAATCTGAGATCAAGCTACCCAGTGAGCAATCATTTGTTATAAGAATGTTCTAAGAATGTAGCAGAACATGTTGGGAATGTTTTCATAATTTGTTTTATTATGTGTTTTCTCCTGTGGAAATTAGTTTGCAGCATGTATATTCTCTCAGTAGTTTCATTTAACTCTTTAAATCCAGTTGGAATCTTTTTCCAGGCTTTACAATTGAAATCGTTATGCTTACAGTATAAGGCATAATAGTCTTTTGATTATAAGGCATAATGGTCTTTTGGCCATTTCAAAGTAATCCAAAAACAAATACAATCAACATCCAAACACATCCAGTTCTGAATCTAATCTTTCAGATCAAGAAATTTGTGCATTTTGACAGTAGCAGATAATAAAGATAGATTGCATCTGAACAACTGAAATGTGTCTTGCTGTTGGAGCTGAAAGCACATTTTGTTTAGCTCATACATTAGGCCAATCGGCATACTCTCACATACAGTAATCACTTTCCATCTTCATTCTGTACCTCTGAACTTCCTTACTGACTTTGCAGTTGAACCTCGCACCTGGCCCATTACTCTAAATATGAAATCAAATCAACCCTGAATAACAAAAGCATGCCAAGTAGTAATAGAAATGAATAGCTCATCCAGCAATGGCGAATTCTGCATATTTAAGAAGCTGACATTATGCAGAATCTGCACTTTCTCAGAATAATTGATCAATTTGGTCATTCGCTGCATGGTTCAAGAATGATAAATATGTTGTTCTCTAAGAGGAACACATTAGACCAAAGTACACACTACAGAGACCTTAACAGGTAGATACAATATGTGAGACAGACGAGATCTTGCAAACTGGATTATTTTCGTCAAATATTAACCACCTAGGACAGAGGGTGCCTGCTACTGTGCTTTACTGAATAAAACTGAAATGCAATTACAAAAAAGACTCAGTATGTTCAAGGCTTTCACACTAAAGGAAACATACTTGAGACTAATCATATACATATTTTGAACTGTTAGTGAATCATTACTTCACTCAACATTTTGTTTTCATGGATCCGCTAAGTGATTCGGATCCACTCCAAAATCTAATGGTTTCTTCCTTGACCCATGCTGCACCCATCCTTTGTAATATGAAGGCTATTTAGTGGCTTGAAATACTGCATAATGAAAGTATATTCAGACAGTATTCAACTGCATATCTACTACAGTTGAAAAGATAGGTACAAAGCTACCATGTTACCATTAACCACATTTAATGTGTTTTTTTTTATGAATTTCATAGTATAAGGGAGGTGGTTCGGCCAAACCCATAACAATACAAGCGGCCATTACTCTGTGATGAGTCATGTTCCATAAAAGTTTCACTCTATTGAGGTGGGTTTTACACCTCCAGGACAGGCCGTGACTCCAAAGGTCAGGATCTATTTTGGTGGTGTCATCCGTGTTAGGTTAGGATGTGGCAAGGACTATTGAGTAATATTCATTGCACCAGAGCAGGGCACCATTTATCATTTCCTGTCCTTCCCAAGATGGGAACGAGCAGAATGGCCAATTGAAATCTGTACTGATAAGGCTGACCAATGACAACTGTAGGCCGTTTGGCCAAACCTTGTTTAGGCAGGAAGAATGTAAATCTTGTGCTTATAAGACATAACATCAATGTGATAAGGCTTAGCTTTGTGTGGACTGTAACTTGCTGTATCACCTTGCATGAAAGCAATAAACCCGGATTAACGTTTTTCTCGTCTGACATCCTCTTTATTTAAGGACCCTAAATTACAGTAAGATAACTCTTCTTTGAATAAATCTTGATCAAGTAAAATGTGTAAATTAAGTTCCAACATCACTATGTTCTGGAACAAGGGTTTTCAAAGTTTAAGACAGTGGGCATCCCTTCAGAGAGCTCTGATATACACACATTCCCCTTCCACAACACACACACACAAACACACACGCACACACACGGAATTGTGCCAATCCTATTCAATGCTATATCCAAAATGCGGCAAGCTACTGTATTGTCTGATAGATAGGGACTAGCTTAGCCGTCTGCTGTCCCATCATTATGGAGCACATTTCCTTGGCAGCTGGCAGCACTGGTTTCTCCAATATTGTGTGGTTTATCTGCCAATGCGACGTCCAATATGAAGCGTCAGGTGAGGCTGACCTGACTTGAATTATTTGCCTTTGTCCTCGTAATGCCTTAAGTTTCCTTTCGAAAAAATCTGGTGGTTTTGATGCTAGCTCATTGTGTTTAGTTTCTAGATGTCGAAGTTTTGCTGTCATTAGAGAGCATTACATTACATTCGCCAACTCGAACTGCGAGGAATCTGGGTGTGACCCTGGATGACCAACTGTCGTTCTCAGCACATATCACATCTGTTACATGCTCTTGCAGATTCCTGCTACAACATCAGGAGGATTCTCCCGTTCCTCACTAACGTAACAGCGCAGGTGCTCATCCAGGCCATTGTCATCTCTGGCCTGGACTACTGCAACTCCCTCATTGCTAGTGCCCCGGTGTCAGCCATTAAACCTCTGAAGCTTGTCCAGAAAGCTGCTGCTCGCCTGGTGTTCAACCACCCCAAGTTCTCCCAACTTCCCTTCTCCATTCTCTACACTGGCTCCAAGCAGCAGCTTGCATCCAGTTTAAAACTCTGGTACTAGCCTACAGCGCAATGAATGGAAGAGCTCCCTCATACTGTATTTCCAGGCCATGGTCAAACCTTACACCCCCACCTGACACTACGGTGGCCCCTGGTTGCCTCTGTGGTCGATTGACACAGCCATGGCTTCAGTGATTCACAAAGAAGGGAAGGATGCAACAGTATGTGGATCATATCGTCCAATATCCTTGTTAAATTGTGACTTACAATTTTTAACCATGCTTTGTCACGCAGGCTGAACTCTGTTATTGGTGAAAAAGGTCTCTTGGGAGTTTGGCTTCGGACCAACATTTGTAAACTATGGTTTTGTATTCTAGTCCGAAGGTGTCAGTGCGTCTAAATGGTAACATATATAGTCCCTTCAGCTTAGAGAGAGGACCAGACAAGACTGTAGCCCATCTCCTCTGTTATTCCACATCTGTATAGAGCCTCTGGCTCAGCTGAAGGGATGAGGAAAACATTAAAGGAGTTACAGTTGGGGAGGAAGAAGGTGTTTTTATACACAGACAATGTCCTTCATTTATCGCACCCTGAAACATCAATCCCATGTCTCATGAGTAACTTTTGGATATTACTCAGGCTATAAAATCAATGTGGATAAGACCGATGTTCTAGATATTGGTAAGACTATCTCAGCAAACAAAGTCCCTTTTCTCTGTTTAAGTGGCCTAATATAGGCATTAAATACTTGGGCATCTCTATATCTCTATATCTATCGCCTTTATTAGACCAGCTGTATGAAGCTAACTATATCAGGCTTATTAACAGGATCAGAGAGGAAATGGATAGATGGAATGTGTTGCCCCTGTCTCTAATACCTATTCCCATTTTCAACTCACTAAATCAACTAATTTCATGCTTCATCTGGCAAGGCGGACTCCGTAGGGTCCGTTTCAAAACCCCACAACTTCCAAAGACTGCTGTTGGGCTGGCCTTTCCCAATCTCAAGTATTGGGCAGCTCAATTTAGACCCTTATCCACTTGGATTACTGATGATGTATCTACTAGGTGGCTCAATATGGAAAAATATTTATGTACACAGCACCACTTGGTAGTCTTAACATTTTCTAGCCATGGGATTAAAGACGACTCTGTAGGTTTGTGGTCCAGATTCACAATCCAAATATGGAGGGAGGTACAGAAAGTTTGAATTGTCTTCCTCTGCCTCTAGTCTGGTCCCAGTTGGTTTCATCAGAGACTTTGTGCCGTCCCAATTAAATTCTGGGTTCAAAGGATGGATGGCGAGAGGTCTGACGTTTGTTCACCAGCTTATTCATTCTAGTCAGCTTAAATCATTTGAGCAGCTCACGGAGAAGTTTGGTGTGCCTAGAACTAACTTATTTAGGCATCTTCAAAAAAGACGATTCTTGCAGAAACATTAAGACTTGGACTTCAAAACTGCCATCTCAGGCTTCATTTTCAAGGCCTTGAGGGTAGAAAAAACATCCATCTCCTCCAGATTTTGCGAACTGTGGCTAAGAAAATTATCACAATTAAATGGCTTCAGACCCTTGCACCGACCCACAACCAACAATGGTTGTCTAGTGAAAAATATCCAAACTATGGAGGAGATTACTCACTCAGGTAGGTTACAAAGTGAAAGATTGTATCAGGAAATGGGCACCAGCCGAGCGTATAGGTATTGTTTATATGTACAATACATATTTATATATGTACCTTTTTCATTTCTTTTTTTTTCTTTGCTTTTTTATTTCAAACCTAATGTTATGTATCATTTGTCCTCCTTTTTGTTTGACTGTCTCACTAATGAGACAACCCTGGTATGGTATGTTTTTACAGTGTATACAGTAGAATGCCTGTACCTTGTGGTAGGCCAGGGGGAAACAAAGGGAAGTTCCGGTCGGGGCTGCACTCGTTAGCGCCGGGGCGCGTATTTATTCCACCAACAAACAGAAAAAAAGGTCAAAATCAAACAGAAGATTCCCCGGTGGTGGGGCGGGTCCTCGAGGGCTGGTCAGCCGGGAATTGTCTCACTATTCTGTTGAATAAAAAAAATAAGTTGCACAAAAAAGTGACGAGAATGAGAGTTATTATTTTCAGAATCACAATTGGTTTATTGGCAGATAGTTTGCAACATACTAGGAATTAGCTTCAGTCAATGGTGCATAACACTGATGGAGACAACATTAGACAGGGTGCAGAGACAAGATGGGACAGTGCAGACAGGACAGTGTAAATGAGCAGTACAAAATATGAATACAAAATACAAATGGAGTGTGTTGAGTGTAGTAAGTGTACAAAGAGTACTGTGTGATACTGTATGTGTGTGTGGTGCATGCTACTGTATGTACAGTTGGCCCTACAATCAGAGGTCATGTAGGCTACAGTATATTGTGATGGATAGTGTTTGTAATTTTCAAACAGCAGTCAATGTAGGCTACCTGCACATTAATGCGTGTTCAGGAAGTCTCCATTTACAGTAGATGCAATGATAGGGATGTGTGTCCCATCGATGCAGCCTAACACATTGGGAAACCTGCAAACAGAAAAGTCATTAGCCTCACTGAATGATCCCAGTCTGAGGTTGCAGCACATGTCATTAACAGAATATAGTTAAAATGTCATCGTTAACTTCAACTGAATGCTTTCAACATTAGTCGCCTGCTAATCTGTAGAATTTTAGAATTCCTCCTTGATGGACTCTAGAGGTTTGTGTCCAGGGAACTCCACGGAAGTGCGCAGAAGTCGTTTCAGAGCAAGGGACACTTTCCTATGATGTAACAGCACGGCCATGATGTGTAATATTAGTGATTTCAGGCCAGATAATTGTATGTAGATAAATAATGGAGTGTGAGTAAAGACGGTAGTGCTAACGTTTGGGGAATGATAAGGACATCCAACCATAGTCTTAAAATCCTCTCCCAGCCTGCATTTAAAACTACTCTCAGACTTTGAGGCGCGTAATGCCCCCTTACCATAAGTCTGCACTTTTGCAAACTTTGCCTAAGGGAATTACCCATAGTTCATATTGTTGTGAAACAGGGGTTACCTGCAGAACAGCCAATAAACAAGCACAGACAGATCAACCAACCCTAACGTTCACGTTCTAAAATAAAATGTTTTCATGTTTTCAGCTGGACTTGCACAAATACTGTAGCCTTATAATTATTTAGATTTCAATATTTATACATATGATTAAGGTTATCAACTATATGGGTTTGTATAACTTGATTTGTTTGAAAATGTATAGGCTATGGTTATAAATTACATAGATTTCTGTTGCCATAAATCATATGATTCCGCAGTTAAAAGCTGCATGACATTAATCATCCATCTTGGTGCAGTGTTCTTTGAATTGAGATTTCCAGCATGGATATGGAAAGAGTTGTGAGGTACAGAAATGTGTGTTGTCATTCTTGAGTAAATACTTTTGGATTCACCACAAACAAGAATCACAGGCAGTAATGTACAGTAGCTTATGACCACAAAATGAAATGATTTAAACAAATTGAACAGAAATGTTTTGAGGGTGACACAGAGGTTTGTAATAATGTAAAGGGGATTTAACTCTGCCCCAAATTAATTGACATGTATAGGGCTAAAAGAAAAACATAACATACAATTGAAACAGAAAATAAAAAGTCCCAAACCCACAATAGTAAGAATATGTTTTGTTTTGTCTGAGACAGCTACAGACCAGCTACAGACCAGCTACAAACAAGCTACAGACCAGCTACAGACAAATTAAAAATGCATAACAAACAAAAGCACAGGTCTCAGGAGGTTATGGTCAAATTGCATGAATGGAAGATTAATGTCTGAACCTAAAGCATGTATTGCTACTGCATAGTCACCAAAAAAGCGCATGATTTTTCTCTGTGCCGAATTGTGTTTACTGAATATGGTGATGCTCAGACAGGCACTGAAACATTTCCAGGAATAGAGCTTTTCTCTCCAGGACAGTTGTCTTGTTGAAGTCTCTTCCCAGTAGGGTTGTGCTGGCAGCCCTGGGCTCAGAAGAAGACACAATGACTGGAGTGTGTCTCAAGGTGAGCCGTGGTTCCTAAAGTGATTTTAATGGAGCAGACACACAGTATTGACTGGCTCTGGAAGCTAGATAGTAGATTTAATGTGTCTCGACAGAGCAACAACTTACATTTTTCATGATTCCATTTTGTCAAGGGTATTAAAAGTTTGACAGGTTGACAAAGCTACATGATAAACAATGCCAGTTCACCAGCGTCAGATCATTCCAGAGCATCTGTTGTTTTTTTTGCACATAAAGAATATTATTTCAGTCAAATTTAATCATGTTGACATAAACACTCAGCTGAAAATAAAATTACCTTAATGTACTGTACATATCTATAAGCAATCCCAATACACAGTTTCAGATGATAGATGGTTATTCTAATATTCTAATGGTCCTATTTTCAATACTGTACTGTATCACCCTTCACCATCTCCACACTAGTATGTACTGTAGGAAGACACAGGCAGGGATAATGTCATGGATAGTCTCACATTTCTGTGATGTGGTGGAATCTACAGTTTATATCTGATTCTGATTCATATATTAGGTTATTTTAATAATTAATAACAATAGACATTGACAGATCTTTAGAGAAATCAATATTCCTAAGTGGAGGCAGCCTGTCTATACAACCTATGGGAGTACCACCAGTTAGCATGACTAAGGAAATAAAAGCACTTGTCACCAAAGAGGTTTGGCAACCCCTTGAAAGATTTGTTTTTTCATCAGGAGACTTATTGATGGTGGACGGTGATTGTGATTTCCTGCCAAGTCACTATACGGCCTCCTCCTGTTTTAAACCCACACAGCAGGTTTATGTACTGCCGCATCCCCTTCATCAAAAGATGTATGACTATGGAAAAGATGCTGAGAACAAAAACATGAGGCTGAAGTATTATCCATCAAGTATGTTCCTCAGAGACTAACACACACACGAATGCCAAGACCTCAGAAACATACTATAGGCCAGTTCGGAGTCTATCAGAACTTTATCAGAATTTTAGCATTTAGAGTGATGTTGCCGGTTTCATGTGTGACAAGTGGTAGTGATGCGACAACGCCACCTAGGGATTTGCGCCCCGGGAACTATAGCTAACTGGTTTCCCAAACTCAGGCCTTCAAACAAATGAGGCGCAGATGACATAATTCACAGTTCACAACTCATTTGTTTCTTACCACAGTATTTAGAACGTAGGACCCGGGGTACATAGGACCCGGGGAATATAGGGATGACCCCAGACGAATGCTGGTCAAACTGCTGGCCACGTCTTCCACCCTCTATTGGAAGCAGGATATTTCTGTTTGTGAGGCGTAGATGATTAGAATTTTAAAAACCTAATAATTCAATGTTCATAATTAATAATTTAATGTCACTCAGTCATGGGCAAATAGAAATGACAACAAATGCTGTAAGTGTTGCTCTCTTGTCCTGCCCTGAGAATGGAGCCTGTTATTTACTGTATTTTTGAGAGCTAATTTTCCAGCCGCTCTCGAACAGGATATTTATGAGGCTAGATAAGGATGTGCTGGTTTCCCGTGGTACCAAATGCTTCCTCCAATATTTTCCTTCTTGTTCCCCAGCTAAAGTAGCCCACTGATCAAGGTCATAGAGGGGCTATTGAAAAAGCCAGAGATATTTACTCAAGAGGTTCATTTGGCTGAGTGTGCCATATTGAACCGCCCCTGTGTTTCTACCTAAACTCTCAGCGATATCTATCAAGCTACAGTATAATTGTAGCAGAGGTGGTTTGGTGCCACACAAGGTACTAGGTGGGAAAATGGCAGTGTTACAGCATCAGCACAGCAGTATACAGGACAATTTAGGAAGGACAACAAAGGAGCACAATCAATGCTAAATACAAAGATACTAAATATACAAGAAATTCTAATATAGTGCAATAAGAATAACCAAAACAGCCTACTGTAGATTGTGCAAACATGTCTAGGTTATGCAAGATTAAAGTAGATATCGAGTGTCTAGTAAGTATGTCCATGTTGGCAAATACAGTAACTGTCCTGTTTAGAACCTTACAAGCTGACTCAGGTCCATAGTGTCCAGCCATTCAAGAGACGCATTGAGGAATCTGATAGCAGCCTGATAGCAACCTGCAGATGTGCTCTGTCTCTTTGCAGTCTTGCCAAAAACTAACTGTTGTCATCAGAAGAGCCTTTTACAGGACCACATCATTTTAGCAAGCCTGTGCTTTAGGCAAAAAAGTCAAACTTTTTCAACTATAAAAACAAGAGCTCAGGTGCTATAGCGCTAAAAGCACTTACTGTACTGTAGCTAAAAGCACTTACTGTAGAACACAGCCTCTCTAGAGTTCAAAGCACAGCCTACTCATTGTAGATGACGAGAAAACAGTGCCAGCTCTAAAATACAGCTCGTTGGTGGACACACACCCTAATTCCACTGGTCTTTAGAACATCAACAGACAGTATGTTTATTTAAGCGGTGCTGTCATGACAAATTGTGTTTGGGTTGTCAATTATTGTCTGGGGTGATGTTATGAATTTACATTTGTACAATAGTAGCTAAATCTGTCCATGGAAAAAGATATCTTAGTTACAACATGATTGAACTAGCACAGATAATATGCCGGCTGGCACAGCATTTTTATATGTGTAGTATTTATTTAGTTTGGGAATCAGAACCAGTTCAGGGCTTGCTCAAAGATACTGATAGAGTTTTGGAGGCATTTGAGGATGTAATGGTCGATTGTATCGAACACAGCACTCAGGTCCCGAAGACTCAGGAGGCAAGGGAAGCCAGCATTAGCAGCCATCAGTCCATTTGTAACCATAAGTAGTGCCGTTTCAGTGCGGTGGGCCAGCCAGAAACCAGACTGGATCGTCTCAAAGAGGTTGTTGAGGTTGAGATGAGCTTTGCAACCATTTTTTTCCAACACCTTGGAGAGAAGGGGGAGGTTGGAGATGGGCCTGTAATTTGCTAGAACCTCTGGATCCAGGGTAGGTTTTTTAAAAGGGGTAATTACAGCAGTCTTGAGTACAAGGGGGACACGGCCTGATAAGAGGGACTGGTTAATCACAGCCTGACTTTGCCAGCCTGATCATGTGAGCTCACATTCAATTTCATTTCCGTAGATCAGTCTGGTCATCCACACATTCAAATTGAGTCCCAGCCAACCCGATAAAGCATGAATCAGCCGATTTATTAGAGAAAAATCAATGTAAATCAGCCAATTAGAATTGCACAGGAGAGCGCCTGTTAGCAGGTCAGAAGGTTGACATATCTCGATGCATACTGTAGCAGGGTATTTATTTACAAGCACTTTTGAGGGTGGCTGCGTCGGTGGACCAAGCAACCCAGATGTGGACACAACATAGAGTGCTAAACTAGCTAGTGTTCCTTCTAGCGAGCTAGCTAGTTAGCTAGTAGTAGCTAGCTGAGTGAACTAGCTACAGCTAGCGATAGCTACCGGAACGAACTAGCAGAACTAGCTGGCGGAACTAGCTAACTAGCGGTATGCAAGCACCTTACACAAGCCATCCCTGTGACACAGGGGTCAAACGTCAGGGGTCATAGGTCAGCTAGCTAGCTACCAGCTAGCTATTAGCTACGTGGAAATGGATCAGGCTGATTTACAAAACTGTACCCAGGAGTGAGCAACTCGGACAGCGCTGAGTGGGCGCACTTCCCAAATCGCAATACCCCTGCTCTGCCCGTTTAGAGCTCTCCATGTGAGCGCCTTCCTCAGTTTGAGGTCCTGCTCCGTTGAGTTGAGACCAAGACCCCAAGTATTTGAAGCCCTCAACCTCCTTCAGAGCAGTACCTTTTAGGACTACAGTGGGATACCTCCTCCTCCTAGTTGTTATAGTGAAGCCGAGATCCTCTTCCTTTCCCTAGATTGCCTGCCTCAGTGCATATTCTAGGACTATTATAAAGAGGAAGGGGGTGAGGCTGTCCTCTTGTAACACTCCCACCATGATGTCAAAATCCTCGCTGTTGCCGTCCGGCATCACAACCCTTGCCCTTGTGTTTGAATACATGTTCTCTATGGTCCAAAGTAAATCGAGGGAAACACCATAGGCGTTAAGGATTTTCATCATGACGCCTCTGTGTATTGCATCAAATGCCTTTTTGAAATCAATAAAACACAGCACCGTTGTCATGTTGTTCTTCTCCACCTCCTCGATGATCCTTCTTAGGGTCAAGATCTGAGTTACTGCGGACCTCCCCTCTCGAAAGCCATTCTGGTTCTCTCTCCAGTGTGGGTCGATGGTGCTCCGCAGCCTGTTAAGTATCATGCGGTTGTACATTTTTGCAATGGTACAGGTCAGGCTGATGCCACGGTAGTTGTCCAGCTTTGAGAGATCCCCGGATTTAGGCACTGGGATGATGTTGGAGAGAAACCATATCAGGCTTGTTATTTTTCATTAGGGCAAGGTTGTATATGTCCAAGATGATGTCATCAAGGTAACAGTTCTGAAATACCTCTAGGGGAATCTGGCCCAGCACTCTTTCCCTGCTTCAGAGTGGATATCTGAGAGAACCCCTCTGAGAAACAAAGCAAGCAACTCTCCTTGTACTCACGTTGGCTACTCACCAGAGTTGAGAGGTCATCCATCTGGTTGCCCACTGCTCTTACATTCCCCATTTCAATTGATCGCAGGCAGGGTTTAAAACTAATTTTCTCCTTCCTCTCTCTCACTCTAACCCCGGCTCTCTGAGCGAGCAGCTTGGAGGGGATTTATGCCGGCACACTTACTACTTCAGATGTAAAAAAGAAAAAAAGAAAAAAAAATTGTTGATAAATTCATGATGCAACATCCCATCTCCCAGTGTGACAATACACATTGGCCATTTTAGATACCTCTCATCCTGCCTCCACTGAACTTCATATTCTCTGTCAGAAAATGTGATTTATTTTTTCATGCTGAAATCCTTGAGCACTAATTTCAATTTCCATACAGACTAACATTTTCTTTCTCTCTTAGTTAGTATTATCTCTTAATTATAATTAACTTCAGATGTTATATGTCCCACAGGATATAATCAAAGTGCACAGATGCTGTATATCCAACATATCCATATGGAAACACACTCTGTGTACATGCATATAACAACCAAAAGACCAGAATTCAACCCATGGGTCAAAGATGAAGAATTTTTAAATGTAACACAAGAGCAACAGACATTTTAAGGACTGAATCCTCAACGATAGACTTCAGTCAGATCCTCCTTAACTAGCACTTCTGTAACAGTGTTGAAACCACAATTATTCCAGCAACCAAAGCACACCAGGCAGATGTAAGGCAGTATAAGGCAAAAAGGCATGTCACCGGGATTCTTTGTACTTTAGTTTGATCAATGGTCCACATAGAATACATCCAGCATAGAAATGTCTCTTACTCTCTACAATTCACTTCATGCGGTGTTTTCAGTGTAACAGACTTCACTGCATACTTTTTAAACAGATACAAAATAAATATGGGCAAACATATGTCTCAGATTTAAATTAGACAGAAATACAATGTGCCAGATAAAAAGGACCTGGAAATCTCAACAGCTAATAATCCACGTATTCTATACACACTAGAATCAATGATTCATTACATATTGTCAGATATTCCAATTCATAAAACCTATTTGGGGTTATTCATATATTCGTATCACAAATTAATCTCTGTTTGTTTTCCCACCAATTAAAAAATGCATGCCACATAATTAGTGTGTTATAATTATTAAGGCAATTAAGAAATTTGATTTAATTGAACATATACAGTAAGATGTACAGTAATTGCAGTGGTGGTGCAACATTATGAAAGAATACTTTAAGAACACAGGTTTTGTACATTTTCTTCTCCCAATATTATATATTTCAATAGTTGAGACCAACTGGTTTCCCATTCCCTCTTCTTATTTTTGGGAATAATATTTTTATTGGAAGGAATATAAGAGACACACACACACACACGCACACCTCTGAATTAATATCAGCAGAAGATGCATTCAGTCATCTTACTGTAAGCAGGCCATGTTCAGTTAACGACCATACATAATTACACATTTTATATATAATGTATATAACAAATAATAGGTCAAGCATTTCTGCAAATTGAGATTTAAAAAAAAAAATAAAGCAATGCACCCATTCATGTATACAGTAAACAATCCCAAAAATATATAGATCAAGTCTCAAGCAGGGGGAAACACCGTTAGTTGACCGAAGATAAGAGGTCAGGTAAAATAACATTTCTGGCCTGATCCTAATGATGAATTCAATCGTTTATTTTCTAATTAAATGAATAACATCATGTCCGAGATGCTGGGGGATACAGGGGACTTCCAAATGGAGTAAGATTCTCCTGCGAGTCAGTAGAGAAGTGAATGCAATAACATCTAGCTGCCTTGATGTCAAGGGCTCAGCACAGAGTCAGGCATTCCAAAAAAAAGTCTCTCCATGCAGGGTAGAAGTTCCACCCAGAGGACTTCTGATTGTTTAAAAAAAAAAAAAGGAGGACCAGAAACATTTTAAGTTTAGATTTGGAGGAGGCCTAATGAGCAGCACTGAATTAGACCAATACGGGGACAGGAAGGAGTTAACTCAGGCATTACCTCGCCCCCACCAGTCATAGGTCAATTCCATTCCCAGCTCTTTCTCCCAGGCGTTTTAAATTTCGTTAAGAGTCGGGCGTTTGAGAGATGAGTACCTCCGGGAAAGAGGTTATGTTTTTGGTGCCATGTGTTAGTCTGTCAGTCTGTCTGTCTGTCAACAGGATTACGCAACAACTACAGGAGTGATTTTCATGTCCTCAAGGAAGCAATTTGTTGTCTTCCTTTCCTTGGCATGGGCCAACGAAGAGCCCATCACATTTTGGAGTGGATCCCAAACACAGGACGGATCCACTCATTATGTTTCACTTTCGTTCACATTGTCAGATAGACCAGCACGTATACTTCACAATGTTTAATACAGTACATCCATGGCTAGCTTCTAGCTATAAATGTAATCAATAGCATGCTGAAGGATTGATTCAGCTATGTAGCTATTTAACCTAAATAACAATGACACGACTACTGTTTCAAAATCAAGTAATAGGCTAGGCCTATATTTATTTTACAGCACATCAGTGGAAGCCAGTTTAAAAGAAGACGCAATGATTCTTCTAACCACTGAGAGATGATTGCAAAAAATAATAGTTAATAACCGTTCAGCGTCAGTGCCGAAGCGGAAGCAGGAAGAGCTGAGTAGAATAGACTGACACTGAAGACCCCCCCCCCCCCCTAGTAAGACCTCCCCCTCCCCCAGGACCCATTACTCCCCCACCACACCTCTGCCTGGACCGTTAACCCCCCCACCCCCCGCCACTGGTCTGTTTTAATGGACCAGTCTCTCAATCCCACTCCCCTGCCCTTTCTGACACCCCACCCCCTCCAACCCCCCATTGGCATGCAAGATCGGCTTTACAGGTTTCCGTGAGTGTTAAACAAGTGTAATGTCAACTAGCTAATATTAGCTAACTTGCGAGTTAACAGAGTTGAGTAAAATGTATGTTTTAAATTGATAAACATATGTGATAGTCATGCCACAATTAAAATAGGATCAAGAAATTATTTGTCTGGTCGTTCACTACCATTCATATTTTTCCCAATTTAAGGTCCCATGGTAGTTTTCACTTCCTGCTTCCGCTTAGGTACTCTATACAGTAGTTGCTCATAAACTGCAACGGTGATGGACCACCTGTATATTTTTTACATGTGTCACCTCTAAGTATCGGTACTCTAATGTCACTGTATATGTTGACGGCATGCATCATTGGGCGGACGGTGGAGGTCTGCACTCTCCGAGTGCCCTTCTGGTTACAAATATAATTTTAAATGACAATTAAATTGTGTCCATATGTGGTAGTTACAGCGGCACTAGAGGTATGATGAGAGTGGGTCAGGGGTAAGGGAGAGCTCAAAGGGCAGACAAATAGGAGTGAGCCTCCTGACGACCCCAGATCTCATCCAGATGATGCAGCCAAATGCGTATATTTTGGATGTTCGCAGCCCAATAATAAAACATGACGTTTTGGAGAGCCAAGTCCCCAGTTGACCAACGTCTCTGAAGCAGAGATTTAATTATGCGTGGGATGTGGCCATTCCATATAAAGGCCAAGATTAAGATGTCAATTGAGTAGGTAGAAAAAGGGGGGGGGGAGAAACATGGTAAAACATTCATTTTCACACAGGGAACTGTACCAACTAAAGACAGAGGAAGAACATTCCATTTCTGGAAGTCCAGTTTCACTTTTCCAGCCACTGTTGTGAAATTCTCTTTGTGCAAAAATGTGATAGAACGGATAACATTTACACTTAAGTATTTAAAACCAGTATTTAAAACCAGTGATATATATTTGAAAGGGAAGATGTGCTGAGCTGTTAACTGGAAAGCACTCACTTTTTGTGAAATTTAATTATTTATAGAAAGCACCAAATTTGTCCAAGATATCCACAATTCATGGTACACAGGCCACAGGATCAGTGACATATAACAGGTCATCTACATATAAAGAGAAACGGTGCACCACAACCCCCACAACCCCAAATGTCACTAATCGATAAGAGGCTTTAAGTGCTACAGAGAAGGGTTGAATCACAAACAGAAGTGGTGATCTCATACATCCCTGGTGAGTTCCTTATGAGAGAGGGAAGTATGGGATCTGCATTTTATTGGTATCAACACAAGCCTGTGGAGAAGCGTAGAGAAGGTGGACAAACAAGATACATTTTTCCCCAAAGCAAATAAATAATTCCATTGCACTCTATCAAAAGCCTTCTCTGCATATAACAATGAACATTAGAAAAAAGAATGGCCTAGCCTGTTTAGTCCTCTTGAGATAATATCCGACAAAATAGTATCCAGTCGACATGCTAACAATTTTGCCCGTCACTTAACATCTGCATTCAAAATTACTGTAGGGTCCTTGCCAGGTTTTAATAAAAGTGAGATTGATTCCTGAGTTAACATTTAGAGCAAGGAATCCTGTAAAATTGCATGTTTAAACATTTCTGAAAGAGGAGGGACTAATTTGTTTGAAAACATTATGATTATGATTATTATTAGGATGATAAAACTCATGAGTGTGCCCAAATTCATTAGGGTACCCATCTGGACCTGGAGATAAATTCATTAGGGTAGCCATCTGGACCAGATTTGTCATTTTACATACTCTGAATAGCACTGGTTACCTCCTCTCCGTGCTAGTTATAGGGGTTTCTTAGGGGGTTTCTAAGTGATCAAGGAAATTCTTCATGGTTGAGCTTTCACTAGGGGCTTCTGATTTGTACCACGAGTGCAGATTTCAGTGCTGTGAAATATGGTAGGAGAGACAGTTCTCGATGGCTTGAATTGGAGATAAAGCTGTTGTGAGTTCAGCGGAAAAGCTAGCGCTGAGTTTGTTGAGTTCTGTGACTAGCAGGGAGGCAGAGACAGGCTCAGCAGTGATGTTCTCCGAATCTTCAGCGAGTTCTGCATCTCCTGAAACTCCAGCTATTGACTTTTGAGATATTCTGTCAAATAAAGCAGAAAAGTGTCTTGAAAAAAATTATTAATGGAATTTGTTTGGGAGCAACCCGTTGCTTATCTATCTTACATCAAGGCAGACGTAACAACACTGAGGCTGTTCTATCTGACGTTCATTCAGAGCGTGGTGACCTTCGCCATCCAGTGTTGGGGTGGAAGTCTGTCCATCCAGAACAGAAATATGCTGGACAAGGTTACTAAGACGGGGAGGAAAATCACTGGCTCAGATATTCAGAGTATCTCTCAGCTCTCTGATCAATATACCATCAACCTTGCCAGATGAATACTGGACGATCCTTCCCATCCCCTCTTCTCAGAGTTCCCCCTACTCCCCTCTGGACGCAGGTTTAGAACGCCCAAAACAAGGACAAAACCAGCCAGCACTTCTTTTGTGCCAAGAAGCATTAAATTATTGAACAGCTGTTGATGCCTGTTGCGGTGATGATGATGTTGATGCGATGATGTTGGTGAGGATGGTGATGACGATGATGGTGGTTGGTGACATTGGGGTGTTGGTGATGGGCGTACATTTTAATGTTTTATGTATGTTTGACGTGTGCTAAACAAATTCCCCTCTGGGGCAATAAAGGTTTCAATTCAATACATCATCACTGGAAGTCTCCTGTCCTCTGAATTTCTAAGATCATGTTTTCAGAGTTTAAAATGTGAGAGACATTGACCAATAAAGTCAGAAAATAACATTAAATAGTGCAATGAGAAATCAAGTATACATGACTGAATTGTCCATTAATTGTCACATAATATAACCCACAACAATCGTTAACATTTAATTATTGTATATTTACACCATTCTGTGAGCTCATTCATTAATTTGAAATACTCAGCTAGTCCGTTACAGTATGTTGCATAAGCTGTTGTGTCATTGCCACTAGCATGGTACCATAGCTACCTTCAAATAGGTGATCTCTACATTGAGGTTCTCATGAATTGTGGAATATTTGTTCATTTTTAAAGCATGATCAGAGAATGTCTACTGTGCATGATTACAAGGTCTACAGTATGTAAAACATTCTATACTGACTGTAAATATTGAACTGGATGCAGTAATTATGAAAGACGTTTTGTGTTTTAAGTCTCTCTTCATGATGACAAGATACATTCCATTCATAGGAATTTCAGCTTAAGGAAACAGTTGAATCATACAGTACAGTACACTGTAACCAAAGTAGAAAGAACACCTACAGTATGGTCAGGCATGGTCACACTCACATCTATCGGCACAATCTGCAAAACTATCTTTTGTTGGTTAAATATGTACTGCAAGTATGGCTACCTTCTCTCCTATTATAAAAAAAAAGTCATCAAAATGCACTTTCTAAACAATGGCAACAATGAATAAAGTAATGTCTATTTTGTAGAAGCTACAGGTAATGTGACTTAACATAACATTTCACAGACATCCATCTACAACAGTAATTTAAAAAGCAAATGCCAAATCATTCCAGAGCACTGCCAATTTGTACTGTATGTAACTCAATGTATACAATACATACTCAGTAAATTATTGAATATGTTTATTAGGTAAACATATATTACTAAATTATAAATCAATAGGTATATCATGGAAACTATTATAATCAGAGAAGACAACATTTTGAGGATGACTTTATCTGGACTCATTACAGTATGTGCTGACTCATAATGCAGGCGTGGAGAGCATGGCGGAGGGTCAGCACTCCATCTCATTTTCCTCTGTGACAATACACTAGCATCCACAGATTCTGTCATAGCCATCACATTATCATTCATATCATATCTATCATACTATCATACAGTATAGTAGCTATCATTCTATCATAGCTATCATACTATCATATCATTCATATCATAGCTATCATACTATCCTATCATTCATATCATAGCTATCATACTATCATACTATCATACTGTAGCTATTCTACTATCATTCTATCATACTGTAGCTATTCTACTTTTATTCTATCATACTATCATACTATCATTCAACTGCATTAATGGCGTACTGTATTTCCTCTATTAACTGCAAACCTCCAATGATCCTGCACTTGTAGCAGTTTCTCAGAAATGTTCCTCCATACCGCCGTGCATCGCATTCTAAAAAAGGCCCAGTTTGCTGCATGCCTAAAATTTTCATGATCAAACTATGAAAACCCCGTCCACACATTAGAACTGGGTAACGCAGGGTTACATGACGAATCCTCCACAGAACAAGGGACAACTGGACAATAGGTCGTGTGTGATTGGCTACCAAAATTGGGTGAAAATGGGATAAAATCTGATACACTGTATGTACTGTATTTAAAGAAGTGTGTAATGTTAATTACCACAAACTCCCTTGTGGGAATCATGTATGTCTACCCAGTCAGCCATGGGTTTCTGACTGGGGGTCATTAACCACTAACAACCATTGCTGTTCCCATTGTAATTTGGTATTGTGCATGTGCGGTTAATAGAGGAAATACAGTCAGTACAATTACTTGGGTGTCCCAGGCTCAGGGAACTACAGTATGATAAATCAAACTATTGTCTATGGGATCAAATTGATGCCAAAATGATTGTCTGCATAGGAAAATAAATCACACAATACTCTATAATCTGTGTATAAATCATTATCTGCATTGGTAATCTAGTAGCTGTGCCTGATAATGTGGATCTCACTCGTTTGTCTGAGTGACCAATAAAATCTTCGCCTTCCCTTCACAACGCCTCCACATCTAAATCATTCCAAAACCCCAAGCATGAGAAAAACAGAATCACAATTGTAGAAAATCAAATTGTACTTGTAATAAATTAACTCGCTAAAATTATATTTCTCAAACTAATTTTCTCAAAAACTTTTTTTTTTTTTTTAAATCCCAAGAAATATTTCCACACCTACATTGTTGTTGTTTTTTGTTTTGTTTTTTACATCTAATACTTTTCAGGAAAAGTAGAGTCTGCACACCAGAGATATGCTCCCAGGATTTTTTGTTGACACCGAGGTGACGTTTCGGACTACAAGAAGGGCTTGTAGTCCGAAACGTCTCCTCAGTGTTAATAAAAAATCCTGGGAGCATATCTCTGGTGTGCAGACTCTACTTTTCCTGATGAGTTTGTTTTTCTGTCTAGCACCCAGTTTTAAACATTTTGGATGTGCGTGCCTTTGTCCATTGTCTACATCTAATACTTTTGGCATCAATTTGATCCCATAATTGTCTAATGCAGATAATTGAGGATTGCAAATGGCAGCTGATCTTTGGCAATGACTCGCATGTCTGAGAAACCTCTGAGCATGTCATCTTGTTTGATAATGGGATTTCTAGCCCCAGTGGTATGGTAGCATACTGTAACAAGACATGTATATGTATACTGTTTGTAAACTCTTAGTTACATTTCATAGGTTGACCCTTGAGAAAAAGATCCACCTTTGGAGACACTGCTGAAAATATTTGACTCTTTAGGAAAGGAGGGACTTATTTCACACTTGGGTGGGGTAATACATCTTTCTCAGAATTCTGATTTGTAGCACCACACATGCCACACTTGCTAAGAAAACAAATCCATATACCCAGATAAAAGAGCCATATTTGAGTCAATTCTGGGCAGTTGGCATTTGACATCCTGATGTGAAGCGATGGTGCTCCTTGTTAGAATTTGTAGAATGATACAGTGTCCGCATAACAATGAGAGGGGATTTTGAAAGAGTACTGTATTGCATTTGTAGAGGGACTCCAATTTCCAGCGAATTTGAAAGCTTTTGAAATACTGTTCTCTCTGTGATCCATTACCATCCAGCATTTCCATTCATTTGGCAGAATCCAACTGATGAGGGAATGTTTTGATGATACAGTGACAACACGCTTCTGTTGAAAAGTCAGTTAAGATAGTGTTTCTTTTTACAGAGGGAAAACAAGAAAGCCAGAGAATGTTGAGTATTGCCATCCACCCACCAGGTTTCCCTTCTCTAGTTTAAGGTAGACCTTGTCCTCTTTATCCAGATACAGTAGAACACCATTAGTGGCTGCCTCGCGTGTCACATCTTTGTCCCCGGCAAAGGCTGATATTACAGGTTTCCCATTCAACATTAGGTTCACCTGCAGGAGGGACGTAAAAGAGCAGTCAGCACGTCTCAAGAGAAATACAGCTCTTTCAGATGGATCCAAGCAAGACTTGCAAACAAATACACTCTAAAGGTGGGGCCACACATGATCTGGGAGCATCTGGACTCATCACATCTTAGGGGCCGTGTCCACATAGCACCTTTTTCTGAGCACCAGTGCCTTTTTTTAATTGTCTCCAATGAGAAGACAGTGTTGGCGGACGCCTAGACAGAAGTGCAGCACAGTGTCTTTATCCAGAGCGCTCCGGCTTTTTGGGGAGTCCGCTCCGAGTGCACAAAGTTGAACATATCTGAACTTTTCAGAAAGGCGGTGGTGTCGTCACTGCCACTTCTTTCAAGTAACCAATCATATATTTTATTTAGGGCTTGACTCGTCAGTTGTCTAGAGACATCTCCCGCACCTGGCTAGTGAAAGGATATCCTAAAGGCCACAATCATATCTTAATAAATACATCCAGTCAAGTTGCCAGAGGCAAGAGATGACTGATCACTAGTCTCTAGCTGGCTAACTGGTTACGTTTCAAGAAGCTATATTTACTTAGACACAGTTGTGTTTGGCTGCTAAGGGACGTTGTCACGAAACTAGCAATGGTTAGCCGATCGGCTAGCTTACGTTAATGTCAACTCAGCTGCTCATAAACATCTGGTCATAGACTATGCACCGTGAGCTGTTGTGCATGATTTAACTTTTGTTTTGGGTCAGTAACATTAGGGTACCGATAATTAGGGACAACAGATGTCAATATTCTCTCGCATCAGATATTTTTGTCCGCCATTGTTTTCAAAAATGTTGTGTCTTTTTGAACATCACTATGTCACATTTGATGAAGTGCTGCAGGGTGCTGGGACAGCTCTCTCCAGTGGTTTCCTGCTAGAAAAGGTGTTGTGGACATAGCCCCTTACAGCTTGGCTCCACTGGATCCGTTAGCGTCAGCGTCATCCATCAACTAACAGATGCTACGCAGGCTGCGCTGACACGGCTGTCGCAAGTATTTTGGCATACTCCGAGAGCGCGAGTGTTGCTGCCTTGCATCAGTCCACTTATCAGTTTGCGTGAAATAGCACTTGCGCTCGTGTTAATTTACAATTTTTGGCATGACACACGCTGCTATGCAAGGACGCATCATCACTTGCGCAGCTTTGCGTCACTAGCACTAGCTTAGCTTGCGTAGAGTACGAAAGGGCCTTTAGGAAATTAATCCATTGTAATTAATGACAGTGGCTCCACTCCAGCTGTTGCGTTGCGTTAGATGCCTGCGTCCGACATTAGATGATCACTTTTACTTTACTTTATTGAGTTTATTTGATCAGGGACAGTGCATACCAATCCACCGTGATATACATGAAGCATGAATAAAACTGTAAATATGCCAGCATTAGCAGGGTTGCTAATTTTCAGCTGCAGTCCCTGGGCTAGATGTTAAAGCCTGGTAAAAGACAGAATAAAAAGACATTTTAGAACTTATATAATAAAAATAGCAATACAATACGATACAATACAAGGACATTACAAGATCAAGCAACGCAGAGTACAGACTGGAAAGCAGGCAGACAGTCATGCAGGCAACACTCACACACACACACACACGCACGCACGCACAATGCAGGACAAGTTACAAACATTATGTACAGGGACACGGCAAGGCCAACACAAGATCAAGTACTACACAGACAAGCATGCAGGCAGACAGTCAAGCATACATACACAGTTAGTCAAACGGGCAGGCACACAGTGTTAGGCAGCTGGACTGCGACAGGGCTGGTTAGTGGTCACATGCCTGATATTCTAACAACAAGCTTTTGAGTGTGTGTTTAAATGACTTGTGCGTATCAATACTGCGGATGTGGGATGGGATGGTGTTCCAGGATTCAGCAGCTTTAACAGAGAAGGCAGATTTGCTGAAAGAGCTTTTCCTCACTGGGATGATGAAGTCTCCCTCTACAACAGCTCTAGTGAACCTGCTGCTCTCTGTAAAGAACTGAGAGAGGGATGGTGGGGCTAGACCATGGTGGATTTTAAATACCAGGCTGGCATCACTGAGCTTCAAGATGTTATCCCAGCTTGGAAGGGCATGCTTTTTGAGGATGTTGCAGTGATGGTGGCGAATGGGTTCCTTGTCTTTCACCAAGGTTCATTTCTTGATTTTTGATGGACGCTGAATGTTGACGCTGACTGACACAGTGGAGCCAAGGGGTTAGATGGCTTCAGATCTTTGGAATGTTGAGTTCCAAGATTCTGAGGCCAACTGACAAAATCTGAGATCACATCACTGTAGCTGTGTGACATATCAATTGTCCAGTTCTCAAAACACATTGACAAAAATTGTTAGCTAACTATACTTCTAGTTTGCCCTCAGCTTATATATATATATATATATATATATATATATATATATATATATATATATATATATATATATATATATATATATAACAACACACTCTAAAGGTGGGCCACACATGATCTGGGATCCTTTATTATTTTTAAATAATAAAGGAAATATATATAAAAAATATATATTTTTGCTCTGTGCCAGATGGAAACAGACACCTACGGAGGTGTCTTGAGGCGGTGCATCTTATCGACACATTATTTTCGAGAGGTGCTTGATTCTCGCTCAAATTGAATGTGTTGTTTATACTGTACAGTATCAACTAGAGCATAGAAACAAATACTGTAGTTTAGGGACTTGGGGAGAGCTCATGCAAATGCTAAGTTCATGCAAAAGAGCAAATTTGGCCCAGATGTAGCCCAGGGCATGCTCATATGATGTATATAGGGCGCTCAAGCTGGCAAGTCCCAGGGTCGCTGTGGCTCAGGAGGTAGAGCAGGTCCCCCAGTGATCGTAGGGTCGGCAGTCCGAATCCCGACTCCTGTCGTAGTGTCCTTGGGCAAGACACTGAACCCCAATTTGCTCCCCAAATTGGTGTGTGAATGTGTGTGTGAATACATGAATGAGAAGCCATTGTAAAGCGCTTTGGATAAAAGCACTATATAAGTGCAGTCCATTTACCATGGTGGCCAAATCCAATATGACCACCATCTGAAAAAGGTTTTAGCCATAAAGTTTGAACCAGATGAGCTACAAATGCAAAATTGGTGTCTATTTTATGTTTTGTGATCATTAGAAACACAATGAAATGTGTATCTTTTAGATTCAGTGTTTCTGGGCACCTAATATGCATATTTCCAAGAGAGCAGCTACCCAAAAATGAGTGCTCTAGATAGAATCAATCATAAATTGGTCCTTGTACGTTTTTATTGTTTGTTATTGGTTGAAATCCACATTGAAAACCCCCCAGAAATCAGGTGTTTTTTGTCATTCCGTTTTAAACCAAAACTGATAAAATGGAAGAATGGGCCATTTTCTCGTATTTCCAATGACCATGAACATTGAAAATAAAGTAAAAGAGGCTCCTCTTATCGTTTGGTATTTCCATTTTTCAATTGTCCCAGTGACTAAACACAATGAACTGGAAGTAAGATTAACCCTTCAAAATAAAAGTCTCATGTGTGCAAACGAGGCATTTTGCGAAGGAGTTGGTTGCCTGTAGCTTCAGATTAAGCTAATGTTAATTAATGTGATATATAGGGATATTATTTGAGTTGAGTGAAAAAGCTGTTTTTCAACAGCTGAACAACTTCCTGGCACTAAATAATTGTTTTGATGTCTTCCAGACAGGATTTCAACCACACCACAGCACTGCTCTTGTTAAGGTTTTCAATCAAATCCATTTAAACACAGACAATGGCAGAATTTCAGTCTTAGTATTACTTGATCTCACTTGATCTTACTAGGCCGACAGGAAAACTGGCTGGGAATTTTTGGCACAGTGCTAGACTGGTTTGAATCCTACTTGAAGGACAGGGACTACTTTGTGTCTTTAGGCAATTACAAATCTGAGCACACAAAAATGACCTGTGGAGTTCCCCAAGGCTCCATCCTGGGGCCTCTTCTGTTCAACATTTACATGCTCCCACTAGCTAAAATTATGGAAAACAACGACAACCACAGCTATGCAGATGACACACAAATTTATATCACCATATCACCAGGGGACTATAATCACATCACTCCAGTTCTACAAAATCAAATAATTATGGGTTTGGCAAAGACATATTGCATACCTGTATGGTCTGGCTCTGGTACACTTTGATAACATGAAAGTTAAAACTGTAGATTCCTTTTCTAGGTGACAAAAACATAGACTCCAGTGTGAAATAGTTGCCTATATTCACAAGAACCTGGAAATGAAGTGTAGAGAATTTTGAATTAGAAAACACACATCATACTGACTCAACTGACTAGTCTGGTCAAATCTGACCACAATAGTCCAAATTTAAAAAGTCTGCTTTTCTTTGCTCACTACTTGCCATTCCAAAACCAAACATACAGTATGGCTTTACAGACATGACATACAGATAATATATTCTCAAATGTTGCTTGATAGGCAGGCAGATAGTATGTGTACACTATTCAGACATGTACCCCAGAAGCAAAGAGGGTTGAAAGTCTGAAACACATCAATAACATTCACAGTGAACATGCATGTTACACTCAGCAATGCTGCTCATAATATGACCACTCAACGCAATAGTTACAAACCTATTCAGAAGAGCTACCGCAAGGACATGACAATTGAAGAGAGATCTATGAAAGTGGTCTTTTTAAATGATTCAATTAAAGCATGTGTCAACAGTTGGTGTGATACACACAAAGTTGGTGTGGCACTGAGTTCCAGCTGTGGCGCTAACCACAAAAGAAGAAGCCTTAGCTCAACCGTGACATTTCACTTCAGGACCATATTTACCAGGGTTCATTTTATTGCAATATTAATTGGGCTATGAGAGGATATGCAGAGTTACAATTTTTCTCCCCAAAAGGTTAAATGCTCTCTTTATAAAGATAAAATATTTGCAACAAAACTATACACACAAAATTGATTTATGATCATCTACGTACAATATATCCACAGAAAAGGTCAGACTATCAGAATATGCTTTTAAGCAGTCCCTTTTTGATATAATCATTCTGAATGCACTGTAGAGTATTGAAGATTACCAGATTGATTTACCCATGCAATCGACTACTTTCAGAGGGTTACTAAACTGTCTGTTCAGTTGTGTTTGTGTGAAAACAATGAAAACATATGTGGAGACAGACTGCTGTGTTTACTGGTGATTACACAGATGACAGCTGTTAGCCTTAGTTTGGAGAAATGTGATAAACCAATTATAGTATTGGTAGGAAAATGGCTATTTTCAGAGAAAAGTCTTGGTTTAACCTGATCCTGTTAGCTGTTTCTAATTATGATGTTGACCCCTGAATGTGGCTGTCGGCCAGAGTTTTCTGTAAGAAAAGTGTCTCCCTTCGCATAGACATACATCTCATCAGAGATAAGGGTGAGATTCCATGGTTGGTTCATTCAGTAACTGTTGTGGTTAGAGATAGAGACCTGGGCGCCGAACCATCGGCCAGTTATCTCGGCTACAAGGCCGTAAGCTGCAGGAGAGACCAGACCAGTCCAGACCAGTCTGATCGGGGAAGGGGGGGGGAGGGGATGGAACGTCCCCAAACCATAAGAGCTTTGCTCGAGCTCAGATGCTTTAATTTTGGGTAGACAGCGACGCAGGCAGGGAGCCAACACATTAGACTGGATGCCATCGTCTTTTGTATGCTATCACCTCCTGTAATAAACAGCTTTTGATTGTCACTCAAATCCCATGTTGGAGAGATTCATTTTTGTAATACACCTGGACTGTGTGTTATTGTGAGAGATTGGGTGTCGTCTTTTACTGAAACCAAAACACAACGCAGAGCTGAATAAGGACAATAATAAAAGACAGCAGTCAACAGGTCCTTTGATGTGTGTAGCAGGCTGCTGAGGATGTTCTACCAGTCTGGTAGCCAGCACACTGTTCTTTGCCGTCGCCTGCTGGGGAGGCAGCATCAAGTCTGGGGAGACAAACAAACTAAACAAGCTGGTGAAGGCCAGCCCTGTCATGAGGCAACAACCAGACAGTCTGGAGGCTGTCGTGGACAGGAGGATGAAGGACAAACTAAAGTCCACCCTGGACAACCCCTCCCATCCCCTCTATGACGAGCTGTGGCAGATGGGGAGCACCTTCAGTCACAGACTCATCCTTCCCAGGTCCAAAACCAAGCAGTTCAGGTATTAATTTATGCCAGCAGCCCCCACTATGACTTTACTACTTTATCCTCTTGTATGTATATTGTAGGTATATAGTATTTTTAATACACATTTATACTGTATGTATGTATTGTATGTATGTATTCTATACTTATTGTATGTATAAATATTTTGAACTCTTCTATGTACCGTATATTCTTTAAATTTGATGTATATGATTTACCCTGATGTATTCTATACATAATCACTGTTGTAACTTTTATTATCGAGGAGTGCACTTGGACAACAGGCTGGTATGGCCCGGAGACACCTGGGCCGAAGGGACAGAACCGACTATACTTCCTGAGGAGGCTCAGTTCCTTCACCGTACAGCACGTAGAACCATGCTGAGCATGTTCTACAGCGTGTGGTAGCGAGTGCCATCTTCTATGCGGTTGTGTACTGGAGTAGCAGCTCAAGGCATCTGACACCAACAGAAGGGAAATGACCAGGAGGGCGGGCTCTGTCCTGAGGGTCAGCCTGGACTCAGTGAGAGTGGTGGCCAAACTATGGACCATCACAGACAATGTCTCTCACCCTCTACATGACACTCTGGTCAGGCAAAAGAGCACCTTCAGCAGCAGACTGATCCAGCCACGGTGCTTGGCAGAGCACTTCGGGAGGTCCTTCATACCAGCTGCTATCACACTGTTCAATACATCACCTGACTGGCCTCACACTATGGACCTGAGTCAGCTCTGAGGGTTCTGAGACTCCCTGGACAGGACGTGTACATTTACCTTTTAAACTCTTGCACAACTTAGACATGTTTGCATAATCTAGGAACCTTATATACTGTTATATACTCTAGTTACTAGAATGGGTTCCTAGAGTACTAGAGTCTAGTACATTTGGATTTTTGATTTTCTATCTATTGTAAATCTGTATCATAGTCTTACTTCTTTTGATGCTGTACCATGGATCAATAAAGTACTACTACTGCTATTTGAGGAGAAGGTCTCAAGTAAGCATTTAATTGTACATGGTACTCTTGTCTTGTACATATCACTTGAATCCTGGATAAAGCCAAGTGTTACCCATCTCTACCGCAAAAGTGTTAAGAATTGTATTAGTTACATGTCTTGTGAATTGGCTGTTAATGTAGATGTACAGTAGGTGTAAGCCACCCACAACTGTATAAATTCAACCACTAGCCTATTAGAAATGCCTGTGGAAAGCCATGGACTATAGGCTGTTGCCCAGGGCTTGTTTAGAGTAATAAAGCCACATATCCATGCACAATACATGTCTCAGCCGTTGGTATGTAAATTCCATGATGATGCGTGAACTGCTGAAATTGAATTATATTTAATGACAGTTTAAAATAACTATTCTTATTAGAGTATCCTACCATTAAAAGTGTATTTTGCCTAGATTATTTTTTTTAAAGTCTTTGATCTGTGAGTTACAGAAAGATAAATAGCTGAATCGTCTTACTTGGTCAAAGTAAATGATTCTTGTTTTATTGCTCATCTCCGATGGTTCATGGTTGTTGCTCCGGACCGCAGAGAAAGCCACCTTGGAGTTCGCAGCGCGCACAGAAATGCCGAGTGGAGAGGACGAGCCCTTCCAATCCGTAGTAGGATTAGAGTCGCAAACCACAAGGCATTTACCCTCTAGGACAACAGGTTCCGTATCGTTCTGAGCTTCCACAAACTCCGAGATTATAGCCCAACTGAGCAGTAGGACAAAAGAGTGTAGCATTGCTTTGACCATCCGCACCATTTTAAAATAGACAGACCCTCTCCGTTCCAAGTTCCGATCCCACTGATCCTCCGTCTCAGACGCCTCTGACGCTATGAACTTCTATTGGATCCAGAAATATGCTACCTCGGAAAAAAAACATATATATTTTCTTTTCAACATCTATATCTTCAAAAGTTGATAAGAGGTGGCCAGACAAGTGATGTCTTTGCCACATTTTCATGTTTCACCCAAAATAGAGAAAACACCTAAATGGATAGGTATGTACATCATCTGACCGACTCTACTATTCACTACACGTTCGACTGAGGTGATGCGCCACACAGCGCGCTGCGTGGACACGTCCACGTCCATGTCCATAAACGTTTCAACACAATCAATCCCACATGATTGAAGAGGGAATTTCTCTGCGCTGTATGTGTCCCTTACAATCTATTTGAGTAGCCTACCACACAAACTCAAATCTGTTTAGAAAACTTACATGCCTAACCTAAATCGACAAGCAAATTGTAATCCTGAATGTCTAGCCTATATCAGGACTTCTTTACAACAACACTATCTTTTTATAAGTGTGGTTAGCTTTGATTGTAAGATCACCCATAGTCTACAATTGCAATGGAATCTGATTAGTTTACCAGAGGATTGTAACATACAGTGTATCATCCTTTACTATACAGGTAAGTCAATTAAGAACCGCTGACTGTACAGTATTAACAGCATCAACACTGTTCACTGATAACATTGCTGTTAGGTTGTGTGTCGTGTTGCAGATGAGTTAGGCAGTGTTAGTCCATCATACACCAGGCAGCATTGCCCCTGACCACATTAAGCATTAAGCAGTGCCTTAGGCCATCGTTGTGTGTAGTGTTGCAGATGAGTTAGGCAGTGTCTCTCCATCATACACCACAGTATGTGATGGATTCAGACCGTACAGTTGATCTACCTCAATGTTCCACTCTGGCAAAAAAAAAAATCTTTCTGCATTTCACCTACATTATTATCGCTACAGTCAGGTCAAAACAGTTCATGTAATTTTATGTAAAATTATAGGCGAGTTGCTGAACAGCACTGGATCAGGGCTGGGTGTTCTGCGGAGGAGGAGGAGACAAATTACAAATGCATGAGATTTTCTGCCCGGACTAATTATTTAAAGCCTCTTAAATTAAAAAATTATTTAAAATCATGTGTCTGAAATCCAAACGGTACAATGCCTGAGTAGGCATGATTATTCTCCATCACCTGTGGCTTGAACTCACAGCCATAGATACCAAGAGGTCATGTTCCTGTTGAGCCAAATGGGAAGCTGGAAGTTTGGCCTTCGCTTGATCTTGTAATAAAACCTTTTAAGTTCCACAAAACGTTCAATCTCTAACTGTCTCTCTAAGATTCAAATGTTTTTTACTAAATATTCAGATGATCATTCAAGTAGTATTTACATTTACAGATTATGATTTAGAGTAGGCTATATTACATTGACACAGTTTACTTGTGTGTGTGTGTGTGTGTGTGTGTGTGTGTGTGTGTGTGTGTGTGTGTGTGTGTGTGTGTGTGTGTGTGTGTGAGTGTATGGGGTGTGTGTGTAATGACATTGATCTGGAGTGAGGATGTGGGTGATGTAGTTTCTCTTCTGAGGGTGATGTAGTTTCTCTTCTGAGGGTGATGTAGTTTCTCTTCTGAGGGTGATGTAGTTTCTCTTCTGAGGGTGATGTAGTTTCTCTTCTGAGGGTGATGTAGTTTCTCTTCTGAGGGTGATGTAGTTTCTCTTCTGAGGGTGATGTAGTTTCTCTGCTGAGGAGCTACTGGCAGCACGATCATCGTGATCCTGGTGTACCTCATGGTGGCTCCTGGGTTTCATCCCACCTAGTCTGTGCAGCAGATTATTGTTAGGATTGCACTTGCATGAGGGCCACTGTACACTCTGTTTGCAAAACATTAGCTACACCCATTCTATTTCGTGGTGCTCCTCCCCACAGGGCTCCAATCCGAAAGGTTACAGGGTTAAAGGTTAAAGGTCCTACACTACCGTAGCTAGCTACACCCACTGAAAAAGAAAAACAATGTGCACCCCCGCAACCAATCAGAGTACAGGTGTTACTATATAACCAAGCTGCAGCCAACATTTGTCTCCCAAAAACGTTCAGCTCAACACTTCAAGATCTCTGCTGCTGCGGTGACCTGGACGAAGCCACAGCCAAAACATCTGTTTCGCATTCCTGGGACTGAAACATCTTTCCCGCCTGCCCAGTGTGCGCAGCTGAGAGGATGTACTGGAGGTCACCGAACATCCTCCACAGCTTGAAGATGCCGTGTCGGTCTATGCTTCAGACTCGGAGGGAGGCGACTTCGCTGGAGAAGATGACGGCGCTAGAGGCGTGGCCAGCTGGCAGCAGTCCTCTGTGGCCATCCCGCCGGCCCCCTCCGCAGCTTCTGAAGACTCTACTGAAGACGACACCTTCGGAGTCATCCTGGACGGTGCAAGATCCTTCTGCCGAGATTTCCCAAGAATCCTGGGAAGATCTGCGCAGCGCCTGGAGGTTCCAATTCCGCCGGAGGAGGTCAAAGACAGCATCCCAGCATGGGACTATGGCTGTATCACCAGGCAGGCAAAACAGTGGTGGGAAGACCCAACCAATGCTCAAGTGCCTGTGCGCTCCTTCGTGTCCGTGGCCTGGGTCGCAAGGTGGGGAGATGCGATGCTGGTTGGTGCCCCTTGGTTGGAAACAGCCTTTGCAGCTGTCCTGGTCCCAGGCGTGGTTACCTGGGCAAAGGTCAAGATTATGATGACTCTTGTGGTTAAGAGCTACATGCTTGGAGCGCAGACAGTGGCCGCAGCCTCCTCGATCGTTATGCTAAGATCAGCTATAGCGCAGATCTTTGGCAGAGCGGCGGTTTTGGCAGAGCAGCGGCCCCTCTCCCCAGACCAATGAAAGAGGCCGAAAAAATGGTCCTCTTGAACTCCCCGGTGAGCAGAATGGGCCTGTTTGGAGTAGCAGTATTAACTCTCCTGGACCACTGCAGAAGCCAGGAACAAGACCGGCTTCTCTTCGCCAAGCATCTCACTACTCCGGTGGCCCAGGATCCAGTGGTGTACCCACCTCCCTGCATGCCGGCGGGCTCAGAGCCCAGCCGGCAACTGCTCCTACTCCTCTGCCAAAACCCAAGACCTTGGTTCCTTGTCCAGCCCCTATGCCGACGTTTGGACTGGCAGGTTGTGCGGCCACATACAGTACCAACCTGCTTGGCAGGCTTTGTACCAACCACCGGCTTACCAGTCCACACCGCAGCCATGGCTAAAAATGTTAATCAAGTTAATCACAATAAAAGGCTGTGATTAATCATGATTAATCCCATGTCATGTGACCCAGTGACTCCAAATCAATATCCAATATAGTACTACATTGGACAAATAAGACACAGCTCCATTAATTTGATTTTAGTGCCTATTCTACTTTATATTCATATTTTTATGGGAATTTCATCCCCCCCCCACTAACAGCAGGAGCAAAAGAGATACCTGAAAAGATAAGGGAGAAAATAAAAATGCCAATGCCTTCCTTTGACCATGTGACAAATCTCTACATCCCCACGCGAAAATTGACATTTAAAGCCACATTTTAAAGCAATATTGTTTAAAAATGCCCCCGGACGGTGGTCACGTTTTCCTCCTGTCCTCCCCAATATTTTGAGTCACCTGCCTCCACTGGTTCACCTTATCTACACTATACTAAGGAGTCTCTCTCTGTCTCTCACACACACACACACACACACACACACACACACTGGTTCTTTATATTTTTACCTCTATATTGCTTAGTGTGTGCACAATCTAGGAGCTCGTTCTCACGTTTTTCACTGAATGAAAGTGAGATGAGTTGGTACACAGCTACCTGTAAAAACCTGTTAGCTATAAGACTGTATCTTAGCCACATTGCAACCTTATTTCTCTATGAAGTTTTATATAGGTATAGGTATAGGTACTGCATTTGTAATGCGCTCCCCATCCAGTTGTTACACTGGCCCAGAGCGCAGCCCGAGGACGGAAAGAAAGGGAGAGGAAAGATTGCACAAAAAGGGAGGACAGTACACAAGGACAGTCTAGCACTCAAGAACACAGTGTGGGGGGAAAAAAACTCACACAAACAACTCTCACACAACACAACAGCAAGTGAACCTAGGAGTCTGTTATGGTGAACAAATGGGTTTTTGACAATCCTTCAAAGGTCCCTACAGTGGGAGCAGACTTGATGTGAATGGGGAGCTTGTTCCACAGTTTTGGAGCCAACACAGCAAATGTGCGATCTCCCAGCCTGACTGTGTTGGACCGTGGAGGTCTCAGCCACATTTGGTCGTCCGACCTGAGCTGGAGGTTTTGACAAGTAAATCCATGATGTAGGCTGGGGGAAGGCCGTTCAGTGCTTTGTAGACAAAGAGGAGGATCTTGAAAGATACTCTCTGACTGGAAGCCAGTGGAGGCATATACATTTTGTGCTGACAGCACTCAGTAAGGACACTTCAAATGAAACTGATGTGTTATTTTATTGAATTTGGCATTTTTCTGCATTTAAAAACACCAAAGTTTTCCCTCTGCGCGTACAAGGAGGTTGACTCAGGAGAAATCACTGTGGAGGCCTTGACATCTCATACAAATTAACAAGGTATCATCTCCAGCATATTATGACAACAAAATTGTCTTCCTTTCCGTTCCTTTGAGTTTTGTGTCATGAAAGAAAGTAGCAACCTCATATAATATTGCTTATTCTATCTTTTAAGTCAGCCTTAAAGGAAACCTACAAGAGCATCACCGTCTCCAAAGAACAACAATAAAGTAGGATATGGTTTATATCATCTGAGCATGTATCGTCTTGAAGTCATTGACAAACTGGCACACCATGCCAAACAGCTCCTGGGAATCTTGATCCCGTGGCTCGCCAAATTTCACCTTCAAGAAAGAAAAGACAAGACTCGGTATGTAGTAATAAATAACATTTGATCAAGCATATGTGTGGACATTATTTTCATCTTTTATACATGAAAATCCAGTGATTAATAAATTAGTCTGAGTTCTGAGGTTAACTGATGTCTGTCTTGAATGCACAAGCCTACATGCAATTTTCAATTGTCATAATGAGCTAATATACTGCTTGATCATGGAATCAATTACCATAGTCTATCTATACGAGCAGACATGTACCCCAGAATTCACAATTACAATAAGTCAACAGAGGGCCGCCTCAACACTAATGGGAACTGATATTACAGATAGTGAGTCAACCCTTAAAGGAGTAGTAAAGGGAAAATGCATGTTTAGCCCTGTTTTAAGGTTACTTATGATCATATACAATGGTTCAGATCAAAACGTTGACAAAACTAGCAGTTTTGAGAAAGTCTGATAATTGCTCTACCACCGTTTTGGTCATACAATGGATGTGGGTGGGCACCGTGAAAAATCATCAACCATTGTATATGATCATAAGTAACCTTAAAACAGGGCTAAACATGATTTTCCCCTTACTACTCCTTTAAGTTGATTTCCTTTCACACCGTCAGACAATAAACCAGCAAAGCAAAGCCAGTGCTGAACTTAACGTGGGGGGTAACGGTTGCCTCCCTCAGCGTTTAAGCACTGGTCCCCTGACTGCAGCACTTTTCGTCCCCTGAGGACACAGGCAAAGGTTCTGATAATGTCAGAGATATAAGCTTTAAGAGGGTCAGTCCTCTTCTTCTCTCTGTTGCTGTTGCAGGCCCACGTTATTGGTCTGTGTGTGCGTGGGTGTGTGCGCATACAGGCACGTTTGTGAGAGTGTGTGTGTGTGTGTGTGTGTGTGTGTGTGTGTGTGTGTGTGCGTGTGTGTGTGTGTGTGTGTGTGTGTGTGTGTGTGGTATAACATTTGTGGGGAGTGCAGGAATGTAATTGTGGATTCACTGTAACACAATTCCCCACCCAGCCTCGGGCTCAGGCTCAGCGCTCACCCTGTCAAGTCTCACAAGTCAAAAAGTCAGCAAAGACAGCTGCCCTCTGTGTGTGATGATGCATCACCTCCTTGGAATGGGGAGGGTTGGAAAATTGGCATTATATCTTTGATTGTTGTGTAAGAAGAACCCTTTTAAAAGAAAAATAATAATAAATAAGGTAAGTACGATTCCACACACTAAGGTCTGATGATATCCCAAAGTATATTGTTGAATCTACAATCGTGTACATTGCAATCCAGTGACAACATACTGACTGTAGTAGAGACCTTGAGTTCTCCTATGATGGAACAGGAGTCACTAATGGATCAGACGTGGTACAGTACATTTCAAGTCTGCCCTCCACTGAAGAAAGCCTCACAACTGGCAAAAAAAACACATTTTGGAGCAAACATTTGTGACCTTGAGGATGAATTTCTCTGAAATATACCTTTTTCTCCTTCTCTAAACTGAATAAACAAAACGATTGGGGGGGAAAGCTTGAAATCTTGACAATAGACACTGAGGACCATCCATAACACAGATATTGAAATGGTAACTCAGGGATTACCAATATGTCAGCATAGCGTTTCTTCATCTCTTCACACTCCTTTGTCAGCAAAGAGAGATCTGTTTTATACTTCTCGATCGCCATCTGGGGTGTGGAAAACAGTGGTGATTTGAGTCTGTTAGCTTGGTTAGCTTATTAATTCTTTGGGATTCAAAAGCAATATAACTCTAGTCGCAACAGGTCATCGCTGCCAACAGCTAGACTTTGTTAGAGAAACTTACATGAAGAACAATGTTGGTCAGAGATCAACCAGTCTTGGACCTGGCTGACAGTACACCTCAATGCCACACATGAGAATAAAATTCAAAATAATGCTAGATGTTTTACCTTTAGGTCTTTGGAGAACTTGATGTGCTGATCTCCTGCGTTTCCTTTCTTGTAACTTTTCCTGTACTGAATTACCTTCTGTAACTCATTCTTCAGAACTGGAGGGTGACATATTTTGGTCACACCATCTATCATATTTGATCAGTAAAGCAAACCTCTACAATAAATCATTTGTGTCTGCTGTCTGATCCAGTCAAAATGCATGTCTGTACTCCTATCAACTTTTTGTAAGTCTTCCGGTCATACAATAGTACAGATATTGAATGGACATCTTAACAGGAACATAAACACTACTGTATACTAGCAACAAATCATTCAGATTTACACTAAATCACATTCACTTCATCATATTCTGGTTCTATATTCTTCATCAACTGCTTTCAAAAAAAGCTTGTCACTGTCAGATTGTGTCATAACTGTGGCAGCACTGTTAGAAGCAACACTTCTGAACACGATAGTGAACGTGATAGACTTACCATCTACTTCTGCAGTAAGGCCTTTAATAGAAGCTTCCCAAAGAACAGAGAGACACAAAGAGTGGTTACTAAACTGTTTGAATTGAAACCTAGAGATATTCAAGCATTTGATCAAATATAGAATAGCTTATACCTCCTGGGACAGTTTCAAATTCCGCCAACTCTTGGTAAAAAGTTGCAGAGGCGGGCTCAAGAAACATGATCTGCTCCACAAGGGCATACAGCAAGGTGAACTTCCTGTCTTTCCCACGGAACTGGGAGAGCTGTTGAGGAAACAGGACAAACAGTTACAGAGGGCACCATACTCTCAACTCTGTGTAGCAGAGTTGGTTTGGAACCAGTTGATTGTGATGGAGCATGCCTGTCTGAGACTTGTAGTGTGGCCCATGGCCACAGAGATGTCCTCTTTCTCTAATGGTACAGGCCGTGTAAGGTTTCAGTAGTAGTAATGGTACAGGCTGTGTAAGGCTTCAGTAGTAGTAATGGTACAGGCCGTGTAAGGCTTCAGTAGTAGTAATGGTACAGGCCGTGTAAGGTTTCAGTAGTAGTAATGGTACAGGCTGTGTAAGGCTTCAGTAGTAGTAATGGTACAGTCCGTGTAAGGCTTCAGTAGTAGTAATGGTACAGGCCGTGTAAGGTTTCAGTAGTAGTAATGGTACAGGCCGTGTAAGGCTTCAGTAGTAGTAATGGTACAGGCCGTGTAAGGTTTCAGTAGTAGTAATGGTACAGGCTGTGTAAGGCTTCAGTAGTAGTAATGGTACAGGCCGTGTAAGGCTTCAGTAGTAGTAATGGTACAGGCCGTGTAAGGCTTCAATAGAGTAGTAGTGGTAAGGCTTCAGAATCTGAATTTGTTTATTGCCATTGTACCCCCCCCCCTCCTCCCCAACATGTGAGCCTAGCAGAAGAAGTAAAGACTAGAAAGCGTTCTCAGAGCACAGGATTCCGCGCATTAATGTGTAAGTTGATAAAAAAAATATTAATAGATAAGAAAGCAGCACGGTTTGACTGTCCCTGTCTTTTTTCATATGATATCAGAGTGCATGAGCACCACTCATCACCGGGCTAATAGCATCCCGACAGTGAAGCATGGCAGCGGCAGGATCATGATGTGGGGATGTTTTTCAGTAGCGGGAACGGAGCAGCTAATGAATGAATGCAGCTAAGTGCACTGAGATCCTTGAAGAAAACCTGCTCCAGAGGGCTCTGGACCTCAGACTGGGGCGAAGGTTTACCTTGCAACATGACAACAACCCAAAGCACACAGCCAAGAGAACAAAGGAGTGGCTGTGAATGTCTTTGAGTGGCCCAGCCAGAGCCCAGACCTGAATAACAATTGAACATCAGTGGAAAGAGCTGAACATGGCTGTGTACCGACGCTCCCCATCCAACCTGACGGAGCGTGCAAAGATATGCCAAGATGAATGGCCAATCAAGTTGTAGAAATATCGTAAGCAGTATCAGTGGAAACAAAATGCACCTCAGCTCACTTTGGGTGTCATATCAAAGGGTGTGCCCACTTGTGTACATATGATATTTTACGTTTTGGTTTTTAATAAGTTAACACAAATATCTAAAAACATGTTTTCACTGTCATTATGGGGTTTTGAGGCAAAAAATGAACTCAATAAGTCTGCAACGTAATAAAATGTGGAGAAGGTGAAAGGGGTGTGCAGACATTCTGGCTTGACTGAGTGTATATATATATATATATATACTGTATATACAGTACTGTGCAAAGGTCGTATATATTGAATGTTCTGACAGAACGTTTGGTCAAATAGTGGACAAGTAGTCAAGACAATGTACTGTAGTAAGGCAGCTTGTTTTGTCCCCATTCTAATCATTGCAATGGCCTCCACAATGAGCCGGGTATTGATATCCTGTTATCAAATGTGGAACCTCCTCTTACATTTATTTACATCACAAATATTGTTTGCTTTTTTATGATCAAATTATATGTCATTTTCTAGTTGAATATAATGTTTGTGTGTGATTGTCACACACATTGTAATTGGAGTGGACACTAGACCTAAACATAGCAAAAATGTATTTAAAATAAAACGCATTAGTGTATATGTTGCTTTAGGCTAAATTTGGCTTATTTACAGTTGATTCTTGATTTGTGCATTGTCCCTGATAAATAAACCAATAAAATAAAAAATCTCTGTAAAATGCAAGGCAGTGCTGCAGAGTTGCTGGTGGCTTAATTAAAAATGCATAGGGGACTGCTCTAATAAAGGGAGTTTATAGTGTTTTTTAGGTTGCTGTTAACCAGATTGAGGTCCAGGCCAGTTCCTAAGGACAACACTAGGAAACATGGGTGCTGACTGAGGAAAAAACAAAAAAGTACAAACATATATTTTTGTTACGTTCTATCCACATTCAGGTATTGATCTAAGGAGGTCTCTCAAAATGAGCAAACAATTAAGTCCTATATAGCTATGAGGGAGTAGAGAACCTCCTTCATTAGATTGACTGGAAGCGATTAAGTATCCTTAAACCTTCCCAGCAGGGGGCCGGGACATGCAGCTTTGTTTCAGACTGAAATCGATATAAATTTCAGATTAAACGAACAACTAAGAGATCTGTAGTACAAACTATTGTATCAAAACAATACATCTTATATGCAAGGAGCCCCAAAACGGTCTAAACTCCAATAGTGACACTCAACTATGAGGTCCGGTAGAAACTGTGATTGTGCCTGCCACTGTGAATGGTGGCTCACCTCACAGCGACCCAGCCACCAGTGGGCTGAGCATGGCGGCCAGTGTCAATTAATTTGTGAAGCCAGGTGATGCTCTCACTTGAGTGTCAGAAACACTGGGGGGGTGGACTCAGCTGACCACCCAGGTACAAAAATTGAGAGGAGCGTGTGGGAGAAACCCTGTTGTGTATATCAATGAGCAGTCTTATTAGCCTAGCTGCTGCACACTCTATCAAAGGTCAGACAGCAGTAGAGGAGCCTACTTTTGTTAAGGTGGAGAGGCGGAATCCCTTGGCCTTTCCCTTCCCCGCGTTCTCGTTCAGGTAATTGCCAATGGCGAGCAGGCACTCCAGCACGGAGACAAATGACCTGGAGCCCAACAGCTGCATGCACATTCGGATCTTCTGGTTAATCAGCTGAAAGACAAACAGAGGGGTTCAAAACAAGTCATTTTTCTCTAATTCACCTGCGGTCTTGCTTGTTTCATATCAGAGGCAACTGGGGACTGACTGGGATGAAGTTAACTTCCAAATCGATGTAAGGACAAAGTAGGAATTGTAACATCAATAATTTGATTTCAACAACCTAATTTGACAAAATGATTATATTTTAAAATTATGGGTACATTTAATTTCATGGATTTCAGATTTCTTATTATACATCCTATACTGTACATATATCTTTTACACAAAGGGCCTGTCCTAAATCGTTTTGTTTTTTAAGTACAAGAAAAAGAATGTTGCCACAATGTCCACTTGTTATATACACAGTATACTGTAGCTATTATATATTCTCCACCTATATTCTCCACTTCAAGAAATATGATATCTAGGTGGTACATTGGAAAGCCAACCAGAGTAAGAAAAACAACCTAGCCTTAGGTGCAAGATGCACAGTGAGACATAACATGCCAACCATCCAGGAGAAACCTCCTAGTAGTCACTATGGGACCAGCTCCAGCCTACAGGAAGCACAGCGGAATATGCAGGTTCAAAGTCCCTGCTAGCCTTTTGCATTTGTCGCTTTGATTTTATTTCTCACTTAAAGCTGCAGTATGTACTGTGTCTTCTGTGCTATGAGCCTTCTATGAGTTAGCAGTGAGGGAAAATGCCATCTGTCAGGGTAAATTCAGTCCGCTTCCCCATCACGGTTTGTGGGTTTGGGTATGCCCACTCTCCCTTAACGGGGTAGATTTTGGACATTTAGCCCTATTTGTGGTCTGTCTACCATGAACCTGAAACATAGAGAGAATAATTTCACTGATCGTTCCAGTATTGAGCTTCTATAGCTGCGGTTTTTATGCAGGCTCTCGCAGGGCTATAATGGAAGTCAATGGGGCATACATAAATGTGTTGAGAAACTATGATGAATGTGCTTTTCTGAGATGGGAAGCACGGGGTGTAATCTTACTTGTTTGGCATGAATTACACATAGTCCTCTGTGGGAACAGTGAAAACAAAAGCCAGGGGAATGCTTAGAGATGTTTAGATTCATCCTTGTCCCATATTTGTTTTGATCAACAAATACTTCTACCTAACACTATCAATGAAATACCAGCTGCAAAGCAATCCTAGGCTTCTCGACTTGTGTAGACCTGTGACCCGGAAGCGGCTCTTCTTTTTCTATGGTAGCCTCCAAACTCAGCCAAGGCCTCCCAAAGTTCAAGCGGAGGTTTACAAACGTATGTACTGTACTGAAAGTGAAAATAGTTAAATGCTAAATGAAAAATAAAACCCGATTGGAAGCATACTTTGTGGCGATTATTTTGTCAGAACATCAAATGACACCAGTGACCACTCGGTGAGTTTCCTGTCTTTGAAAACAAGAGTTTATGGTGTTTCTGAGGGATTTTGTCAATGCACCAATGGATCCATTGAGTGTTTTAGCGGCGATGGGCTATATCTTGAGAGTGCACCATGTATATGATCGTAAATAGCCTTAGAACATGGCTTATAATGCTAAATTCCAAACCTGGCCTTTAAATATTTATATGATTTTAAACAATAAAATAGAAATGACTGTGTTATGGCTTCTTATATACTAAATATGTATATTGTTGTAGGGTGTGGCAGTCCTTGAGGATTGTTTGAAATATGGGATCTGAGCCCAAAAAAGAGTCCTGTCCTAAATTCTAGGTGGTCATAGTCCTTTCCTAAATGCTAGTGCTGCCATTTCCCTCAAATGAAAACAGGCACCTCAAAGTGCTTTTCATACATTATTTTCAGTGTTTCAACCACCAAGCAACAAATTAATGTAATTAGTTAATTTATTCTCACTTTAAACATAAGAGCATACTTTTACGGCAGAAGATAAAAGCTTTTGTTTTAATGACTCTTATCTTTCCAGATGTCCTATTCATTTATGGCTAATAACATGATGTGTCAAAAGATTCTGCACATGCCTCCACTCATTCACCCAATAGACAAAGGCTGGAACAATAGGCATTTCTGAATATTTGTACCACCAAAGGTTGAGCAGGGTTTGCCTCAAATAGGTGGATAAATTCATGGGAGTTTGAGTGGCGTATACTGTGCATTTCAATTTACATATCAACATGGGCACATTGACAATTCCCTTTATAATTTAGATGAAGGTAATTTTCTATCAAAATCTTCATTATTTTTTATTATTCTATTCATGTTAGCGTCACTAGGCCCATATCTCTGGGGGGGGGGGAGGTCCCAGAGTAATGTTGTAGGTCAGTGGGATATGTTGTTGTTTGTATAAAAAGCAGGTAATTTAGATTTTATTGTAAGATTGAATATTTTGTCTCTATTTCTGTATATAGATTTGTGATGTATGTAAACAGCAGGGACCATTATATGGGAATAAGTCAGTGACTTTCTTGTGTTTATCCCTGACTACTTTTTAAAATGCACATAGTGTAATTTATTCTACTGAGTCGAAATAAACTTAACTAAACTAAACTCTAAACATATGTATTTTACATTCATTTTGCAGCATGATGCACATGCAAGATAAAAGGCAGCTTGAAATCTTATATTTAGCCTTATGATGAGAAAATACATGTTGTAATCTTTTACTTTGTATTTCTTGTGGAAAACCATCCCATTAGGTGCAGTGTAGCCACATGGTCAAAGGTAAGTTGAAAGCAGAACCTAGGAGGACACTCAGACTGAATTGACATTTTGTTTCTCTTGTCTGTCTGAAAGTGCTCCCATTGCAGTCATTTTCCAAGATGGGTGTTGCTGAAGAGCTAGTCCTCAGCAACTACTTCATCCCCTAAGCAAACATAATTACAGTATGTCATTGCATTCAAAGGACGCTGAGAAAAGATTTGTATGACCTGTGGGGTGCCTTAAGGATCCATCCTTACTTTTCAGCCTCTACATGCTACACCTTGGCAGTGTCATTAGAAGGCACAACATCAGCTACGACACCCAAATCTATAGTTCTGTAACACCCAGTAATTACAGCTTGATTTACTGCTTTGTAAAGTGCATTACTTATAGAGAACCTAAGAAGGGCAGAAACTGTGGATATTTTTAAGCAAGATCTCACAACTTACATATTCAATCTCACCTAGAATCTCTAGCCAGGACATAGAGACATGGAGAAGCAGCCTCCAGCCTACTAGTGAATTCTGTGTGTACACCCTTGGTGTATATCCTTTTATGCACTGTGTATATATCTAGATGTGTGTTGCTTAGCGTCTGGCATTGTTTGGTGAAAATGTGTATTGCTTATTTGGCTCTGTATGCTACTAACCCTGTTCTGCCTCTCTTCTCCCTAGTGTCCCTCCCTCATATTTTCTAACCAGGTCCTGTGGATGCCCCTCTGTCTGCTGCAGACCACCCTGGGTCCAATACAAATCCCACTAATTGCTGTAGAGGTCCAGTGCAGCTACAGTACTAACCCCGTCTTCCTCTCTCCTCCGTAGTGTCTCTCCCCCTTATACTCTAAACAGGTCCTGTGGGCGCCCCCCTGTCTCCTGCAGGGCTTCCGCTCATCAATGCACATGGGGCTTGGCATCCTGTGCGGCGTGCGAGTGTGGTGCCAAGGAACAAACCGCAGACCAAATTATCCAGGACTGTCCGATATATCGGACACCCAACGGAATGCGTGGCCTCGCAGTCGTGGATGACGAAACAGTGTCGTGGCTTCTGGAGGTGTTCCCGGATATCAACAAGGCTCCCCACTGACTCCCCCCCCCTGCAATTTTGCACTATACTGACTACTGCACTGTCTCTTTTGTAGACCAAATGCACTGCTAGTTTTGTCCTATGTATTTTGCACTGTCCTGTTTGTCCTTGCACTGGTCCATTGTTGTGTTGTTGCTGTCTCCACGGTGTCGAAAAAATGACTATGCATGTCAAGTACAAATACACTAATTCTGATTCTGACCTCTAGCATTTGTCCAAAACCAGCATGTTTGGGCTTATAGTCTGGAATTTGAATTTGCAGTTTAGAATAGAACAGAATATAATGTTTATTCGCTATGTGTAACAAGTACGGGTACAGCTACATTGGAATTCTTGTAATCGCAGGTCCTTACAGTATCTTTTTAGTGCTAATCAGTTCCTCATTCCAGTCCTAGGTTCGGCTAGTATCACTCATGCTCATCCCAGGTTATCTCACTGAATACAACCCCCACTGTATTTTTTAAATGTAGGCATATAAATTAAGTGCAACATGTTTTCCATAATAAAGAAGGATGTCAAAGCCCTGGGAGGATCAGAGTGGACTAACAGTGTTACATTCAGTTACATTCTCAACACTGTTACATTCACATCAAAGAATCAATAAAACGATCAATCAATCAATCAATCAATCAATCAACATATCAACCAATCAATTAATCAATCAGTTAACTCACAGGTTGTAGGTCCTCCATGCTGGTGGGAAGATCTCTCAGAGTCAGCAGCAGGTCCAGCTGTGTACTCAGGTACGGAATGTTACACATCTGGGAGGGGGGTTAAGAATAGTGAAAAGTATGTTCTGTATACAAACAACAACAAAAAAACTACAACTCTGCATTACAATATAATCACACATCACCAACCCCTATTTCCATGTGATTACTGCATTTAATTTGAAAAGCTCTCTGCCTAAAAGATACTTCAGGGAGACTGTCTGGTGAACTGGCTCCTTCTTCCAGATTAGGCTGCAATGACACGGGGAGCCCTGACTGCCTCAGATTAAAGTAGAACATTGTGAAACTTTGAAACAATTGGCTGAGCTGCCTAATCGACCTTTGGGTGGGTGCTAACCTCTAATAAATCATTCTGGCTTGTTTCGCTGTCTCGCTCGCACTCAAGTGCCTTTCCCAAAAGCCAAACGGCCCTTCAGATGGATGATTGTGGGGAGAGATTTTAGGGTTAGGTTTGGCCATTGAGCCCAGCAATAATTCAGCTGCTTTGGGGACACCCCAAATAGGATCATCCCGTCTGAGCATGAGTGTTCTCAGCAACAAGCTACTCTGTGATTTACCTGAACAAAAGAACAACAATTTAAAATCTGGAGAGTGTAGGTACTTTTGGTACATATTTTCTCAATAATCGCTATGCAGCAGTTTGAGTTCAGACCATCAGTCTTGTGGTTGTGGCTTCTTTTAAAAAAAAAAAAAAAAAGAATGAAAAAAGACAAGGACAGAATGTGTTATGTAGTAAGTGTATTAGGTGCTGCTTCACAGGAGGCAGGAGGTCATAGAGGAAATGCATAGTGTAGAGTGCCTAATTACCATGCAAATCATCCTGGTCATCAGTAATCATCAATGGTGTGGCCCTTGGCTGAGTACTGCATTATTGGTGCTAATCACATTCGCCAATAGAAAAGGTTCTACCAGGAACCAACCACGGTTCCTGGAGGGTTTTCCGAGACCCTTTAGGGATCCCCCTCTTTTCTCAGAGTAAAAGAATGATTAATGAAACCTTACCTCCATCATGTACTGGTCAACGATATGCAGCTCTGATACAGGTCCCTTGTGAGATTGATACATCTCCACATCATCTGAGGTTGGTACATACCTGCATTTAAGTAAAGGAATACATTGGACTATGTTAGCTTTTATTAACACATACTGCAGATTTCCGTCATCTCTTTATGTCATAAAGACTAGGAAGCCGCTCATGGGAGAGCAGAACCACTCACTATATAGGGAAAGATGAGCGAGATAGGCGTATTAGAATTGTGCCAACTAAAGATGGGTTTCCCAGGACCGGGCAAAGTTTGAGTAGATGGTAAATGGACTGCACTTATATAGCGCTTTTCCACCTTAGCGGCACTCAAAGCGATTTACAATGGCCTCTCATTCACCCATTCGCACACACATTCACACACCAATGGCGGTAGCTGCCATGCAAGGTGCTAACCTGCTCATTGGGAGCAATTTGGGGTTAGGTGTCTTGCTCAAGGACACTTCAACATGTGGACAGTCGGAGCTGGGATGAGTAGATGGAGCTGTTCATGGCAGTGTCAGGAGGCAGCGCGCATCCTCTCTTGCCGTCACGAAGCATGACCAGGAACTTATTTATGCATAGGGGAAAATAAATAAAACATTCCTGAGAATGTTTGCCTTGAGCACTGTGACAATAGTTGTTGTGATTTCCCAAAAATATTAAATGAAGATTCTAGTGTGCAAAAGAGCTATCGTCAAAACTCCACTCAAGAGGACGACTGATCCTGTTTCGGGAAAGAGGGTGACAATATGGTGTAATAAGCCACCTTCTTACCGATATAACCATGTCGTCTACACACTGCCCAACCAGGGCTTCACTCAGGAAGACAGTGGAGAAGAATTCTCTAATATGAACGAGTCATGAGCTGAGGTAAATATAGACATGAGTCATGTCTACTTGCGTCACATACTGTACAGTACCACATGAACATTTATGAAGTGGAAACCCTTGTGATTCACATACAGTACACCATATGGCACCATTACACATGGGGGCGTGAAACTTGGGTGGCTTGTAGGAGACAATGGTCATCCATTTAAGACGTATCTTAAATTCCCTCTTCCACTAGACAGCATTCATTTTTGCTGTCAACAGCTAGGAGTACAACCGAGAGAGTTTTTGGTGGCCTGAAAATGTGTTTCAGATGTTTGGGTAGATCGGGGGTAGCGCTACAATATAGTCCTCCTCAGAAAAAAAAAACTTTTTGCGTCTAGTCTCGTTTGCCAACCTGTGTTTTTTTTATTTTTTTATTATCCTACAAGTCGATAGATCAATAGCCAACAAAATGAAACAAAATGAATTCAATTCAGATAGTACTTTATTGACATAGAAAACATATACCACCACATCTTTCTGTAGGCCATCAAATTAATTTAATTGAATACACTATCTCCTCCCAAGCAACTCTAATGTTTCATATCATGCTTTGGCTCTGTAATGCAATTTGCACTCTTGTACTTCACTTCTACTCGGTTCTTTTCCGTCAGCTGTATACTCAGTCATCCATTCTCACACCTAGCCTGTGTTTTATACTGTAGCACACCCGATTGGCTTGGGAAAGGCAAATCTTTGCCTCTTCTTTGAAATTATTCCCAGTAATGGACAAACTTCCACTGACATCCAATAGCGTTTTACTGGTCTGTTCATCTCTGTGATCTATTGTAAATCCGGATTGTTTTGGCCTGCCCAGCTTTGCTTTCGATAAACATAGAGGTTGAAATTTTGTCAACATTATCAATTATTTCATCCCTCACATGCCTGCTTTCAGGCTCTATCTCTGAGAGCAGCACATGCTACACTGATTTCCAGTGGCCCAGAGAAAGGTCAGTGATTAAAAGCCAAGTGGGTCGGAAGGCCCAAGTCAGGTTCCATAAGGCAGGACTGTTGATGCTGCCATTCCCTTACTTGCACTGAGTTTGAACCCAGCCCTCCAACATGGAATCTCCAACTGTCATTTTAGTCCAACAAAAGCCATTCACTTTTTCATGAACCAGGGGACGCGCTGTTGGAGTAGCCACAGTATAGCCGCCTGTCATTAATATTGCAGCCCTGTTGGGAGTGGTTCTATGAAGATTGTATTCCTTAGGCCCACACACTGCCACATTAAAATATATATTACGTTTTTATAGAATAAATATAATCCTCCATGTGGTACATTAGATCACTGTTCTTCCGGAAGGAGGAAGCATTTTTTCAGTGCTAGCTCTCAGTGCTATATCCCTAAGGGATTCTAAATAGTGTCCATGCACATCCTCAAATACCTCCCGATGAAAGTTTCAGTAGTACGCTGCTCTGGTAAAAGGTTCTGGCATCTGCTCTTTAGTATTAGTGGAATATTGTAACCAGCTGGTCTCACATGAACTGGCAGTGACTGGTGTCTCACTGGGCATTGTGGGGTGCTCAGCCCATATTCTCAAAACCTTTGTTGTAACACAAGCCTTCATAAGTTTTACTCAGCTGGCTTTTTCTGGCTGGACCGCCGCAACAGCTGTGACTGACTGACTGAGTGATGAAGTTATGAAGTTACACCATTGGTCGGCTGGATGAAATTACATGATTGGTCGGTCATTGCTACTGATGTGCCATGGCAATGTATGGGTTGCGTCTACTGTCTTCATAGCCTGTTGATAGCACATCTTTAACAAGAGATTTTGGCTAAATGTATTAAACAACAGGGACAACTGAGCGCACACATAACTACAATAAACTTTGCAACCTGGAAGTTGATGATAACGTAATGCGATGCACTCACTGCCTCATGTGTGGCCGTAACTTGACATTCGCTGGTCAAAAAATCCTCTAAGTCCATATGAGCTTGATGGTGATGAAATCAAAATGTATCTTAAACCTACTCAGACCAGTGACCGGGTGCGATTTACTGCCAGGCCGCCAGAAGGTGTAAGTCACCCACCACCTCACATCACATTATAGGCGCCGGAATAAAGGGGACACCTGGACTTTTTGTCCCCCCCACTTTCAATGAAAAAGTGTCCCCCGACCCTCATTTTCAATTAAATGTTTTTGGGCGAGAATGCCAACTTCAGGTATAATTAGACCTGTAACAATTATTACATAATCGCCAAACCGCAATTTTGTGACATAATCGCAATAATTTTTTGGAACCGTGATTATGCTTTTTTGTTGTTGTTTAGACCGAGCACTAACAGTGTACAATTTCATAATGGTTGCACTTCCAGACAGTGGCTGTTGTGTATAATAGTTAAATATCTTGCTTAGTTAACAAGTACCTAAACCAAACCAGAGGCGTTGGTCTGGGAGCTGGGATTCAACCCTCCTCTCTGCTCAGGTTATAGCTCTCTCTCTCTCTCTCTCTCTCTCACTCTCTCTCTCTCTCACTCACTCTCACACTCTCTCTCTCTCTCTCTCTCTCTCTCACACTCTCTCTCTCTCTCTCACAGTCCTCACTCACTCAAATGATTAAAAAACACATCAATAGCAAGAATAGGCCTACTGTAGATCCCCTGAATGTTTTTAACATATAAAACGCCATTTCTCAAGAACCCTTCTGGTACCTAGAAACCTCCCACCCTATAAAAAGAAAAAAATCACTAAAAGTCACACAAGTGCATTAGGTCCTCTACTCAACGTACAAAGAAAAAAAACCTCTTTTTTTTTTTTTTTTACAATTATGTTGTTAATCGCTTAATCGCATTATTTCTGAGACAATTAATCGTCTAGCAAAAATTTTAATCGTTACATCCCTAGGTATAATGGTAATAGAATGACTGCTATATGAGCTGGCTTGTCTCCTTTGTGATCATCAGAACCGTATAGAAACAACCCCACAACTCGTGTTTTCTCCTGGCGAATAGATGCTTAAAATCCAATTTGGAGTGGAGCAGAAGGCCAAAAGCCAACGTGCCAGCGAGCAGTTTGGAGATAGCCGTGTCAATGCAGTAGAAAAGGGACAAATTAATGAAGACAGATAACGTTAGCTGCAAGTATGTCTAAACTCCAAAACAAATCTCAGTTGCTTCGCCTGAGAAAACATTTTCCACTCTGCGTCGACATGGATAAGCCTAAGTTAAGCACAACAGAAAAAAGACTGACACCTCTCGTGCATGCTCATGGTAATATTTTGGATAATCTTTGCATTGATGCCCCAATGGGACCTTTATCAGCGCCAACCCCGAGAGAAAGACTACTTTTGGAGTTAGCTGATGCAGGCGGCAGGTAAGCCAGTGTTTTGTTTTCGGTTCCAGTTCTGAGGTCTTTACACTGGCTTCCTGTCTGTCAAATAATTGACTTTAAAATACTGCTGTTGGTTGAGAAAGCACTGAATGGTTTAGAGCCAAAATATATTTCTGATCTGCTGCTATGTTATGAACCATCCAGGCCTCTCAGGTCGTCTGGCACAAGCCTGCTTTCTGTCCCCAGAGTTAAAACAAAACATGGAGAAGCAGCGTTCAGTTTTTATGCTCCACATATCTGGAACTTCCAGAAAACCACAGGTCTGCTGCAACTCTCAGTTCTTTTAAATCAAGGAAATCATTTATTTTTGCCACTGCTTTTTATTAAATCAAATAATTATTCATTCATACACTGCACTGTAACTTTCATTCCTGTATTTTATTTTCCTGCATTTTGTTTTAAATATCCTTTTTTTACATCTCGTTTTATATGATCTTTTATGTGTTTCTTGCACTTTGTCTTGATGTCTCATGTAAAGCACTTGGAATTGCCTTGTTGCTGAAATGTGCTATACAAAAAAACTTCCCTTGCCTTTGTTTTTGTTTTTAGCTGCCGCGTATGTAGCAGGCATCGTCTTTGGAGATTGGGTTTTATATGCTGCCGTTTTATATGCAGACCGCATGCATTTGAGGAGTTGGGTTTTGGCTGTTATTTACAGTAGGCTACATTACATCCATGGTGCTACCGCCGTGCAGTACAGTTTATTGGTGCCGTTGGCCATCATAGCAGTCATAGCCTTTTTTTCAGCAACCACTGTTCAAAATACATTCGCGCAGCTATGCAAATTGGTGCATAAAAATTCACCAGAATGCAGGAAACTCCCGTCTGAAATTCTAAATGTCCTGGGGACGACCCCCCGAGCCTCCGCTTAATAGTGTCCCCGCACTACGTGGTTCAATACGAAACGCCTGCACCACATTACCAATTAGCCAATTGCACAACTCCAGTACTTCCTGAAATTAGACATGCTTCTATATTTCCTGTCCTACACTATTGGATGAAGTGATTAATCAATCAATCAATCAATCAATCAATCAATCAAAGCTTTATTTGTATAGCGCATTTCATACACAGAGGCAACACAATGCGCTTAGGTGTGCCTGACTGCAGCACAATGATCAGGCACACCTGAATAATCATTTCATCCAATAGTGTGAGACAGGAAATAGAGAAGCATGTCTAATTTCAGGAAGTACTGGAGTTGTGCATATAGTGAATAACAGGCATGGAAGAAGGGGCCGCCCCAGTGGCTCATCGGGTTAAGGCGCATATCACGTAAAGGCCCGGCCCACGTGCTGAATGTCCTCTCCCACCTTTCCTGTCGATCTACTACTACTAACACTAACTAAATTTGCTAGCAATAGACAGCCAAGGCTAGTGTACTACTGTTGCTAGCCCGCTACTAACAAACAAACAAACAAAAACAACTTTTTCATACGGTGGGTTTTTCACAGCACACGGTGATAAGCCACACACACACGCACACACAGTGACAGAAGTGTCCACCGATGAAATTTTGAGTTGAGTTGAGTTGAGTAAGGTAACCCCTTGGCTCCACTGCGTCCATCAGCATCAACAGGCAGCAGACCTGCAAACTCTGGAGTAGTGAAAAAGGTGACGACATACAAAACTAAAACCCTCTAGATTCACCGAAACTACCATGGTTAACATAAAAAAGGTGACTGTAACCAAAAGGTGACAAGTTTGCAGGTCTGAGGCAGTGTCCGTCAAAAATCAAGAAATGAACCTCGGCCATTATCTAAGATCGGACGCAGGCATCGAATGCGACGCAACGGCTACAATGGAGCCCCTTCCTTCCTGCTTTCGTTCAGAGCAGACGCTTTTGCTGCTTGCTCCTGCGCTTGCATTTTTCTATCTCCCCGTTCGCACCCCCCCCCCCTTTCCCTCTCATTACAGTACAGTGCTGTCAGGATATTGGCCGCGCCTGCTTGTATGGCTGCTTGTCGAGGCTGGCTGCCTGTATGGTAATTCCCTCCCCCCTCCCCTCCCCTGGTATTGTATTTTGTATGTCGTAATTGCCTTGTATTTTGTATGTCGTATTGCATTTTGTATGTCGCTCTTTCTTCCTTTTTATGTTTTATTTGTATTGTGAAGCGCTTTGTGCATTCGTGCTGTGAAAGGCGCTATATAAATAAAGTTTACTTACTTACTTTAATTACAATGGATTAATTTCCTTAGCGTCTGATGATTGATGGTTGACACAGATGCTGACAGATGCAGTGGAGTCAAGCTGTTAGGGAACAGCTAGCCTAACTTTAACACGGGTCTGCTCAAGGATTCTGTAGCGCTACAAATAGGCATGACAAGTGTTTTGATCACATCAACACGATAGTAGGCTCGCTGCACCTGATTGGTCGGGTGCCCATCAACTGAGGATATGAGTCTGCTATTAACAAGGGCAACTAACCTACAAGAAGTTGATCATGAACTTGATAGCACACTATGATAATACAAGCATACCAAAAATGACTGGTAAGTCAACCTACGCTTAGGAGTCAATGCAAATTGTTAGGGCCCGTCAACTAATTACACATGGAAAATGTATATATTTTTGTCAACAGCTCCCATGTCATGTGACCCAGTGACTCCAAATCAATATCAGATATTGTACTATGTTGGACAAATAGGACACTGCTCCTATTTGTGCTTGTTCTACGTTACATTCATATTTTAATGGATAATTCTTATTTTTTTTCCCCAGCAGAACCAATCAGGGGGACAGAACAGCAGTTAGAACGCAGTCCCCCGTCTCCCTCACTGTCCCAGTTGTAAATGCAATCTCTAGAAATTGTTCTAGATACGAGCAAGGCCAGACTGATCTGCAGAGAGAAACAAAATGTGAGCTCGCTAGATCAGGAGAGTCTCACGAGGCTACTTTTGACTCACTGTCAAACAGTAGTGCCACAAGCAAATCATTTTATCAATTCACAGTATTAGTGTGCTACAGAGACACCAACAGCAGGAGCAAAAGAGACCCCTGAAAAGATAAGATAAAACTAGGGCTGCGAGCAGCATTGAGCGGGCCCTCGCACCCCATGCGTGTCGGGGTGCGGCGCCGTTAAAGGCTGTGCTATTTCGGTGTCCAGTACTGAGAGAAACTTCCTGTCACCAGTAGGTGGCGCTCTAAGCGTGACTCAATACCGATGCATAGATTTATTCAGAACGGTACCTTGATGAAGCGTGAGAAATGTTGAGTAAATCGGACAATGTACGTAGGAGTTATGATGACTTCCTGGTTGACCTGTAGGTGGCGCTGTAGGTATTACGCAATACTGACTTTCAGAAGTGTTCAGGACGCGACCTTCATCAACCCTGAGCAATTTGGAGCAAATTGGATAACGTATGTAGGAGTTATGAGGAATTTCTGTTTCACTAGTAGGTGGCACTGTAAGTGTGACTCAATACCGACGCATAGATGTGTTCAGAATGCGACCATGAATCGTAAGCAATTTGGTGCAAATCGGATAATGTATGTAGGAGTTCTGAGGAATTCCTGTTTCACCAATAGGTGGCGCTATAAGTATGACGCAATACTACACATAGATGCGTTCAGGACAGAACCGTCATGAAGCGTGAGATATATCGGACAAATTGGATAATGTACGGAGGAGTTATGAGGACTTTGTGTTTTATGGCGAAATGTCAAACTTTGGTGGGGTTCCACGGCAAGGGTGTTTGGTGAAAACTAATTTTTTTTGATAACTTTTGATCACAAAGATCTTAAGATGAAGCTGACCGAATATGAAGTTGATCTGATTAAATCTGTAGGAGTTCGTTGAAGTACGAGGCATGGAAATGGTCAAAACAAGGACAAAATGGCACATTAAGAGCAAAATGGCGGACTTCCTGTTGCATGTTGGGTATAGCTCCAAGAGACATTTGAGTGTGTCTCGATGAAATACATGTGCCCTCCGAATTTCGTTCGCCTACATCAAACTGAAAGGTGGGGCTCGCCATTTTACATATTCCAGGGGGCGCTCTTGAGCCGTTTTGCCACGCCCATTTTCGTCACCCATGAATTATCAAATTTTTTACCGGGACTGAGGTATCTGCAAAGTTTCATCCGTTTTCATCGATGTTTAGACCGCCAAAAAGGCATTTGTTTTGGAAGAAGAAGGAGAAGGAGAATAATAATAATCCTTCGAGTTTCAATAGGGCCTCGCACCGCCAGTGCTCGTGCCCTAATAAAAATGCCAGTGCCTCAAATTGACTGTGTGACAAATCCCTACATCCTCATGCTAAAATTGACTGTAAAATCCACATTTTAAAGCATTTCTTTTTAATCCCGAGTGGGGGCAGGTTTTCCTCCTGTCCTCCCCAATGTCCAGAGTCACCAGCCTCCACTGGACTGTACCCATTTGATACAATGATATGACGACTAACCCATGTGTCATTGATCTGATTGGTTGTAGGTCTATCCAATCGCGTCTAGAGGTATTTTTGTCAGCAACCGTTGGTAACGGCCCTTGGAAATGGAAAATAAACTCAGCAGCTCCAGACCCTTCTTATTCTTGCGAATTGGGTCTGGCGAAGCCAGGCTAACACGATCCAGCCACACTAGGTTTTGACCTAGTCTTGTTGTGCTGGTTGTGTCTGTACCATGCAAACATAGCCTACAGTAGAAATCCCCAGTATAAAATCTGCTTTTTTTATCCTCTGTCAGCCTATGCAAAGTGTGAGGTGTGTTAACTGTGAATGTGTTGACAAAGCGACTCACCTCCTCAGGGACGTGATATGCTCATCAGACAGCCCTCCTTCATCTTCCTTAACAATGAACAGTTTGTCCTTCAGCTTTCCTGGTTGCACCGGAAAACTTTTGAGGAAAATATCTGGTGGAACAATGAGAATGAGAAAAAAATCAACTGCAAACTCTAGAAGCATCTTGAATACAAAAGGTATCTAATTACCTTCCCTCGAGTGCCTTTGGGGTGTGTGCTAATTTGCATTCCATCAAATGGTGTGATTTTTTGTTCTACAGTACCTAGCAACCTCTATGTATGCTGGAGCTGGGAGAGACATGGATCATTAGCACACTGTTCCATGTCACCTTAAAGTGAATGGAATTAAATTATTGTGACCATCAGGGATTTGTGTTGTGATTGAGGCCTTGCTCACACGTACAAGGGTATTTTTGAAAAAAATTCTGTCTACATGTTATAGACTATAGGCTGTCGCTGGTTCATTCTGTTCATTGGTGCCATGGTAACGAGTCTGTAACATGCACATCAAATAGGCTGCTTGCTGTCACATTCACTTTCAGATTTCTGCTCCACTCCCGACTTTGATTTTTAGCCCTTTATTAGCCAGGAGAAAACACAAGAGGAACAGCATTTTGGTAAACAAGAGCTTCAGAGTTGTGTGGTTGAGTCCACGCGGTTCTTATTACAGCATTTTATATAAACAGAAGGTAACAGCGACGTAAAAACAAGCCAAAAACTCTGGTATTCCTGTCAACACGACAAGTTGAGTTTCTAAAAATGTTCTCTAAAAAGTCAGGTTTCACTGACCTAGAACGACGTTTGTTAGATGGAAGGCCAAACCTCATAGAAAAATGCCCGGTTTCAAAAATACCCGGGTTCATGTGGACAGGGCTTGAGTGGCACACGGTTAAAGAGTAAATATCTAGATAACAATCTGCAAGCCTTCTATTCTTCTGTTGTTCACTTGAGTATGCCTCTCTCAACGTCTGTTCAACATGGTGCCAGGACTACAACCTCTCTTCCAACATGGTGCAAGGACAACAAGCTTTCTCTCAACATCTACAAGACTTTAGAGCTGGACTTTCCCCTTTCACATCGATGGAGCTGAAGTGGAGAGAGTCTCCTGCTTCGAGTTCCTTGGTGTATTCATGAATGATGACCTCTCCTGGTCCCGGCAATCGGACGTCGGCAGTAAAAACTGCCCAAAAGTATTTTTTTTACATACTTCCTGAGCAGACTCAAGACGTTTGGCATGTCTGTCTGCCAAAACTCTCACCATTTTCTACCAGTGCACCATTGAGACAATTCTCACTGGCTGCATTACTACCTGGTACGCAAGGCCTTCCAGAGGGTGGTGAAGACACAAGAGTACATCATTGGCTGCCACCGCCCCTCCATGCAAGGCAGGGCATACTACACACGATGCCTGAGGAACCCACAGAAAATCATAAAAGACTACAGTGACCCAGGTTATGGACTGTTCTCGCTGCTCCCGTCTTGTAGTAGATGTTACCGAAAAGCATCTCAAACTCAGTTTTCCTCCCTCCTTGCTGGGGCCCTGGCATCCAGTTTAAAACTCTGGTACTAGCCTGCAGAGCAATGAAAAAAACAGCTCCCTCCTACCTTCACGATGGTCAAGCCCTGCACCCCCGCCCGACCACTACACGGTACTACCTTCGAGGTGATTGGTTGCCCTGTCACGCCGAGGCCCCTGTGGTTGATCGACCTGGACACATTTTCTGTCCTGGCCCTGCAGTGGTGGACCGAACTGCCCACTGGCTTCAGAACAGCGGAGTCCGCTGCTAGTGCTGCCCATCTTTCGGCACAGGCTCAAAACTCACCTCTTAAAGAACCACTACCCGGACCCTTCCTCTTAAGCACTTATTGTATTTTGCTGCTCTTGCACTTTGACTTTAGCATTAAAATATACACTATTTGCAAATGGTGAATCCATTGTTCATAAAGTATGAAAATACAATCATTAAACACATTATACATTAGCTTATGAATGGAGATCAATTGCTTACTAATGTGTGTTAATATACGAGTAATGCTTTATTAAAGTGGCAATTAACAATTTCCTACCACTAGATGGCGGTAAGAGACTTGTTTCCAAACAAAAGGCCTAAAATGTATAATATGTAATGTGTGTTTAAGGCAGGAAAGTGAGGAAAGTTACGGGCCGTTATTTGACAGTACAGGCAGAAATGCTGGGATAACAAGACGTGGCGACTGGTAGGGGTGAGTCATTGAAGTACTGTAGGACGCTATTAGGACGCCATGGCTCAATGAAACAATCTGATATCAGGTGCTTGAAATTAGGTTTAACAAAATGTGGGGGGAAAATCTGTTATTGCAGCTTTAAGTATTTACCCATGCTTAAATAATGCTTCCTAGCGTACACTTATAAAACGTTACCAAGGTGTCAAATCATGCAGATTTTGGAAATCCACTCTTGGCAGAATACATACATCCATTAACAAATCAAAAGTCTGACTATGTAGAGTGGTTTGGAGATGGTTTGGAGAGAGGTTATAGCACTTTCATCAGTGCATTTGTCAATCCTTAAAAAAGAGCAAAGCTTTTATGTCACCATCAAATGCAAAAATACAGCAACAATTTGTCTTACAACCTTGTTTTTACACTAGATAGCTTTGAAAGGTGATGCCACTTTGTTCTAATGCTGTGTTTTCTCTCAAGAAAAGTTGCATAAGTGAAAGCCGAACTCCCTGCTGATTGGCTATTGGATTGTCTATGAGAGGTTGGAAATTACCCAATGGAAATGTAGAGTATGTCACATGGGGGCCACACAGCCACAGGTGTGCTCTTAATTAAAAGCCAGTCTATTTGTCAGTCGTCATCACAAACTGGATTAGTGCTCTGAGGCACTCTGCAAGAGGAAGGAAGGGTTTTAATGTTGAAGAACCTAAAGGGAGATGAATTTACATGTGAGAGCTTTTTTGAAGCTACTCTGAAACCTAAAATACATCGAACTAGTTTCCTCATCTGGGACAACAAATTATTGTAGCCTAATAAATAACATGAAAGGTTAGCAACTCTAATTGATGCCAAATGCTCTCCCTTTCGGATCAGTTCAGTTCAGTGTCTATAAAGAAGGTGGTTGCCATGTTTTGTATGCCTCTACATGGTGCAATGATAATCACTGTGTGTGAGAGGACAGAGCAGTGTGACATTCAGTAAAAGGCTTTAGCAGACACAGTTGACTGCACTTTCACAACTATGTAAGGCATGCGCATGCTATCAATAGCATTAGGTATGTCTGTTGAAGGAATGAAGGCAAACACAAGTCACAACCGTTGTTACTGCAGGTCCAAGGCCATGCTGAATGTCTTTCCTGCACTTAGTTTCAGTACATGCTATGTGTGCCATGTAGCCTGTGCAGTGCTATGTCCTCTAGCCTATTAAGACCACAAGCTCATTTCCAGAAGGAAAATGCTCGAAATCTCAACGTATGACTCACGTTGCCTACAGTATGTAGCAGCAAGTGCCATCTGTAACAGAGTTCACTTCACAACTTAAAATACAATGTATGGGTTTTTCTATACAGCACCTCTGGATTCATCCGTAGTCTAACCCAGGCGAATATTGACCTGCTTATGTTTCTTTCAAAGAACCTGAGTCTTGCTAAACAGCTTAGGTAGTCCCTTTAGACACACAGTACAAATGTACACGCATTAGGGGACATAGTGTCTACCGTGTGATGTGGAAATAGAGAAACTTTCCAGGTGAGATAGGAGTAAACTTGCATTGTATCCTATCCTCTGGCTGGCAGACACACATCACCACGGTGGCACTAGCCAGCCATATTTTATGTTGCCACACTTGTACTGATTCCGTCTAACCCAGCATGAGACGTATCACTTCACCGTTTCAGTGTCATTTGCTGCACACTCAGCAGAACCCTCAAACCCCTCCCTAGGCCTTGAACTATAAACATCCAGAATATCACAACAAGAAAGCCAGATAGTGAAAAAGAGAGAAAATGTTTCACATCACCAAGGTATGCTACTGCAAGTAGTGACAAACTGCCCCCTTCAGACAGAATGTAGGAAACTCTGTAATACTGCAGTAATACATTGATAGTAAATGAGAATACACATTCTTAACTTATTTAGCTATTTCCCCCATTGAAACCCATCTTAGGAAACTAGACCTTAAGTCAACTTATACCACATAACCACTCTGGGTCTAACCCTGTATTATACATAGTTGATGCCATCTAAGCCTGATTGCATGTTACATGATCAATTGTAAATGATAGTCTACTGCAAATACTTGAGTGTATTTGGAGTTTGTGTTGCCAAAGACAACTTCCCTGTTCCTTATTATGAATTACTACCCTCTGGTGGTTGTGAGAAATGTTAAATCTGTAAGTCCACTCTCTTGTACTTTACTAGGTTAATTGTATTTAAAACATATTTGATCTAGATTTTGCTCCAGTGAATATGTATTCATAACCTTCATAGCAACCAACTACAACATCTGGTATTGAGTATCATAACAGTTGTGCAACCATGGTGCCATGTTTAATGCAGTTCAAATAAGGATGCATGCAATCAAACAATACTCTACATATTGGGGAGCTACTTACTGAAGTTGTGTGCAATCTTCTGGTCCAGCATGATGTGGAGGTTGTTATTATTACTGGACTCACAAAATGTTCCCAGATCTTCTACTGCAAATTGCTCATACAAGCGTGACATGTCAACTTCAATTTTTCTGGTACTTTCGAGCATCCAAAAGGATTCCTTAATCTGCCAAGGGACAAATCATAACTACAATCAGGACAAACATGTACTGTCTGAAAGTCTATAGGAAGGGGAACTACAGACAGATGTGCGGCAGAGAATAAATCCAAACACTGCTAACGGTAAAAGGGATAGTGAAGTGAAACTATGATTTACATGTCTATGTAAGTACCCTTTTTGCCATCACAAACAATCTAATCAACTGTATGTCAACCACATAAAAATGTTTTGTATTGACATATGACATTTGTATTGGTAATATTATTGTCTTTCATAATGAGTCATATTGGTAATAATATTGTCTTTCATAATTACAGTATCACTTGATCGTAAATGTAGCCTGAGAGATGGTGGCTGAATAAGGTCAAGGGCGTACCTTATCTGAATGAACCAGATCCCAGTGAAAGGCTTTGGTCCGCTCTGATGGTGGTATAGACTTGAGTTTACGTGCTGGAAGGGGAGGAGGGGGCGGGATCTTAGGGGGAGGGGGTACCACCTGGGTGGGTATGACCGGGGCAGGAGAGGGGGGTGATGCGGACGGAGGTGAAGAGGTATAGACAGGGTCAGGGGAGGTATAGACAGGGTCAGGGGAGGTATAGACAGGGTCAGGGGAGGTAGGGTCAGGGCCAGGGGAGGTAGGGTCAGGGCCAGTGTTGGGCAGAGAGCACTGTACAGGGGAGGTAGGTAATGGGCTGAGGGAGTCAGAGACCAGAGAGCTAGGAGCAGCGACGTCAGTACGCACAGGAGAGCTAGCTGTGAGGGGGCCGGATGAATACGTATGGAGGTTCGGGTAAGGAGAAGCAGGTGAGGTACGGATGAGCGCAGGTTCAACCGCAGGGGCTGGCAGCCCAGGGGTCACAGGGCCCCGGGGTTTAGGGGCCGGCGCTTCACGCTGGTCTTTTTTGAGATCCCTCTCTGCCTCCATGCCTGTTGGCTTTTCCTCTGTGTCTCTGGCATTATCACAGCCATGCACAGCCTTCCAACCCTCACAGATGGATTCGGACTGAGACTTTCGTTTCCACTCCAAGCACAGCTTATCTATGGCCAGGACCCATGCATCCCTCTCCAGATGTATGGCCTCAGAGCTCTTCATCTGGTCAGTCACAGGAATCCGGAACCTGCAAATATAAATTATACAACGGTTAGTTCTGGTTCTTGATTCTGATTGGCTGGAAGCCGTGTTAAAATACTTTGTAACACACACCTGGGACCGCATATCATTCCATTTTCAGTATTAATGCGCCTCCCATTTGATCCAATGCATTGTAGTTGTTGTTGTTGCTTGGCAACCCTTTTGTTAGGGGAACTATTTTGCTCGGCGGAATTGAGGGAATGATGCTTCGTTTTGAATAAATGTTAATATTTTACATTGCTGTGTGTTTATTTTACACTAATACCTGTAGTAACCGTTGTATAAAAGCAATAAACCACTCGAGGCCATGTGTTATAGTGACTTTATAACAGCTAGGGGGGTTTTAGGCACTCCGCTTCAAGTCGTGCCTAACAACGCCCCCTAGCTGTTATAAAATCACTATAACACACGGCCTCGAGTGGTTTATTGCTTAATTCTATCACAGGAACTTCCCTTATCGGTGAAACATTGGCCAACATTGGGCAAAAACGTCAGATCAAACTGAATGGCTTTGCCTGTCAGAAAATACTATTTATGGAGTATGGTATCCAATATATTGTAATGAAAATAAGAATTTAGCAACAATCTTTAAAGAAGATTCGGTTCATAAAAAAATGAGTGCTCAACTTTAGCTGTTCTGACTAAAAACTGAAACACAAGCCAACTGCACCTCTAATTCAAGACAGCACAACACTGCTACAGCTTCATCCCTCTGCATGTCATCATCCACCCACCTACCCCCATCCAAGACAGCACAACACTGCTAGGGCTTCATCCCTCTGCATGTCATCATCCACCCACCTACCCCCCATCGCTCAGGTTCGTCTCAAGTTCCTCAGGCTTTACTCACTGGTACTCATTCTTGTGGGTGAGTAGAGTGAAGGTGTCACAGCTGCGATGTTTCTCCACACTGACGTCTCCATCTGACAGGTGAATGACAACCGAGAGGGGCACGGCGGGGGGCGCGTCTCTGTCGTCAGACACCGCTCGTCTGCTGAGGGAAACCAGGGTCAGCTGGCCTGGGTGGAGCTGGACGTCATACCTGGAGCACATGCACAAGTCACATCAAAAACCTCGAGGTTTTTTTTCCCGGCCGTTTGACTGGACCAGGAAAAATCACCATATCAAATGGCAGACCCAATTAGGAACTATGGAAGTTTTCCACATCATATCACAAGATCCGAAACTATTAATACGCCGTGACAGTAGTCGGTAATCACAACAACTATTTTTACTATGAAACAGATTGTAGTTGTGAAGAAAATGACACATTCATACTTCCGCCATTTAAATGATGCCAATCCCCCTCTGTGTAGCATCAGCTGGCCCTCCAGAATGCTCTCTGGTGCTAGAGGATGTCCACGTGTCTCTGCACTGCCCCCTGCTGGATGGCCATAGATGTTTTGGTAGATGATGATATTCACAAGCTGCATGATCTACAGAAGCAACGAGGGAAATCACGCCTTGGTCTAAATAATCAAACAACAATCAAACCACAAAATATATTCCTCCTTGATTAGTCTGAATGATCAAACAACGATCGAAACACAAAACATATTTAACCTTTGAATCAGGAGAGTAGTAGTAGGCTAACCTTCAAGTAAGATTGACTGACATGTTCTCATTTAGCACTTCCCGCATTTAACATCTAAATACATTCATGCACAGTTATACCTAGGCTATACTTATTAATCAAACACAGAGCATAACTGAATCAATCCCAGAGAGTCTGTGTTCAAGGTATCAAGGTCATGTCAAATACTGGACGTCGAGTTTTATCATCCCAAAGCTCCAGCCGTCTGGTTGAACAAACTACAGGTTGTTTTGGCCGCACCGGGACAGCAGCTGGTCAATCTCCCACCTGTAGCAAGACTTGCCCTCAGAGATGACTCCGATGAGGGTGGTGTCATCCGCAAAGTTCAGGAGCTTAACAGACTGGTGGCTGGAGGTGACTAAGACTAAGACTAAGTTCCACTGATTGTCACACACCTGAGTGTGTGAAATTTGTTCTCCGCATTTGACCTGCGAACCCTGTTCGTGACGTGTACAGGGAGAAGAGTGGACGGGAAAGGATGCAGCCTTGAGGGGAACCTATGCTAATAGTCCTGAGGTCAGAGACGTGTTTACCCAGCTTCACGAGCTGCTTCCTGTCAAGACAGGAAGTCTGTGATCCACCTGCAGGTGGAGTCAGGCGCACGCAGCTGGGAGAGCATGCCCTCCAGAGTGGGCGGGAGGATGGTGTTGAATGTTATTTGGGGACGGGGGTGATGTTGGAGGTCTTGAAGCAGGCTGGTACGTGGCATGTCTCTAGTGAGGTGTTGAAGATGTCAGTGAACGTTCTCTCTCTTGAACAGATGATTCACATCCTTCTCCAGGATGGAGAGAGGCTGTGTAGCAGCGGGGGGGGTGGGGGGGGGTGGGGGGCGCTGTGGAGATCTGGGCCCCTGCTGGGTGGGGGCTGGGGGTGGAGGTGGCAGGGGGTCCCATTGTTTATCAGATCTGCAGTAGAACTCGTCCGGTCGTTGGTTAGGTATGAGTCATCAGTGGACTGGGGGATTTCGGTTTGTAATTTGTGATCTGTCTGAGGCCTTTCCAGACAGAGGACGTATTTCCTTCTCAGAATTGATGGTGGAGTTTTATAGAGAAGCCTCATTTAGCCTCCTTCGCTGCCTTACTAAACCTGTACTTAGCCTCTTTACTTCCTCTTCCTCTTTACCTCCTCTTCCTCTTTACTAGCTCTTGTCCTTTGTTTGGCTGTGAACCAGGGTTAGTCATTGTTATAGCTGATCCTGGTGCGGGTTGGTACACAGGCGCCCTCACAGAAGCTGGTTAATGACATGACAGTCTCTGTGTATTCCTCCTGAATGACTCCAGCGATTGCGCACACCCAATCAAAACATCTGGGTCACGGCACCAGTGTAGCTAGCTTACTGGCTCACTCACTTCTTTAGCCAACTGTCAAATGTATTGATTGTTTTTACTGTACATTTACCCTTTACTTATGGTGTGTGCATGTGTCCATTATAAAAAGTATGATATATATATTTTATATAGTTACAGCAGTTCAAATAAAATATTTACCCTATCAGTCACAGTGATAGGTTGCTGCCGGCACCAAGATTATGCTACAGATAAACTCAAATACTCAATGTCCTCCTGACTACATACACTTAGCTGGTAGGGAAACTCTTTAAAAGTTAAGATGAAGATGTATTTTTTATGAGGTCATGTGGTCTTTAAGGGAAAGCCCCAGGTCGTTCTGACAGGAAGTCTGCTCCTCAACACAAACACTAGCACCTAGCAGGTACTACTGTAATACTGAAGTATCCACAAAGCCCCATCGCCAGGTATGTCCCTCCTTCCCATCCTTAATTTCTCGCTCACCTTGTGTTTATCACCCAGAGACGTGGCCTCAAGCTCGTAGTCATGGTGCCCTTGGAAAGAGATGAAGAACCTGGCACCTGCTCCGTCCTCACAACTCTTCACGCTGCCAAAGGGCAGCTGGCGCTTAACGATGCCCTTCTCTATGCTGCAGACCATCTTAGTGCTGAAGTCAATCTGAACACAGAGAATATGGAAAATGGACTGTACTTATATAGCGCTTTTATCCCAAAGCGCTTTACAATGGCCTCTCATTCACCCATTCACACACATTCACACACCAGTGGTGACAGCTGCCATGCAAGGTGCTAGCCAACTTATTGGGAGCAGTTTGGGGTTCAGTGTCTTGCCCAAGGACACTTTGACATGTGGACAGGAGGAGCCGGGAGTCATCATTGGACGACCTGTTCTACCTCCTGACCCACAGCCACCCCAGATAATATTTGTCTGTCACTGAGACATGTACTCTAGCATTCAATTCAATTCAATTCTTTATTTCGGACCCAGGGGGATCCATATCACAATAAAAACACAGCATATCATCTCACTGTAACTTTTACCTGTACGTTGAATGATCATATCCTGCTACTCACCTGAAGAACACGCTTCTGCCACCTGTAGCGATTGTGCTTGTGAACACTGAAATTGTGCTGTGATACTTCCTGGTCCTGCAACAGAGACAATGGAAGGCACTTTTGATTGAGCTAAAGTAAACAAACAACATGCCATTAGATAAAGAGAAAGGGTGTGGTAATGTGTATTGAGGAAATTATGAAGAATAAGGATAGGTGTATCCTTCGTCACTCTTCTTTTATTTTTATGTATAGCTTTCTTATCTATTTAACTCTACTGCACAGTTTCGTCTGCTCTCTTAGCACATCCCATTCCTTTTAGGTATAAGCTATATACAATGTTTTGTATTTGGTTTATATATCATATTTGTTGTAGGCCTCCTTACTTTTTTTTACCTTGCTCATTGTGCACATTTTAGGAGCTAGCGGGGAAAAAAACATTCCACTGCCCATTTTACTGGTATGCGGCATGTGACAAATAACACTTTGAACTGAATTCTAAAACCTTTTGGAGAGAAATAACTGGACAGATGACCTGCTTACTGAGGGAACTGATGTAACGAGACATGGGCTGTGATGTGGGTTTGCACCAGGCCTGCTGAGAACACCAGAAGGCCATGCAAGGTTTCACACAGACTGGGCTGTGGTATTTTTTTTCTGGTCTGGGTCGCTACAGTACCTCGATGGACTGGCTTTGTTGCTGGAGCAGCTGCCGCCTGTCCTTCCGCGCCTGGTTCAGAGCGTCCTCGATGCTCAGCTCCCCACTCTTCACCTTGGTCATGATGCTCAGTTGCATCTCGTTGCTCAGCTGAACAGTGGCAAACAGAGATCAGGAGGACATTAAAATGGTGAATGTGAACGAACAGAGGATTCCAGCTGTTCTAACATCCATTATGTTATCTAGATTTTGGAATAGAGCTAATTGGTTAAGATACAGTGGGTAACCTGTGGAGGAACCTCCATCTTTTGTACATAATGCAATCAACACATGCATCAGAAAAAACATGTCACTAGGTACAGGAACATCTTGGCTCTGTTTCTGAGTCATACATGAGAGAGTCAGAACTAGATCTGTGAGAAAAATAGCAGTTTCTCTTTAAATGGCAAACCATATAGCCTGAAATTAGGACGTGCGGCAATAGAACTCCCGGAAGGTTAAAAAAACAAACAAGTTAGCCACACCCCACATGTCAGTGATGTATATTTTTTTACCTAACTTAGGTAGGCTAATACTTGGACCTGGTTGTAAATATGGATGTTAGGTTATTTGGCATGTTGCGCATTTGCTATTTGGTTGTCCTTTACCGCTCCATTCTTTGGATAAGGACAGGACAGGAGAAACTGTGGAGGAAGTGAAACACTTACCTGTGGGATATCTGTACATGTGCTGTCCATGATAATGGAGTTCTCCTTTTTCTTCAGTCTCATAGGCCTACGACCAGGCAACATCGCCACTGTTCTCAGTGCATCCAATAATCAATGCAAAACTCTCCCCTCGGACTGTTCATGCCATGTAAGCCCCGGCTTCGTTCTTATGATCTGTAGAAAAGGGGGAATGGCTTGATTTACCTGTCTCTCTAAGCACCACCCGTATAGTATCATGTTTCACTTCATGTTTCACTTCTCCGCAGTTAGTCTACCTATGGTCATCAAAAGCATTCTGTCCCATTTTGGTTCACATAATTGGTCACAGTGTTCACCTATTCAACGATGTATGCCAAAAAAAATCTACTTTTGTTGTAATCTTATATCAAAGTATATAATTTCTTACTTCCTGGAAAACAGTAGGTCACGTGTAGTGACGACAAGAGGTACCTTAGATTTTAGGCCAATAATCTCACGACATCCACCCGTCAATCAACACTATCTTACACTATCACTATCTATATATTCTATCGAATCTGTCTAAAGTTCTTAAAACCCGTCCACTTGTCAATGTTTCAATCAAATTCCTCTAAACATATGTCCCACCCTCATAGCTTGTTTGCGTCGGGAATACGTCAAACTACGGAAGTTAGATGATCTCAAACGTCCGTTTCAGTGCGACTTTAAAAAATAAGACTCGCCTACACATCCAACTTTTGACACGACATTGCTCCCCATCTTAGTTAGTAGGCTAGCATGCCAAATATGTTATCGTTTTGAAAAATAAAGTTATGTTTGGGACGGAGGTCTATCGGCCTCTCGGCATTGCCCTAGCTCCATATGGCTACAACTGATTTATAACAATGTAAAACAGGTAGGCCATAGGCTATTCGGTCCCTTTTTTATGTGGTGCCTTTTGCGTCCCCAGTAGCCTATAAATCATGTTGTATCTTCAATAAATCTCGACAAATACTAATTTCATTTGGCTTTTCATGTATTTTAAGAATGTAATGGGTTCAGGTATGGAATTTTGCTATGTCCTCATGCTGTAAGCCTACATTCAACTTCAATCTAAAAAAATTAACATTTTAACGGTCCGTGTACAAAGTATATTTGTCATTTCAATTCGTAGTCGAATAAGGAGAATATGTATGTTTACTTTCTCATTTGTCATTTCAATTCGTAGTCGCATAAGGAGAATACGCATGTTTGCTTCCTCGGCTTTCTCATTGTTTGAGTGAAGGACGCTAAAGCAATATCACTTTCATCTTTCAAATGCCAAGTTAGCAAAGGTGCCCAGACTCTAAACCACGCCCACCGACTTCTCTGCCTTGATCCCTTTGATGAAAAGATGAAAAATCGCCAGTGATATTGCTTTAGCGTCCTTCACTCAAACAATGAGAAAGCAAACATGTGTATTCTCCTTATGCGACTACGAATTTAAATGACAAATATACTTTGTACACGGACCTTTAACAAATGTTTCCCTATTATTGCATTTGGCGGATCTAAAACAAATTTAAACAAATGTTGTTTTTGTGCGTGCCGACGCACCAAAGATAGCAAATGTCCGGTTGTCACTCCCTCCCTCCCTTCCTCCGTCAGGTTGTTGACCTGCAGTTCTATGTTGCTGGCACAAGAGGCAGTGTTTTTTTGTGCATGGCTGTAAGCCAGCGCACCTACCACAAGAGGCAGTTTTTTTGTGCACGGCTGTAAGCCAGTGCACCTAGACAAGAGGCAGTGTTTTTTTGTGCATGGCTGTAAGCCAGCGCACCTTCCACAAGAGGCAGTGTTTTTTTGTGCATGGCTGTATGCCAGCGCACCTAGACAAGAGGAAGTGGTTTTGCCAGCGCACCTAGAATAGCGTTTGTCCGGTTATCACTCCCTCCCTCCCTCCCTCCCTCCCTCCGGTCAATGTTGAGCTGCATTTCTCTGTTGGCACCACAAGAGGCAGTAGTCCCAGCATACCAAAATAAAGAAGGACACCAAAATCAACCTGCCAATCTCCACTGCACGAGTACCGGTGAAAGCATAGGACTCCCACCTGGGAGACCCCAGTGGGGATGACTTTAATGGACTATACCCCAAACGTCCACATGTATATCCTTTCACTCCAACCTTTACCCCTTGCCTTATCTGCGTTTCCCAAAAGCTTCTTTCGTTAAGAGGCTCTTGGGCCATTCATTTAGAGCGTTCTGATTGGTCAACTGGTCTGGGCAAGCTCTCTGATTGGTCAACTGAATGGGCTAAAGAGCCTCTTAACGAAAGAAGCTTTTGGGAAACCTGGCCCAGATCCTGTCCCAAACCCCAACCCTTATTCTAACCCCAACTCACACTAGGGACTGGAAGTAGGACACCAAAACCAACCCGCCGATGTCTGCTGCACAAGTAGAGTAGTGATGAGAGCATAGGACTCCCACCCAGGAGACGGGGGTTCAAGGCCCCAGTGGGGATGACTTTATGGGACTATACCCCAAACCTCCACATGTTCATCCTTTCACTCCAATCTTTTTATCCCTTACCTTTGTCCAGAAACCGAAGCAGCAAAATAGCTAACGTTACAGGAATCATCAGTGTAACTGCTTTAGCCACTGACCGCTACCATTAATGTTATGGAAGCTACTGCTAGTTGTTGTGAGCTCATGAACTAACAGGCTATGGAACTCATGGATATGAGAAACTCCCATGAACAAAATTAGATTTCTCCTATAATCACCTTTCAAACCTCAGAAAAACAGTCAAAATGTGCTTACAGTAGGATTTTGTGATGGGATTATTCAAAATCTACACTGTGAAAGTCTAATATTCCTGCATGACATGATAGAGGGAGAGGTCCTGAACTCATATATATGAGACACTCCCATTAACAAAATTATTTTTCTCCTATAATCACCTGTCAAAGTTCAGAAAAACAGTCAAAATGTGCTTACAGTAGGATTTTGTGATGGGATTATTCAAAATCTACACTGTAAAAGTCTAATATTCCTGCATGAGGTTATAGAGGGAGAGGTCCTGAACTCAGGGATATGAGACACTCCCATGAACAAAATTATATTTCTCCTATAATCACCTGTCAAAGTTCAGAAAAACAGTCAAAATGTGCTTACAGTATGATTTTGTGATGGGATTATTGAAAATCCACACCGTCAAAATTACATTCTTTCATAGTTTGGTAGAGGGAGAGGTCCTGAAAGCATGTATGAGAGACTCTAATGAACACCGTATAATGATCATTTTATTACTTGTCAAGAACGAGAAAAATACACTTCAAATGTTTGTACAGTAATACTTTGTGAGGAAATTATTCAAAATCCATCTGTGAAGTTATGGATAATTCACATTATATTGACTACATGAGTATTAAATATTCTTAGCCAGAGAGAGACTGAGAGCAAGAGAAGGGAGAGAGAGAAAGAGAGAGTCAGAATTGACGTCAAGTGCATCAGTGGGTGAGAAATAGTCTAGTTCTGCGTCTAGCCTACCTAATTTCCGAAATACATACATTTATTTATTCTACATTATATTATATTATATAAATTAATGTCCCAATGTGCGATTAGAAATATCAGTGTAAGATAAAGAAGCAGCGACGATATAAATATCTATTGCAGGAACCGTTTCACCGTTTTACCGTAATACTACTAATAGGTACGCACCCCATTCTTGTTTTGAATTTAGAAAAAAAAAGTGCGGCTCACTTGACCGTGGAAGAAAAAAGTGCGGCTCACTTGACTGCAGTGTTATAGTGGTATGTCTATGTCTGTCTTGGGTGGACATAAAGGAAATAGTTCCACATATGTAAATGTTGTACATTTTTCTAAATATTAGCCTATAGGCTATGATTTGCCTGCTCGACCAATGTTTTTTCAGCAAGTTAGATATGTCCTTTATAGCCTATATTAGAACATTACAATATAGTAATTTGTAATAAAAAAGGGAAACTATGTTCCCTAAGTTATGAAGTCCAAATGAAACCTCTTTTTATTTTTTTATTAAAAAAAAGAAAGAAAAAAAAGAAAGGTTTGTAAACTGGGAACACGCCTGGGGTTTTGTGGGGAGTGGAAGGCTGCTTCTGGTGTTAGTGACCTGTTGGCCTGCTCCAGGGTTATACTGCTTAAAGTAATTAACAGTATTTTTTATAAATCGCCCAAATGCCTCGTCCCTACTAGCCTACTTGCAAAAAGTCCCAAGGATTAGAAGTCTCATTGACAGGAATTGGTGTGTTTTCTCTTGGAGCACTGGGGTCGGGGACGAGCTGAGTTCCCCTAATCCACGCCCCTCGGCTGGCTAGTCACGACGGTTCCCCCTTTGTGCGTTTACTTTAACACCGTGCCTGTTCACTCTTGTCAGTTGTCAGTTTTCACCAGAACTGTTATCAACTTAGGCTATTTCAAGACTGGAAAGTGGGAGATGGATCCGAACCTTGTATCTATAGCACTTTGCCTACTCACTCACGTAAGTAAATTGATGGTTTACGTAGCTTATATCTTCAGTTTAGGCGTTTGTTGTGATCTAATTTGGTCGTTTTGAAGGCTGCAAAATACCGTAGGCTAGCTTACTGTTCTTATTTTGCACTACGCATGATACGACATAATGTTCCTTAGTCGGAATAGCCGAGTAGGCTAGTCATATAACATTTGAAAATAGTTTCATAGGCTAGGCTATATTTTCATGAAAAGTAGCCTAACGTGAAAGTGAAACCATCGTGCAGGGGCTCGATGGTTTCAAGGTACTTTCCAGCAGCCGCCCCAAATGGAAGCCCTGATCTTTACACAGTTCTGTCCTGAAACACGAATAGTTAGCGTAATGTTGTACTTCTTCATTGCAGGTAGTTCCCATACTATACGCCTGCGATCCTGAAACGCAATATGTGAAAGGTGATGAGTGTTGCAAAATGTGTGGCCCAGGTAGGTTGTGGAGATGGAGTGCAGTTACTGTAAAGTGAATGAATCAAATCAAACATTATTTGTATTTGAAGCATAGGCTATGTAGTTCACTTCTGTCTGTGGATTTGAATGTTGATTGTATAATCAGAAGTATGCTTGATCTTTATAGGCACCAGGATGTCCAAGTCTAATCGTGGTTGCCAAGATCCCCAATGCGAACCATGTCCGCTAAATGAATATCAATCTGCATACACCAAGAACGAACGCTGCACTCAACAACCATACTGTGACCCACGTAAGACTCTTCACACCTGTTCCTGCTCAAATACATTCTGATTATGCTGAAATCATTTTAAAATCCTTAAGTATTTGTTTGATAAGCGTATGAATGTAATACTGTGCAGGTAGCAACAGCATCAGTAGGACCAGCTGCCTACCTAAAGAAAGCTGGCATGCAGCACTGCCTGCTATAACCCTGAAACACCTGGTTGTTTGGAATAACAGTACACCTGTCTCCCTTCCCTTGTCACAGATAAAAAGTTTGAGCGTGAGAGTGGCCCGAGTGACACCAGACGCATCTCATGTAGATGCAAGGCTGGATACCACTGTGCCAAGGCTAATTGCTTGTTTTGTTTGCCACACTCACCGTGTGGACTAGGAGAGGGCGTCGTTTCCAGAGGTATTTAACACACGCTTGCTGTACAGTAGGCCACATACACAGTTATTTTGACGGTTATTGTTTGTGACATCTTAACAACAACTCTCCTCAAGCTCAACTCAAAACAGTTACTTCTCATTGATGATTAGTGTTTTTGGAATTGAGTGTTCTAGCCATTGCTGATCATCTTGATGTGAATTGAAATGTGAAGTGTTTGTGAGAATGATCTCTAAAGCTATGATTATATTCTCTCAGGCAATCGCACACATGACACGGTGTGTACGGCTTGCCCACCAAATACCTTCTCCAATGAGACCTCAGCAGAGAGTGAATGTGTGAAACACACAGAGTGAGTAAAGCACTTTTTTTTTTGTCTTAATCTGTTTACCGTGTCACAACAGACTCCCCCAGGTAGACTCCCCTGTTATAGATGTGTCTTTCTGTCCCAACAACATGGCACTTATGGGTTACAGTCTCAGGACACTATTCTCATGACTGTTCCTAAAGTTGAGACTGAGTTGGACAAGGAGGCCTTTATGTTTTCTGCACCATCTGCTTGGAATAGCAGCAGAATTGGCTTTAACTCTAGGACCTAGTCACTCTCACTGAATTTAAAAGCATTATATGGTTAATAGAATCTGAGACTAATGATAATTGCAAATGTTTTAATTGATAATATGACTATATTTTCCCCCTGTACTTGTATTGTATTTCCCCTTGAGCTTGACTCTGGATGTGAGTTTTATGTTGTGTTTGCAACCACAGTATATGTAGCTACCGCTGCCCTTCTTGCTTCATTCATGATCATTGTTTTTCTTTAAGGAGGACTTAAAGATTTACTTTCTGTTTCTGTTCTTTTCTGCAAACTCAAAATACAAAATTGTTGTTTCCTCAAAATTATCTTTGCAGTTGTGGGGCGCCCCGGTAGCTCACTGGGTAAAGCGTGCTCCATATAATGGCTAGTCCTTCGTGCGAGGCGGACCAGGGTTCGATGCTCGGGTCCTGTGCCGCATGTCCTCCCCTCTCTCTCTCTCACGTTTCCTGTCTCTCTCTAACTGTCCTGTCCCATTAAAAGCTGAAAAGCCCTAAAAAATATCTTTCAAATTATCTTTGCAGTTGTGGAAGAAATCTTAAAGAAAAAGGAACAGCCACTTCCAACACGGTCTGTGGTAAGTACAGGATGTAACACTCATTGGTAACAAGATTACAACTGTGTTGAGTACAGGCAGTCTAGGCCTACAGTATGAGCCACTTCTTTATCCACCACAACTTAGCAGTTGTAGACGGTTACGCTGTAGAGGATCTCTGAAAGTGAAACTTGCGTGGGCCTGTGTGGGTTCACTCAGCTTGATATTTCCCTTTCTTGGTTAATTTACAGTACACTGACTGCTCATTCACTGGTTTAGCATGTATTTACCTGTGGTGTTGTGATGGAGAGCCCAGGGATGTTTAATATTGCATTTGAAATGAAGTACAAAGGCTCAGTATACTTTTTGGTTAATTGTACGTTTTTTTTCACTCTACAGGTATTTTAGCAGGGGACATCGCTGCACTTGTAGTACTGATTGTACTTGGCTTTATTATAGTGGTGGCTTTTCTCGTATGGAAATATGGTATGCACTACCCCCCCTTTAATACATTCCTTACCTCTAAACATTTTATTTTGTAAAATGTATGTTTTGGATTGTAATCTTTTACGTAAGTGAAGTGGTTCATGTTGGATCTTTTCCTATTTATTTAGCACTTCCAGAAGCCACAAGGGAGAAAGTACAGGTAATGATCTCAATATGACTTCTTTCCATTGAAATTAAACAGAATTGTACATTCGATAGAACGTTTGAAGGTGTGAATCATTAAACTGACTTTGTGTTTGACGCCAGGTGTTCTTTATGAAGACGTGTGGAAAGACGGAGAAGGAGAAACCAGAGGACGAGATCCCAGGACAACGTTTGATCGAACAAGACGCAAGACCTGAACCCCCAAAACCAGAACCTGAACCCCCAATACCAGAACCTGAAACCCCAGCACCAGAACTTGAAACCCCAGAACCAGAACCTGAAACACCAGAACCATGGGCCCAACCAGCATATACATCCGTACCAGAGGAGAACGCTGAGGAGGAGCGGGCTGAGCAGGATGAGCACATTGGCTTCCCTACTGAAGAAACGGGTCGTAAACCCTTCATTACACACCCCCAATCACAAATGAACTCACTTGCCTCCATGGTATAGAAAACCAATCTGCTTTGCTTTACATCCAGCATGTATTACCATCACCATTATCATTAATCTTGATGCTGTAAATATTCTGTTTGCTATGTTCATAAAACAGTGTCAGCTTCACATGTACCATGCATCTCAACCTTGACAGCAGATCCGTCACTAGGGATCAGTATTAAGGGGGGTATATGAACTGCATGAGGGGGCACAATTATTAACTCATTTTGATAATACAATATGTTATTGTATTTGTGCTGCACTGATGCATACTAATACTGAGCTCTGTCGTTCTCCCTCTGACTGATAATATGTTCAACTTGTGTTTGTGCAACATATGCTGATTTGCAGAGAAAATGTTTCTAAGTGTTTTCTAAGGAGTTTTCACATGTTGCAGTTGATATCCTCAAAGGGCAATAACACTGCAAAAATACTGCACAAGGCAGATTTACTTTTAATTTCTGCACATTATATAGGTATAGGCTATACCTATTATGTTTTTCAGTTGCTCCACATTCCTTGCCTGATTTAAAAAAAAAAATCTGATGTACAATATGTTGAATATACTGTGTATATATACGTGTGTGTGTTATTTAATTTCTTGCCACTATATTTTAGTTGATACCAGTAACAACGGTGCTCGGTGTGCTTCTTGGCACTTAGTCAGATTGTCCACAGGGTGGCGTTAGTGCACCATTAAAGATCAGCGGCTGTATTCACAAACATCCTAAACCTACAGTAAAATGCTTCTAAATGGCCAAATTAAGAGTCAATCCTAAGAAAAAGTGGGTGTTTCACCAAACACCCACTTAACCCTAACCCTAATTTTAAAAATTGGTCTCAAAGTAATTCACAAAGCGTTTTAGCTTTAAGATTTGTCCTAAACCGGGTCAATAGTGGAGGGGATCGGCTGCTGGACATGGATGTTTTGTGAATATAACTACAAGATGGTAAAGAGGTACAGTAGGCTACTGTCACAATCAGGAGGCTATTTTGTTACCTCCGCCCCAGCGACAGCGCATGGCAAGAGGTAATGTTTTCGGTGGCATGTGTACGTCCTTCCATACATCTGTTAGCAGGATTATGCAAAAACTACTGCACCGATTTAATTTAATTTGGCTCAATACCTTTTGGAGCGGAGTCGAATCACAGGGCGGGTCCACGAGCCATCCAATCATAGCCCACCATTCTCCTACATTCATTTTTTGGACTTGGGAAGTGAGAAATTCTCCTCATTTATTGTCAATAGGGAGAATTGAAACGGCCATATCTCGGCATGGGAAGGTTACACGGGGTTTGGACTGGCATGAAGCTCTCGACCTAACGAATGCAACAATACCATGTCCTGATCGCATGTACTTGTGTGCACAGAGCCACAAAATGCATTAATGCGTGGAGGTCTGTGCTCTCTGATTATTTATGAAATGCATTCATGGGTGGAGGTCTGTGCTCTCTGAGCACCATTTCTAGTTCATGATGGGGCTGGTGAGGGATGTAGCCTGCTAACATCTCCAACAAACCAAATCCAAACCCATAACACTGGAGATTCAAGATCAGTTTATTTGTCTGTATATGGTTTACACATACTAGGAATTTGACTAGGGTAATGGCAAATGGGAGATTAAGTGACAATTTATTAGTGCTATTTGAAAATAGTGCAGTGGTGATGATTTGAGTCTGTACATTTCATTTCCACTTGACTATTTATTAAATAAAAGGAGACTTTTTATTTATTTATTAATAGCTTATTCTTTAATTAAACAGACCTATAGTCTCGAGTGTTTAAACTCCATTCCAGTCCATTTCTAATTCCAACAATACAGTAGTTAGATAGTGGCATCGGCCTGTTTCTCTACATAATGCATTCACCAACACTCGCCCCACATTCACCAATCACAGTGGTCATAGCAAGTACATTTATGAAGCACATTGTCATGTCTAGTTGAATTGCTTTTAAGAGGAAACTCCAAACTAAACTGAGCTAGAGAGCACACCTAGTGATTCTACGAGTGCTCTCTAGTAGTTTTAGTTCTAGTAGTTCTGAGCAGCATATGCACTGAAAGATCTATCTGACCTACATATTCCACTAAGGTTGATACATTTTTGTAAATGTGATATTTTCCATCATTTTGGCTTTAGTAATTTATCAGTCTCAGTCTCATTCTGCAAACAAAAAGACAGTGCAATATACAAAATATGATACTGTTGATGTTAAAAAAGAGGGACGCAAATGCAATTGATGTAATGTATACAGAATGGAATGTGGAGGCGTGCAAGTCCTGAAGGGATGACAGTATACAGCTGATCACCCTCTCAGAGGAGTGGATGATGAGCTGCAGTCTGCTCTTGTCTTTGACTGTTGCGGCAGACAACCAGATGGTGATGGAGGAGGTGAGGATGGACTCGATGATGGAGATATAGAGGAGTACCATCATTGCCTTTGGTCTTTAAATTTCTTCAGCTGCCTCAGGAAGCACATTCTCCGCTGTGCGTTTGAGGTCCCGGGAGATGGTGGTGCTCAGGAAGCCCAGGTGGTCACTGGGATGTCATTCGGTGTGATGGGGGGAGAGGGGCTGGATTCTTTCTAAAGTCTACACAATCATCTCCACTATCTTGAGAGCGTTGAGCTCCAGGTTGTTTTGGCCGCACCGGGACAGCAGCTGGTCGATCTCCCGCCTGTAGGAGATGAGACCGATGAGAGTGGTGTTGACAGTTGCTTGCCCAGTTTCACATGCTACTTCCTGTCAGACAGAAAGTCTGTGATCCACCTGCAGGTGGAGTCGGACACGCACAGCTGGGAGAGCACGCCCTCCAGAGCGAGGGGGAGGATGGTGTTGAAAGCAGAGATGAAGTCCACAAACAGGATCCTGGCGTAGGTACCTGCGGAATCCATGCGCTGTAGAATGTAGTGGAGGGCCATGCTCACTGCGTCGTACACAGACCTGTTGGCTCTGTAGGTGAACTGCAGGGGGTCCAGGAGAGGGTCTATGATGGATTTGAGATGCCGAGGGACAAGGCATTCAAAAGGCACTCAAATGCACTTTGAGATGCTGTAGCTCAACACCACGTACAGTATCAGCTGTTCCAAGACACGTCGGGGACTAGAGGTCCAGTAGAAGGGTACATAACCTGGGTGCCATAATCATGCTGGACATTCAGCTGGCTGGCCTCCCCGCACAGTTGCTCATAACAACAGGCAGCCCCTCATTATGGTATTGAGCTTGAATAAACAATGGATGACAGGGGATCGAGGATACAGTTACATAGTTTATTTTTGTTAATGTATTCAGTCTATCGATCCATCATCCAGTAGATGGATCAGCTGACAGTAGCCTACCAAGATGGTACTGCAACAGGCATCACTCCTTGGCCACCGAGCAACCACCAAGGACATTTGTAACATTTGCTAACTTTTTAGACTGTTTTCTAGTGAGTTACTGTACATAGATACGCTAAACCCAGGCCAGAAGAGCTCTGGGGAAAGCTGGAGGCTTCATGTCCAATTTACGTTTGTTTGAGAACTTTCTTAAGTAGAATCTTAAGTTTTATTAAAATGCCAAGCCAAGGCCAAACTGTCAGCTGTCTCCTTGGTCTCTGCCAGTTTGTGAATTGGTGTGAGTGTAACCGTCGTACTCTCGTCTGCGTTGTGTTCGCCAGTTCGATTGATGATCAATCAATCAATCAATCAAAGCTTTATTTGTATAGCACATTTCATACCCAGAGGCAACACAATGCGCTTTACAGAGAACAAGGGAGGTGGGCATACGACCCACCCCTACATATTCCAGAGGGAAGCAAAAAAACAGTATCACCCGGGGGCCAGATAAGAACCAACAAACTTTGAACCAACAAACTCCCTCCAGTGAGGCGAATGCGCTAACAGTTGTGCTGGATAGGGACATCCTATCCAGCACTCCTTTGAGGAGTGAGTTTAACCAACTACTCGATACCACTACCCGGGACTCACAAGGACACTCTCTTACTCGGTTACTATACACTCACCCCTCATCACTGGGCATCCGGGTCACGGCACCAATGTAACCTTCATACTCTCGTCTGCGTTGGGTTCACCAGTTCCACCCATGTTGAGGGCTATCCCAGGGTGGGATTCGAACTCTCACACTCCTGCTTGTGAGGCGGACGCGCTTACAGTCTCTTCAAGAGGGATGTCCCGATTGGCGCAACTGTTAGCGTGTCACTAGGGGCGTCCTTCATGGAGGGACTGTTAGCGCTCCTTTGAGGAGTGGCTTTAACCAACTACTCGCTACCACTAATACTGTACGAGGTACATCCGCCAGTCTTGGGTTTGGGTTTACCCACAAGACCATAGAAGAATGCCATGTGAAGCTAATTGGTTCTCAGCACGCGCATGCTTGGAACCAGATGTGGCCACGCCTCCACGCCACTTTTTAAATTGTCTTGCTTTGAAATAACACCAAATTATAATAATTATTATAATTGCTGACACGGTTTTCACAGAGGAGCTCAATCACTTATCTCTCTCGATTTTTTTCATTAAATATAGCATCTTACATACTGCAACTTGAAGTCATGTCATAAAATGGAAGGACATATGCTGACTATACTTGACAAAAGTCAAACTGTGTCCATTTGTTTCTCTGAACTAAGGCCCAACACCTCATCTGTAAAGAAGACATTGGGGGGGGGGGGTGATCTGCCCCGTGTGTGGGGGGGGGGGGGGGGGGGTTCTCAATATCCCAGGATTAATGGTAGGCCTACAATAGTACAAAAAATATCCCTTTGTATTTATATTGAAGCATGGTGTAGGGCAGACACTCTTTCTCATCACTCACATCTGGAGGTTGGAGGGTTTGATGTCTACCCCACACACTCCCTGCCATGGAAATGTTGAATTACATTTCATGTGCCATGTATGTCTGTCATACAGCTGCAGCAACAGTGACCTCCTGCCTGGATGTATAATCCCACCGCTTCCCCAGTTCAAACTGGGGTGATTATCACCCTGCTTGACCCAACTATGAGATCACTTACCTTGCCTTATTGTTCGGAAATAATAGAAGTACACCACGTTTGGTGTGGAAACTGGGGACTGTCTCCTTTGCTCAGTTGTTTGAACTGAAAGAAATGTAGGCTATTATATTGGCTAGCATAGTTTATTTGATAACCACTTTCTTATTGAGTTATGCTGAGCATATCACCCTGATTCATTTGCATCTTACTAATATCGGAAAGGTCTACTCCAAATAGATAGATTAAAAAATATATTATTATTATGTTATTGGATATTTATAAGAATATAATATAAATATGACCAGTAAAGCACATGACAGACAGACCATTCTCATTGAAATTTTATTAAAACAAAATATTAGACAAAATTATAATTTACAGAGGTAATTACAAAATATTAACATATTTACACAGAAAATAAGTAAGTCTTTGGTCTCAAACCATACCATCTCTCTAATTTAAAGTAAAACCCTGAGGTTTGGAATTAGGATAAAGTGCAAATGACGTGAAATGTAACTTTAAGGTCTGTAATGCTGTTTACAGGATGTCGTGGGCAGAGTAACAGGCTGGAATAAACATTCCGTTCCTTGATGCCCACTCTGCCCACCATTTACCAACTTCTGGACCATTATTCTGGTTAGAAGAACTGTCCTTGGTTTTAGTGACCGTCTCAGATATTGCCGTCTCTGCCAAAGACCATATTTTAGGCTTCAGACACGCACCGTTCTCCTTACTATCCAAGCGCGATGCTGTTCGACCTTCGTCTTTATTGTCATCTTTCTCCTCATACGCGCGGCCACTGTCCTTGTGCGTATCGTTTGTCTGCTGTCCGTTGGCCGAGCGTGTGTCCAGCGGCTTTGGCGTTGAGTTGCCCTCCGCCACATCCTGCTTGTCGTCCATGGCTTGAGGATTAGTTTCGTCCTCCTCATCCAAGCGGCTTTTCTGCACCGAGCCCTCGTCCTCGCTCTCACCCTCATCCTCCTCGTCCGATTTTCCCTTGGATGCCCAGCTGACTCTATTCTCCTTCTTTAGCCGTCGCCTTGCGTTGGCGAACCAAGTGGACACCTGAGTGAGGCTCATTTTTGTGACAATGGCGAGCATGATCTTCTCCCCCTTGGTGGGGTACGGATTCTTCAGGTGCTCGTTCAACCAAGCCTTGAGCGCGGTGGTGCTCTCCCGGGTGGCCACCTTGGCCCCTCTGCCGGGATCATCGGGGGCTCCTGGTCGGTACAGGGGGTAGAAGGGCCCTCCTCGAGCTAGGAGCGCCTGATGATACGGAGAGGCAGCTTTCAGCTCGAAAGAGTTGTTCTGAAAGCAGAAGTTCAGTGATTAGATACAGATATTAAAATTGCATATTCATGACATTCATGGAGACACCAAGCTCTCTGGCATAATTAAGATGCACGGATACATTTGTAGGTTTCAATAAGATATAGGGTTACAGCTACACAGGTTGTGCATAATTTATATAAGATAAAACAAGGTCCATTTTAAATCAACTTACCATGTGCGTTATGTGTCTGTGATGTGAGTAGGGGATAAAGTTGTATCCATGCAGTCCTGAATATGCCAAGGGAATCCCGGTCATGGCAGCTAGATGGTGGGGTTGTTGATGTTGTACCCCAGGTGGGCATCCCAAACCCGGTATTTGATATCCAGCGGGCATGCTTAGGTTTCTCTCCAAGAACATGTTGGCAAATCCAGATTGTGAAGCAGGCATCCTCATGTCCTGACTATCAAAGTTGGAATGGCAAGTCCGTATCCAAGAGTGCTTTATATAGGCCTAGCCTACCACAGCCATCAAGCGTGGGCGGGCTTAAGAGTGATGACTGACAGCTATGTTCAAAAGACCTTTAGCTTTCACTCCCATCAAATCCCATCAAAGCAGATCTGCTGTTCCTTTTAACGGTTTCGTAAATGCGCTAGATACGTGATAGCCTACTTATCTCGTTACAAAATGTTATGTAGGCTAGCAATTAAACTATAAATTCATTAATAGCCTTTAGAAACTGTTCCCATCTCTGCATTTTCTTAATTATTTAGGAATCCTGAAATAACACAGTGATGGCCTATAGGAACATTCGATTTAGCCTAAAACTATTAGATGTCATGGACTAGCCTATTTAATCTTGGTGATGTCAATTTCGTTTCACAGACCCGATTCCAAGACCACTCTCATCTAGGCCTATTGTTTTATTCAAAAAGCAGCAATTTGCTTAAAACTTTGCAACAAATGTTATGAGGAGATTTTGTATTGGGCTATTCACTGAAATGTAAAATGTAGGCTACTATTTTTTTCCTGTCTTGCACTGAGATTAGATAAATAATTTGAAACCGATTAACAACAACGTGCAAACCTTCAAAGTCTGGTCAACACTTAGCCGATGTTAGCGAATTAAGTCTGTAAATTTAATTAGCCAACTGAATTAGTTACGAATTATGCAAATAGTATGCCTTCTAGAGAGGTTTCATCAGATTTTTTAATTTTATTTTTTATTTATTTAGAGTAGTCTTTTTACATTTGCCATCCTCATACTGGCAATCTTATTGAAATTAACTGGTTAAGCTATTTATTTAAATACTGAATAAAATTAAATTATTTGAAAGGTGCTTTCATATAGCCTAGGCTAGTTTATTTTATGTCAATTTACGAACTTTTTTATTAATTAATTGCGATAGAACAATATCAGAGTGGTCTTAAACAAGTCGGATGATTTTGCTTTGGCTACAGCATATAGTTTCAATGGGTCTAATTAAAAGCAGGTAAGTGAAACAGATGTTGGCTAATGTATATGATAATTGTGAGATAACAGATGCTAATGTAGGGAGGGCCAGGACTTGTTAAAGATACAAGGATAAGATTACAACTCACATTCCACTGCCTCCTTGACGTTCATTGTTCCTATCAGCATTGTTCTGTTATTTGTTGTTGTTTTATATGAAACTTGTGTGTGTGTGTGTGTGTGTGTGTGTGTGTGTGTGTGTGTGTGTGTGTGTGTGAGAGAGAGAGAGAGAGAGATAAAGGGAGAGAGAGAGAGGGAGATAGAGAGAGAGAGAGAGAGAGGGAGAAAGGGAGAGAGAGAGATAGAGAGAGGGAGAGGGAGAGAGAGAGGGAGAGTGAGAGAGAGAGGGAGAGTGAGAGAGAGAGGGAGAGAGAGTGAGAGAGAGAGAGAGGGGGGGAGAGAGAGAGGGAGAGAGAGAGAGAGAATTGTGCAGGATGGAGAGAGATACGATTTTAAAATAAAATAAAACAGATAGATGGCAGAAACTGGGAGGGGTATTTGGGCCTATAGAACAAATTTGTACAACCAATACAATGAGGGATGACTAGAGGGAGCGACGAGAGGAAGAGTTAAAGCATCAGGACATCTGCTGACAGACAGCTTTGGTGTCACTTGTAGACCCTCTTTTCTTTGTCCTGGTTTTGCAGCTCATCCACATGCAGGCGTTGGTCTCGCTCTGACAGGTCCAGTTTTGACTGCTTGCTCTCAGGATGTTACTCGTTGCTCCCACAAAAGTGTCCAAATGGAGGAGCTTCCCTATTCCCAGTGAAATACATTAAAAGTCACGCAGGATGTATCACTATTACAATACTTTTAGACAATAATGGAACTCTTTATGAAAACCATCATCTCCAGTTTTCATACATATATCTTGTTTATTTCATATATCTTGTAACCGTTGTGCTTAGTGAGTCTCTGATTTATGAGCAGGGCCAGGATGACAGCGTGAACCCTAATAAACTAGTCATGACAATGGGCTTAGGTGTGACTTCAATTACTGACTATCACTTGCCATTGAGTTGACAAAAGGACTAAGTATGTCATTAGAATAGCTCATAGGAAGGTGTGAACACAACAACAACATCACAGAATATGCACAGAGTAGTCAACACCTATTACGTGTTAGTTTTTTGTGTGTTTTTTAACCCAACCAGATACTGTTGTTGGAAGAGTGTTTGAAACTTGCTGTCACTTTAGTGAAGTGACTATTGATCTCATGAAAGTAATAGTTTTGGTTTAATAAGATCAATTAGTCAAATTATTTCAAAACATTTTACTGTTCCAACAATGAAATCATTATCAGAACTAGAGAATGCACGTGAAATACAAGAGGGTCAATATTATTGCTAACTGCAAATGTTTTAATTGATAATAGTATTGTATTTTCCCCCTGTATTCTTGTCATATTGCACCTTGAGCTTGACTGTTGTCTTGATGTGAGTTTTATGTTGTGTCTGCGACTATACTGCTGTCCTTCTTGGCCAGGTCTCTGGTAAAATAGATTTTAATCTCAAGGGGACAAACCTGGTTAAACATAGGTTAAAAATTCTGTTATAATGAATGACAGACTAGGACATTGAAAAGACAGGAGGGTAGAAGTCAGTTGACAACAAATGCGTAACCGTCTCCCCCAGAGGCCCCATTCTTCCCAGTAATGGGATTTCCCTGGAACTCAGACTCAAATGGGGGAGATGTAAGCAAAGCGTGAATGTTATCAAGCTTTCCCACCCCCTAACTATGAATCTCCCCCTTCCAGTCTTTGTCCTTTGTCATTACTCTTATCAGGACCACTCTATCATTCTCTTTACAGAGTGCTGGCGTTGAAACCGCTTGCAAATGTAAGCATGTCTTTGTTAAGGGCCAGGCCTTGGCCTGGGTGTGCCCTGATTGGCGGCCTTCTGCTGGGTGAGTGACAGGCAGCGTTCGTTAGCCTGTGACAGCTGGGGAGTGCTGCTACTGTCCCTGTGTTGGGCGCACTCCACCCCCGTGGATCCATGATGGATCCCCAGGAGAGGCTAGCCAGGCTTAACGGGCCCCAGCCAGAACCAACCAGGTCCACCCAGCCCAGAGCAGACCCAGCCAGAACCAGGCAGGTAGTCCCAGCCCAGAGCAGGCCCAGCCAAGTCCACCCAGCCAAGAGCAGGCCCAGCCAGAACCAGCCAGGTAGACAGAGCCCAGAGCAGGCCCAGCCAGAACCAGCCAGGTCCACCCAGCCCAGAGCCGGCCCAGCCAGAACCAGCCAGGTCCACCCAGCCCAGAGCAGGCCCAGCCAGAACCAGCCAGGTCCACCCAGCCCAGAGCCGGCCCAGCCAGAACCAGCCAGGTCCACCCAGCCCAGAGCAGGCTGAAGGACTCACTACAGGACTGCCAAGTGAACTCAGGAACAGAACTGGGCTGCGTTTCCCAGAGGCATCGGAGCGTTACGTTCATCGTAAGCTACATTGTTCATCGTAGCGCTACGATGAACTTAGCGCTACGATGCGTCTGGGAAACGCAACCCTGCGCTGTAGACAGGACCCAGCAAGCGGATCTGGGCCATATACAGGCCAGATCTGGCCCTTGTGGCTTAGTTCCGGCCCATATATGGCCCAGAATCATTATACATCCGCTTGCTATCTGGGGAGGATAGCTCTACAGACAGGAGGCTAGCTCTGCCGTGGTGAAGTACTCTAGACACGAACAGTAGTTACAGTAGAACACATCTGGCTAGCATGCTGCCAACTCCTGAATAGGCAGACTGAATTATCATATTCCAATTAAAGAATTTGCTATCTTATGAGATATTGTTGATTTGAATACTTTTAATGCTTTTTAGCAGCTCTGTGTGCTATAGATGGTGCATGGTTGTGATATCTGTGTATTCCAGCTGTGATTCAAACAATTTCTATTGAAATCTATTTTTTCCACCAATATAAATCATCAGCACAGTGTTATGCTTATCAATAAAACATGATCAGTGAATAATTCGGAGATAGTGAAGTTAAAATCCTGAGAAATAATCCCATAAATTCACACGGCTTGCTTATATATACATGTATATACAATCTCTGGTCTCACATAGAGTGGCTAATGAGCTTGTTGGGCATCTGTGACGTGACATCTACATTTTGGCCTATTTGTAAAACAATGCCTACAAGGAAGCCAGGGGCATTTGGTTCTATGTTTCAAACCTCAAATAACAAAGCCAACCAGGCACTAGTGGGAGGCTGTGCTCTCATGGAAATGAGCAACCCAACCAACAATGTAGGTCCTAATCTCTTCAGAGAGGAGAATCAGTTACACAGCAGTATGCACCCCTCAATGCTTTTCATTACAGCCAGCGTGCTATTGAACCCCCCCCACACACACACACACACACACATACCCTGACCCCCCTAATGTGTAGCCACAGGCTCTCCTCATACATGGAGCAAATACAAGGTAGTCCCCCACAACAGAAGGGTCGAAATAAGTGGGGCAGGGGGTGGTATGGGGGGGCAGGGGGTGGTATGGGGGGGCTAGGCCTCAAAGCATAGGATTAGAGTTAATGTGCCCTCCCTGGGTTATAATCTCTTCAGAGGGGGACTTTGTTTGAGTGCTTCAGGGCAGTAAGATAAGTATCTATTACAGAAACTCCCTCTTATCCCCCAAACATCCCCCCTTCAAAAATAAAGCACAAAACACTTACCTCTGTTCTCCATGTCTTCTGATATCCCAGAGCCAAAAGCAAGTGCTGCCCTTTTCAACTAATCTGGAATTAGAGTCTAAAGCCTTATGGAGAGTAGCCAGGGTCCATATTTACTCCATCTGCAGCCTAGAGTCAGGTGGTTAATGTTAGGCCAACAGCTTAAAAAGTGAGGATATTACAATGAAAGAAAAAAAAACTATTGTCACATGCTTTATTTCTTGTCTTTTCTTGTTGCTAAGGAAGACTCCTTGTGTGAGAAGCCAAACCTGGCGGTCCCCAGCAGAGGATCTGTTGTAGGGTGATCTTGTTAAATTACTCCTGGGTGTAATGAAATTACAGGAGGAGACTAAATCTATATTCCGCCCAAACAATCTCATTGTATATTTTAGGGATTCTAATCAGATGTACCAAAAATGTGCCTTGAAAATACTAAATAAATAAATAAAGAAACAGTAGAGATGTCATGTTACAAATGTTTAATATGAAAATATCTTAAAAATATAAATACTGTGCAAAACAAGCTATAACAGAGGCAGGGTCATTTGAGGCACAAGGCAATACATTTAGTTTGAGGAAACAACAACCCCCCTGGCTTGTATGAAACAAAGGTACTAAAATAAAAACTCATTAAGTAACAATATTGTAAAATAACAATACTCTGTTTTTGTTTTCTTTTCAGATGCATGTCAATTTCACAGCCTGTTCTAAATTTTTAAGTGTGAATAGGAGTATTACAGTAACTAAGCAAATGCAATTCTGAACATTCTGTATGCGCATAGTTACTGTAGGACAGTGTGTGTGATGAAATGAGAAATGTGGAGGGCGTTAAAGTGTTGTGCTTGTACAGAGGGTCCCGAGATCGATTCCTCTTTGTTGTGCGAGTGCTTATTGTTAGATTCAACTTTACCCCATGCAACCATCACAAATGTATTGTCTAACCCTAACCTAACTACATGAGTGGAATGCATAAGCTTAACCTGCATGTTAATTGAGAGTTGCATGTGCAACATTTATAAGCAGGTAGTAGTTAATGATTTGGTTTGGTATAGGGAAATGATTCACTAATAGGCATTAACAGAGGAAACGCTGATCTTAAGTAGTGAACCCTGCTGTCATGACGCTCGGGATGAGAATGAGGCCTGTAAATAAAGTGAGTGAAGACAGAAGGAATCTCCTGGTACAGACTTCCAGTATTCTAGTGCAATTTTCATTTTGTGGAATGCAACAAAGGCTGGGCACACTATGATATGATGAACTGCTGTTAGAATATCTCTAACCGAACCTGTGGGAACGCTGGAGATCTGCAACTGACCTGCTTGTCAAATTGCTGATTCTAAATAAACACGTATTAAGTGAATAGGCAAGGGTAATCTAAATATATCAGTTTAATCTAAACTTTGATCAATTTAAGACTATGGGTAAATGTAGCATGCTAAATATCTCCATGTCTAATTAAAATACAGCAATAAAAATAAAAATAAACATTCAACCAATACTGTATACAGCTCTTTCTATCACTACCATGTACAGATACACATACTCTACACACGTAGAGAGTGGATGTATAGAATGTTTTTCTGTGTGGGAATGTGATCGCTCATGCTTGTGTGTGGTGTGTGTGTGTGTGTGTGTGTATGTGTGTGTATGTGTGTGTGTGCGCGTTGGCTTGTGAGTGAATGAGTGAGTAAAAGAATGTCCGAGCTGTTTCAGTCCCTAGCGGGAGAACTTCCTGGTTCTGAGGGCCGGGATCTGGAGCTGGATAGTTGGGGACCTCTCCTCCTCTATGGGAGCCAGGTCCTCAGCTGAGCCCCACTTCTTCTTGGACTGGAACAACGAGGTCAGCTTCCTGTTCCTCCTCTCCGGCGCTTGGCCAGCCTGGAACTCTGGGGGATGGAACACAATAATGCAGTAACTCAGCAGATACTAAATTAGTAAATATACAATATACTATGAAGCCCTTGTGGACATTAAACCAGCAAATGAAAACACAATCCCCAAACATAATCATTAGAATTTCAGCAATCTAGAGACTATCAAATTCTAATTTGTAAAGGTGTGGAGGGCTATTTCAGGCTTGGTTACCAAATGTGAGAAGAGGAGGAAAGATCCGCACACTGATTTCTACCGGTCCACTTTATTGAGAATATCGCAACGTTTCGACCCTTAGGTCTTCATCAGGCAACTTCCTGGTTACCAAATGTTACATTGACTTAAATTGGGGATGAAACTCTGGATCTTAGGACACTCTCACAATCATTCACTTGTTAGCCTACATTTTAGAGATGTTCTCATGAAAAAGAACAGACACTCACGTAGTTTTCTGTCGCTCTCTGGTGAATCACTGATGTTCAAATAATAGCAGGCAAGATGGCCGCTGTAGTCTCGTAGGTTCTCCTTGGCCCCTGGGAGGACAGCAAGATCTTTACAAGACATACAGTAACAGCTGCTCGGATGCGTTGAAATGTCCATCCCCTAATCCTGACATATTGGTAACACTTTCTATGATGCCCATGTCTATAACACATTATTAACATACTTAGAATGCGTTATAACCTGCTTAAAGCACTGTATATCTGTATAAGCACTAATACATTCATAATGCTTAATAACAAATAATCATAACACATTTAATAATACCTAACACATTATGTTATAATGACATATAAGGTCATATATTAATTATATATTATTATTTATATTAATTTCATAATACTTAATAATTGCTGAACACTCACAGATATTTTTCCGCAAGGTTCACAGTACTGTATATTATAATTCTCATTACGTAGTTGTAATACATTATAATCATTTTTAATACATTATAATCACTATAATGCATTATAAGTTACTCTAAGCGGTCATTGTGTGTGTAAAGTAATGAAAATTCCTGTGGTACAGTATAGGCAGATAAAAAGGTACATTACAAACTGGTTATAAGTCACTATAAGTGGACATTGTATGTTTTAAGTAAAGTGGAAAAAAAATCAGAGGTAGGTTAGTAGGATATTCTGTATGAAACAACAGGCCAACCACCAGTGGTCAACTCAAACCTGTATATGATGGTGGTTGGCCTCACTCCGCTGGCTGCTGCAGCTGGCTGGACTATGGAGCGGCTATTTAGTCAGAGGGGCCGTGTGAGCGCTGTATGAGCACTGAGGAGGAGGAGGAAGAGGAGGAGACGGGCCGCGTGAGCGCTGTGTGAGCACTGAGGAGGAGGAGGAAGAGGAGGAGACGGGCCGTGTGAGCGCTGTGTGAGCACTGAGGAGGAGGAGGAAGAGGAGGAGACGGGCCTGAGCGCTGTGTGAGCACTGAGGAGGAGGAGGAAGAGGAGGAGACGGGCCGTGTGAGCGCTGTGTGAGCACTGAGGAGGAGGAGGAAGAGGAGGAGACGGGCCGTGTGAGCGCTGTATGAGCACTGAAGAGGAGGAGGAAGAGGAGGAGACGGGCCGTGTGAGCGCTGTGTGAGCGCCGAGGAGGAGGAGGAAGAGGAGGAGACGGGCCGTGTGAGCGCTGTGTGAGCACTGAGGAGGAGGAGGAAGAGGAGGAGACGGGCCGTGTGAGCGCTGTGTGAGCGCCGAGGAGGAGGAGGAAGAGGAGGAGACGGGCCGTGTGAGCGCTGTGTGAACACTGAGGAGGAGGAGGAAGAGGAGGAGACGGGCCGTGTGAGCGCTGTGTGAGCACTGAGGAGGAGGAGGAGGAGGAGGAGGAGACGGCAGCCCTCGCTGTACTCAGCTCTCGCCAGCTCGGTTGTAACATGAACCACGGAACGGGATATGCTAGATGCTTTTGCAGAGCTCTGTCAACACAGTAATTACCCCAATGACCAGAAAAACTCGCTAGATTTGCTAGTCGCTTTTGACTAATTAAGTTGCCAAGGGGGTCTGGAAAGTCGCCAGATATACAGGTAGCGACAAAGACAAGTTGGCAACACTGGGTGCACACCCAGTAAAATGCTTTATAATGTGTTATGATTAATTTTTATGAAGCATTATGAATATTTATTAGTGCTTATATATACTATAGCTATATAGTGCTATACGTCATTACATAATCAAGCACCTAAATACATATCAGATATGCTTTTAAAATATGAACCCAGTAGGTCCCTCAGGTTCTCTGGCACTGAGTTTTTAATGGTCCCTAGAGCCAGGACTAAGAGGCATGGGGAGGCAGCTTTTAGTTCTTATGCCCCCGGCCTTTGGAACACCCTGCCAGAGGACCTGAGAATGTCTGAGACCGTGGTAATGTTTAAGCGAGATCTTAAAACATACCTTTTTAACATTGCGTTTACCACATAGTTTTACTTGTTTTAATATCTTAGTGTTCTTAATTTACATTCTGTTTTTATAGTTTTTACTTACTATAGATTTTACACTATCTTTTAATTTTGAATGCTTTTACTATTATTGTTTCTTATAAATCTGTTCTCACTATGTCTGTATGATTTATGTCTTCATCCTTCTCCTTTTATGTAAAGCACTATGTGCTACATTGATTTGTATGAATGGTGCTATATACTGCAAATAAAATGGCATTGCCATTGACATATCTATCCATCCATATGTACAGCATGTGTACAGTATAGTACAGAGTAGAATAATGAGCTTCATAAAAAGTGTTATCGATATGTTTATGGTTTTCATTAAATGCAAGCTCTCTCTATAGAGCTACCCAGCACTATATACCGAGAGTTGAATGACAGTGATTTACCATATGATCGAATGAGCAGGTCCAGAATGTGCCGATGACCATGCAATGCCGCAATGTGTAGAGGCGTGTACCCCTGGAAGACAATGGCAGTAAATAAAACGTGTGTTCTGCTCTGAAACCCCACAGTAAAAACACTGGGATACTGTTAATCATTCAAGAGTTTCTTCTGTGGAGACCTTATCTTGTTTGCAGGGAGTTTGACAAACATATCGTCCCTCAACGCTCTGACAGTCCCTCAACAGTCTTAATGTTCACAGAAAAACACGCAAAGTAGCCTGCCTTCTAAGGACTTCTGAGTACCAAGCACATCACCTCTGACACTCTCACTGTGACGTGAGCTCAGGGGGTCAACTGTGGAAAATTGTTTGAGTGCTTTAATACCTACCGCCTAGAGTTTCTCATGCCCGAACACAGCCAAGCAAAACACCAAGGGAGAGAATATACAAATTAACAGAGGTTATGGTAACACAACGTAATGACAAAAACATAATTGGCTGGTAATTCTCTGAAATTGTCCTGGTTCTGAGTTTAGCACATTGGTACATTCAGACACTGTTTTGGGGAAACAATTAACATGACATGACATGATTTATTAGCTGTCCCCTCTACAGTGCTACAACAGGCGCTGCTGTAATCCATTTGCACAGCTGGATGTTCACAGGAACCATTAAGAAGCTTTGCATCGACAACAAGAACCTGTCCTAGGACATCTGACCAAACAGCCTGTTGCCTTGGTGACCAGACAGAAGCTGAACTGTACATACATACCACATCACTTCCTGTGTATACATGTTGCTCAAGCAGGAAGTACTCACATACTGCAAGAGATTGGAATTAGAACAAGCATTAGTGTTATGTAGAATAGTGCTTTTATCTCACAGATGCTTCTGTGAATGAAAAGAGATTTATTTCCTCACGGACCATTCATGGTAAACTGGAATTAACCAGAGTACTTTACATTCCCACAGCGAGGAGGATGTCAAGTGTACTCACAGACTTGATGTTGACGTCGGCACCTGCGTTGGCCACCAGAGTTGCCATATCCTCTTTGCCATGTTTGGCTGCCCAGTGCAGAGCAGTCTGTGTCCAGAAACATAAGACGGGAACATGTCTGTCAGCCAATGAAAAGCCAGCTGTGAGCCATTCAGGCAACACACCCAAGAGACCATAACTACTCCCATTTGTGGAGCAAAAGCTCTTTAATGCAGCACTGCTGCATACCTATAGGGTACAGGTTAAATATCTACAGGGTACAGGTCAAATGGCATTTCAGAGAGAGGAGTGTGAGCATACAGTAAGTGTGAGCAATCACATTCTATCAAATATCATTTTGTCTTGAATAATCTGTATAATCTGTAAACACATGCACTAGTACTCCCGCATCACTATTCCGGTAACAAGTAATCTGAGCAGAGCAGAGCAGGTTGAGAGCTGTGATTGGCTGTGGGGGGCAGAATGGCCAGCTGTGCACAGGAGGAGTGAAGGGATGGAGGGATGGGGGGATGGAGGGATGGTTTCCTGCCATCTAACGCAGCCTAATTACAAAACAACACTGCACTGTGCCCACGGTGGGGGGGGGGGGGGGGGGGGGCAACCGCCTGTCACTGGGGGGAAGATTGATGATGTTGGTGTGACCTGCAAAGGGGAGTCCCACCCAGGCATCAGCCCACTGTCAGCACCCCCGCCACACGGCCTCAGAGACACACCTACACACACACACACACACACATACACACACATACACACATCCAGGCATCAGCCCACTGTCAGCGCACATCAGGAGCACAGGGCCCCCGCCACACAGAGACATACGGACATACACACACATACAGGCTTGCACACAAATAGAACACACACACACACACACACACATTTTCAGGGAAAACGTAGGCAGCCAACACACACACACACACACACACACACACACACACACGCAAACCACATCCACCTGTCTGACTTGTTGCAGCTGTGATCAAGTGTGCTACCCTTGTCAGGGGGTGTTTCTGACCACTTAGGGCTGTGTAATTATGGACTATTCAACAGGTGAAGCTGTGAAGGCACGAGCTTAGCTGCAGATGTGTCAACCTGCTAACATGAACCACAACCAGGGTATCGGAGTCAGACTCCGGACAATAAAACGTGAGCTAAAGTAAGTTAGCTTACAAACAAGCAAAAGCCATTCACTCCATTCACTCGTCATGAGCGATAGTTAGCTAGACAGTATGAGCTTACAACACTACATTTTCCGTTTACAGCATTGTACATCATAGTCCAACAGCAACGTGCTACTGTATGAGTTCTCTGGAGGCCTGGGGGGAGGTAGGTAGACCAGGGGCAGGCCAGGGGCTGTCTGGGAGACAGATTGTGATAGATGAAGTCTGGATGGAGTGTCTCCATCTCTTTTGTCCACCCTGTCACACCATGAAGACGAATTGGCCGGTGGGTGGGTGCTTTTTGACTGATGGTTCGAAGGCTCTCCTAGTGGGCGGAGGTGACGGACGAGGCCAGACAGGATGTGGCGTCTCGCCCCCCTTGCGCCTCTCGCTCCTGTGCCTGCCCACCGGGGTGGCCCCCTTCTCTCCAGGACTCTCAATGACAGCTCTGTCACCAGCACCACTCCACGCCAGCTACAGCAACGGCTAAGGGGCTGAGGGATGATCAACAATGGGACACATTGACCTGTATGGGCATCATCTTCTGGGGGACACAGAGGTTGACAGAGGAATGATGATGTACTTACAAACTGGCAACAGGTCAACAGGAAGTCCATCACAGCAGGAAAGGTGAGCCCGTGTCACAGGAAACAGAACAAGAAACAAGAAACAAAGGCTACGTTCACACAAATATGCCGTCCTTTTAAAACACCTCACTTTTGCTACGTTTAGGTCTAGCATCCACACTACTCTGGTGTTTTCGCGCCCGTAAATCGGAGACTTTTGAAAGCTCTGCTGACCCGGTTTTAGTTTGAAAACGCTGGATTACGTTGTAGTTTTAGTTTGAAAACGCTGGATTGCGTTGTAGTTTTAGTTTGAAAACGCTGGATTGCATTGTAGTTTTAGTTTGTAAACATTGGATTGCGTTGTAGTGTGAACGGGTGGATACAGAGACTTTGGAAAATGAGACGCAGACACCCACTTCTGCCATATCACATTACACTTTACCAGAAGAAAACAAATGGCATTAGCCTTGACTCTCAGTGGTCAATTCAACATGGTTAACAAAGTACAGGCGTTGTTAACCTTGTCTATACTAGCAGTAGTGGTATTTTATAACGAGCAACATACGCAAGTGGCAAGCTGTCGGGCATAGTATTTTCTGCAACTAAGCAAAGAAGAAAATCTGCTTCCTTTTATACCAGCACACACATGCCCAGTGTACGTGGAATGGTCATGTGATATACACTTTCATGGCGCGTTAGTATGGACGAAGATTATTTCTGAAATGGTGCTAAAACGCTCATGTGGACAGCGATTGTTTTAAAATGAAAACATGACTGTAAACGTAGCCGGAGAGAGGTAGCACATATTCAATTTGGTACTATAGATTGATTAACTTGATGTGTGGTCTAGAGATGTATGTATGTATGGAGAGGGGCAGAGGATTGACCTGACCTGATCAGGAAACACTCCTGGATCACAAATGAACCAGAACTCTCTTTGTTCATCCCCTGTCTCCCAGCCCCAGGTCCTATAGGTGCTGGACTCTACACAGCAGACCAATCTCAGCCTGGGAGAGTACAGAGAACTTCAAAGCTGCCTCAGGGAGACTTAGCACCTTCCTGAGGACATGGCCGACATTGTTCCTCAATTAATCCCAGGCCGCTATATTACTTTCAGATTATCTTTAAGTGGTTGAAGTCTTTGTGGAGCATTAAGAGTCTCTCCTTAATCCCCTCCATCTCCCCCATCTCCCTGCACTTCAATGGCCGCCGTGCTATCTTGTCTGGGTGGGGACGGCAGAGGCTTAGGCCTCTCTTAGAAGGTGGTCTGCCGGAGGACAGTGTGAGAACTCTGACACAGGGGAGGGACAACAAACATGAGGCCAAATCTCTTAAGCGCACAGAGAGACGAATAAAAGGATTTGGGTTGTTAGGGGGGGTCCAAGAGCTAAAAAGCTATCTTTCATAATCCTTTTGATAGTGGTCCTTTGAAATGCATGCTCTGGATGTTTTTTCACAAGCTCATTCGGAGAATACAAAAATAAAATCACACTAAAGTGACTGTGTGATTTATACAGATGAAAAAGGGAGTTTGCAATATGTTTAACTTGGTGTCCTTCACATTCTATACAAACAAGAGGTATTGTTCTGGCGAAGGACAAACTTCCAATTCAAGTAACGTAGGTATTTAGGCAGAGTAAATTGGTAAAGCTAAGAGATATGCATGCGGGATGGTGACAATGTTGTGAAACTCTAGAGACATACAGTAGTAGGCAGTGTTCATGTTCTTACACTTACCCCCTGAGAGAAACAGCCATGTCACAGTCAGGAGCAAAATAAAATATAGAAAATAAAGGTGTGTGAAATCAACGAAAAATCATTAATCACATACGAGACATACACTACTGTGAATTACAGCAATGAAGGGGATGTGAACAGTCAGAATGTTGTTGGAAGAACAGACTACTCACTGAGGTGAAGTCCTGGTTTGGCCAAACAGGGAGAAGGAAAACAGGGTGTGATTCTGGCGGTCTCATACAGAACATAAAGAACTAGAACATAGAGGACACTGAAACCAACCACACCAGCCCAGATAGCAAGCGGATCTGGGCCATATATGGGCCGGAACTAAGCCACAAGGGCCAGATCTGGCCTGTAAATGGCCCAGATCCGCTTGCTATCTGGGAGGGAAGCCACCACTGCATATTCAAACATGACAACATTTTGGGCTACTTATCCGTAAACTTTAACCAGGATTTGAAGGTGTTTAACTTTCGTCCCTAGTCCCAGAGACAAAACAAGTGTTGGGGTCTAGTACCTTTTTGTTGGCTAGGGATGGGTCCTGCCTGAGGAGTTCAGAGAGCTCGGAGAAACGACCACATGCACAAGAGTAGATCCATTCCTTCTCCACAGGGTCCAGCTGGAGAGGAGCAGGGAGCAGAGAGTCAGCGCACAGCGCTTTATGTGCACATTACACTACAAATGTAATTCCAGTGTGCACTCTCTTCCATGCCACACACACACACACACACACACACACGCACACACACACACACACACACACACGCACACACACGCACACGCACGCACACGCACACACACTCCAGACACTGGCCAGTGAAATGTTGCTGCTGGCTCCAAGATTATGCTACGGACAAACTCTAATACTCAATTACTACTAATTTACAAGATACACATTTACAATTTACAAAAATAAATGTTTTACAAATGAAGGCAAAATACAATAATTAAGTATAAAATTAAGCTTGGATGGGATAGATAAATGTCTGGATGGATTGTGTACATGCTATATATGGATAGATAGGGTCATTCAGGAGCCAGATGGCTTGCGGGAAGAAGCTCTTCCTGAGTCTCTCTGTGCTCGCCATGTGAGTGCGGTATCTCTTCCCTGACCGTAGCAGAGAGAACAGTCCATTTCCTGGGTGGCCGGGGTCTTTCAGGATCCTGTTGGCCTTGGTCTGGCATCTTCTGGAGTAGATGTTCTCAAGGTGGACGAGTGCCCCCCCCCCCCCCCCCCAAGGTACATTCAGATGACCAAACCACTCTCTGGATTGCATTGCGATCCTGAGAGCTGCTGTTCCCGTACCAGGTGGAGATATTCCCAGTCAGGATGCTCTCGATCATGGATGAGTAGAAGCTCCTTTGGATCTGTTGGGACGCTCTGAATTTCCTCAATTGTCTGCATGATGGATGATGACGATGATGAGAAGGGATACACTCCATAAGCCCCTCGGGGTTTCTGGTCTTCCTTGCACCTACCTCAGAAAATGGATTATGTTACTGTGTTATGGTGTATGATATTTGTGTGCTAAAAAGAAAAAAGGTGGTACAGTCTCTGACGTGCTTTCCTCACCACAGTGTCTATATGTGCTGACCATGTCAGGTCCGATAGGTGCGATAGGGTAGTGTGGAGGATGTGAGCTATTGCATCTTCTGTGGATCTGTTGGGTCTGTATATGAACTGTAGGGGCACTACTGTGCTGGACAGTGAGGAGCAGATGTGTTCCTTGACCAGCTTCTCAAAGCACTTCATCACCACGGAGGTGAGAGCTACAGGGCGATAGTCACTGAGGCAGGCTGGTCTTGGCTTCTTCAGTACAGGGATGATGGGGGACTTCTTGAAGCATGTGGGGACGATGGATTGGGCCAGGGACAGGTTGAATATCCCTGTGAACACAGGAGCTAGTTGGTTGGCGCACGCCTTGAGGACTCGCTCTGCAATACCGTCTGGTCCTGCGGTTCTGTGGTCCTGGTGTTCACCTGTTTAAACGCCCTTCTGACGTCGTGTTCAGAGAGAATGAGTGCTCTCTCTTCCCCTCCTCTCTCCTCCGACTCTGGCCGTTGTTGGTCTCAAAGCGTGCAACCCAGAGAGCAAGCGGATGTGTAATGATTCTGGGCCATATATGGGCCGGAACTAAGCCACAAGGGTCAGATCTGGCCTGTATATGGCCCAGATCCGCTTGCTATCTGGGACAGAAAGTGTTGAGGCTGTTCACGAGAGCAGCGTCTACACCTCCTGAGGAGGATGGAGATCTCTTATAGTCAGTCATGGTGTTTAATCTCTGCCACACACTTCTGCGGTCGCCTTGTTTTGAATTTCAATTCCATCTTCTCACCGTATTCCCTCTCGGCTTCCTTCACTGTTCTCCTCATGTTGTGTGCTGCTGCCTTATATTCCTCCATGTTGCCAGTCTCTAGTCCTAGTTTGTAGGCAGCTCTGTGCTTTTTTAGGGCCTTGCGTGTCTTATTGTTAATCCAGGGTTTCTGGTTCGGGTAGGTTTTGATGGTCGTTTTGGCTACATTCTCCTCTGCATCCTTCATGATTATTTCAATTACTTCCTCTGTGAGTGCTTTTATGTCCGTGTTGTCTCACACGCTGACAAGCCTGTACTAATACATCCTGTGTTGCGCTGTGATGCAGTGAGTCTAGAGCCTTGTGACCCATATCACAGTACACTGAGTCACAGCTCAACAACACCATGGCTCATTGTCTTAGTCTACGGACAGGGGCTAAGAGACATCAGTAAAAACACACTAAAGATTCTTCAATAAATTAAATAGATTAAAAAATAGTTTTGTGGAGGGCTCTAAAGTACAGTACTACAATTTTAATCCGACCCCATTTTGCTGTTGCCCTGTAACACAGAATAAGTATAAAAAGTGAAAAGTAAAACTCACAGCCACAGCGGTGGAGCTCATACTGCCCAGACACTCCTCTTCATGCTCCGACTCGGACTGGAAGACAAGGAGGAAGACAGCAGGACAAGAACAGAGACGTGACTGTTGTATTACTGGTGCTGACAGAGTCATAGCTTGGGCTGTAATAAACAGAGGTCCTGGCAACAGTGTGCAAAGCAGACCAGTGTGTTTATCATTCCAAACCTCATACTGTTTTCACCACCACACTTTAGATAGTAACCCAGATAGCAAGCGGATCTGGGCCATATATGGGCCGGAACTAAGCCACAAGGGCCAGATCTGGCCTGTATATGGCCCAGATCTGCTTGCTATCTGGGAAGCGAGGAACAGTGACAGAGGGGGTCAGGCGGAGACGTGGAGAGGTGATCAGACAGATGTGTTGTTTCATACCAAAGAAGCAATAATTACTGTGAATTTAACAATTAGCCAACACACATCTGTCTGCCACATTGCAGGTCGAAACATATGTGGGTTTGTTCTGTACAAACGGTCAAATTCTCAGAAAACAAGAAACACACATTTTTACTGAATGTACAGAAGTGTCATAGAGGTTGATTAATGTGTGTGGGGGGAAATGACACTAGTTTTCCTTGCATTTGGAGAAGCACTTGACTGCTAATTGTTCTCAGATCATAGAGGGACATGGTGTTAAAACACAGCTCTTTCATGTTGCTCACACCAACTGTCACAGACAGAGCTGTTTAACAGGAAAAGTGGAGGGATATTTATCCAGCCAATTCCACACTGGCACATGTCCACTTTTTTTCTGATGGGAAACAAAAATAAGAAGGGAAGAAAAATATTATCAGGCTAAAAAAAACACTTGTGGAAGCCTGAGCAGCTACAATGATCTTGACAAGTACCCTCTCAACACTTCTCAGTGAGATTTACACAATGGATTAGAGCCAAGTGATACTCCAACAGCCAAAACTCCTCAAGAGTGAAACTGAACACCCAAAGTTAAAAAACGTTTTTGTGTGTGAACGATGAGGAAGTTAAGACTACTAGTCATAGTAGTGGATATAGCTAAGCAAGCGTTATAGCGGCACACTGGTCAAATGTAATGCATTTCGGGGGGGGGGGGGTGGTATTTGAATAGGGGTGGAATAAATGAATGAAGCGGTAAGGATGAGGCCTACTTTTTCCAAGCCAATCATGTGTGCCACAGCAGGCCTACAGTATAAAAATGGTCTAGATGTGAGGAGTGAGAATGGATTAATGAGCATATAGATTTGGAAAGGAAAAGAAGCAGAGACTTTATGTTGGAGGAGACTGATATCCTTGTGTGTGAAGTAGGCAATTTCATTTCTAATTCCTTTCTAATTCATTTCGTTTGCCTACAGAAAGATGCCTGTATATGTTTTCTATGTCAATAATATAGCCTCCATTCTGAATTATGAATTATAAAGCACTGAATGGTTTAGGGCCAAAATATATTTCTGATCTCTTGCTACGTTATGAACCATTCAGACCTCTCAGGTCGTCTGGCACAGGCCAGCTTTCTGTCCCCAGAGTTAAAACAAAACATGGAGAAGCAGCGTTCAGCTTTTATGCTCCACATCTGGAACAAACTTCCAGAAAACTGCAGGTCTTCTGCAGCTCTCAGTTCTTTTAAATCAAGACTGAAGACTTTTCTTCCTGCATTTTGTTTTAAATGTCCTTTTTTGCATTTCGTTTTATATCACCTTTTATTAGTTTCTTGCACTTTGTTTTGATGCTTTTAATGTCTCATGTAAAGCACTTTGAATTGCCTTGTTGCTGAAATGTGCTATACAAATAAACTTGCCTTGCCTTGCCTTGAATTGAAATCGTTTTGTGTGACGTCTTGATGTAGGCTAGGCCTATCGGCTTGTAGGCTAATACAAAATTCAAACGATGCAATTGGTTTAAGCCCCCCCCCCCCACACACACACACACACACATCCCTGAAACATCTGAAACACATTTCAGGTGACCGCTATCACACTCCTGGCAGTAGACAGCAACCAATTAAATTAATTCTGTTTTCGGGAAGAGGGGGGAATGTATGGCGTAATAAGCCGTGTCTTTAATGGGTAACCATTGCCCCTTAGTTGCGTGCTCCCACTCATAATAGTATCCTATGTGAGTCCAATCCATAATGTTCAGGTGGTTTGCAACGTGCAAAGTTACATCACTCACCTATGCTAATTACCCTGGCTCAATGCATGATTTTCTTATATTGGAGACGTCTTCTCTTGGATGGGTGGCTTATAGGAGATAATACTAGCCTACCTTACACATACTAGCCTACCTTACACATACTAGCCTACCTTACACATAATAGCCTACCTTACACATATGATTACACCATTCTCTGGGACAGGCTCCCCCTCTTCAATTTCAGTTCAAGTTTTTTTTTTTTATATCACAAGTAATATTTTCATGAGTTTAAACTGAGTTTTGATGAGAGCTCTTTTGCATGCCAGAAGCTTAATTTTCTATTTTTGGAAATCGTAACAACAGAGGTAGGCTACAATGCAAAGGTTCTCGGGAATGTATTATTTCATTTATTTATTTCCCCACACCCCCTATGAAAAAAAAATCATATCCCTGCTCATCCTTCATGACAGCAAGAAAGAGTTTGAGTTGCCTTCTGACACTCCCATCAACAGCTCCACCTTCTCTGAGGCAAACTTTGACCGGTTCTGGCAAATGCACCTTTAGGTGGCACAAAAATCCAAGTTGCCTATTCTGCTCTTATTTGCCATGGTCAGGCCCTTAATCTGATTTACTCTAACTCTAACATACATATTTCATCTGTCTAGGGCATCAAGGAAAGCTATTATATAGCTTATCAAGGAAAGCTATTCTATTACAGTATATATACTATAAGCTAGTATATTTCTGCATTAATCTAATAGGCAGAAATCCTTCTAATGTGTTCAAACATGTTGCTGCTTAACATGAGGGTTATATTCAAATCCAGCACCCCCATACCCCTCATTTGTTTCCTCCAGTTGTCTCATTTCAAATCCACTTAACATAAACACTGCCATCTTGTGGGTGTTTGTGGCAACCCACCCACCAAATGTGACTCAAGAAGCCATGGCAATGCTTAGCATGCTTCCCTGTGCACAAATTATATCTATCTCTGAAAGCTGGCAGCATTTACATGTAAACATGTATACAGCATGTAAGAGCCAAAAGCCATGACATATTTTAATATTAGTATTGTAATAAAGTCAGAGTCAAATTGTAAATATTGTAATAAAGTCAGAGTCAAAGCGAAAGAGAACTCACATTTGCGGTTTAATGAACAGAAGTAAAAGAAACACAAAAGAGCACTGTCAGACTAGCGCGTGTTGTGGCCTACGTCCCCTGTAGCGCCAGACAGCACTCTACGTCAGCCCCTTATATACCCCAGCAGGGACACCCTCCCCCTTATATACCCTAGCACGGACCCCCACCCCCAACCCCCGCCACTGCTGTTCCACAAACCGGAACTCGTCCCACTGGGTCCCTACACAACCCCCCCCCCCCCCCCACACCATAAAGTCCCTCACCCCCGTGGGACCAAACAAAGTCTACGCCGGGCCCCTACCCATAGTCCCAGACCAGCTCTCCAGGCCGAAGGTGCCCTCCCTGGGCCCCACATCGTAGCCACGCCCCTGCCGCCCACCGGCACTCAGCCGACCCGAGGCTGTACCGAAACCTCCTGGAGTACTCGGGACCGGGGGGGTCCTTACGTGCCAGGCAGGTGTCACAGCAGTGGGAAAAAGTCCTCAACATCCCTCTTGAAGTTACAATTTAGTTAAAGAGAGGGTGCAACAAGATAGACCATAAGCTTACAGTGTGTTTTATTAGTTTTTGGTGAGAGAGATCCGGGGTGGGGGTGGGAAGGGGGTCGCTGTTGGGTGGGTGGGGGGTAGAAATTTAAGTACAAATATTTGATGTACAATTGTATCTTCTATGTTTTTCTTTCAATAAAAAAATTATCCCAAAAAAACCCCTCCCCTCTTGAAGTGGCCCCAGTATAAGCTTTGGAGAAGACAGCAGAGCCTCTTAGAGACCACAAAATGCCCAAACCCTGCTGCTCCATGCATGGCCTTAAGCAGCGCCTCCCGCACCCCCTTGGGGACCACCACCTGCCCCCTCCTCCCCCGTTGCTGGATCCTTGCACGGCCGCAGCAGCAGGCCCTCACACAGACACAGAGCACCTCCACCTCTTCCCATGGTGGTCACCGCTGTGCCTCCACCCACTGGAGAACGGGCCGTAGGTCTGCTTCCTGCTCCTGCTGCTGTCGGCACTCCGCCGCAACCACTGTCTGAAGCTGCAGGGCACCCCCCCTTCACCGAGACAGGGACACAGCAAGAGCCCCCAACACAGGTGTGCCACCCCACCATAACGGGCTCCCTCTCCACACCCATCTCCAAAGCCTGCGGCCCACATCTCACAGAGGAAGAACCGGCGCATGATGCAGCTGAGGACTTGAAAGCCGCCTCTGTGGCCATCCTCACAACAAACACCCTCAGACAGCCTTTCGCCTCTCAGGTAACCCTCTGTCCTCCCACCAACCGCACGCTCCGTTCTCTCCTCCGTCTCCCACCTCCTCCTCCTCCTCCTCACTCTCACCTCCCCACCGAACACGTCCATGCAGCGGTGAAAATTAACTTTTTGGCTCACGGTGAGTCACCTGCCAAGGGGACTGTAGATGAAAAAATCTACCGGCCAAGTTTTTTGTTTTTTTTTCTGATAGCCTTCCGAAATCGTCGTCAATTGGAAATTTTACCTGCATTTGGCCGGTGGCAGGTGTTAATTTTCAGCCCTGCGTCCATGCCTCGAGCTAGCTAGGGTACTCTCTCTAAGCTCTCAGGCTCCAGTATCTTAAATTAAATTACATTACATTACATTACAGTCATTTAGCAGACACTTTTATCCAAAGCGACTAACAATAATTGCATTTAACATAGGAAAAGCCAATGTACTACTACTTGCCAGAACTCAAAAGTGCATCTCCTTTCTAAAATAAGTGACTAAAAGCATAATCTAGTGCTGAAGGCAAAGTGCAATAATAGCTATCTAAAATACAATAGGTGCTTCGTTGTAGTACTTCTTGAAGAGATGAGTTTTGAGCCTGCGACGAAAGATGGGCAGCAACTGCTGTCCTGACGTCAGTGGGCAGTTTGTTCCACCACTGCGGTGCCAGAAGAGAGAAGAGCCCTGACCGTGTCGATCCACCGCAGGGGCCCCCGGAGTGACAGGGCAGCCAGTCACCACCAGGTAGAAGAGCGTAGCGGTCGGGAGGGTTTGACCATGGCCAACGGGAGGGTTTATAGGGTTTGACCATGGCCTGGAGGTAGGAGGGGGCTGTTCCTTTCATTGGCCTGTAGGCTAGTGTAGGCAGAGTTTTAAACTGGATGCGAGCCGCTACCGGGAGCCAGTGTAGAGAACGGAGAAGGGAAGTTGTGTGGGAGAACTTGAGGTGGTTGAACACCAGGTGAGCAGCAGCTTTCTGGACAAGTTCCAGGGGTTTAATGGCTGATGCCGGTGCTGATGACAGGGCTGCGGGTGTGGCAGTGTTCTCTGGTGTGATCCATGTCTCAGTGAGAGCAAGAAAGTTGAGGGAGAGCAAGGATGGATAGCCTGAGATAAACTCAGCTTTGGGCACCGCAGACTGGCAGTTCCAAAGTCCCCCTGTCACCACTTGCTTGCTATGACTTGAGACAGTAGGATAGATGAGGTTAGAGGGGTTACGGAGTCTGGGGGTGACCCAATGTCTCCGTGACCCCCGGAGAGGGGACACAACAGGAATAGGATGCAAACACATAATGATAACAAAACAGGTACAGAAGTAAATGTAGACATACTACTTTGCTGTCTTTCTTGACAGTTGCTCTTGAAAATGACCATAGACCAGTGGCATTGACATCCCACATCAAGAAGACGAAACTGCTTGTGCTGGCTCACCTCAGATCCCTGGTTAAGACAGACCTGGACCCCCTGTTGGTTGCCTACCAGGCTCACATAGGAGTGGACGACTCCATCATCTACCTGCTACACAGGTCCCACTCCCATCTGGACAGGGCTGGTACAGTAGCACTGTGAAGATCACATTCTTTGATTTATCCAGCGCCTTCAACACTATACAAGCCTTACTTTTGGGAGACAAGCTATGGACAATGCAGGTGGATGCCCCCCTGGTGACCTGGATTATGGACTACTTGACTGGCAGACCACAATATGTGAGGCTTCAGGGCTGTGTGTCAGAGCTAGTGGTCAGCAACACGGGCCACCCAAGGGACTGTCCTGGCTTCCTTCTAGTTCAGACTCTACATATCGGACTTCAGGTACAACTTGGAGACATGCCATCTGCAGAAGTTCTCTGATGACGGCTATCGTTGGATGTGTAAGAGGAGGACAGGAACACAAAGGCCTAGTAGAAGCCTGACGTAGTTTGGCAGGAAGTACTCTGGCTCCGTTGGCGTTCGCCCAAACGTCAACGGAGCCAGAGTACTTGGTGCCAACCTACGTCAGGTACTGCGTCTTGAAATGCCGTTCCCAAACAAGAGGGCGTGAAGGTCAGCGTACACAGGGAAACAGCTTGTGTTTCTCCCCCCTCACCTGGCCCTCTAATGCAAAACACCCTGCAGAGGCCAAACTCAAACAAGAGAGACGTGAAGGTCAACGCACGCAAGTAGAAAACCTCTACCCCTCCCCCTGCACCACACCCTCTGCGTCACACCACCCAGGCCATGAGGAGGATATCTCTGTACCAGGGAACCCAACGACCCCCTCCCCAAGGCATTTGGAAGACACCATTCCGAGGATGTCTCGGCCCCAACCAGTAACCCAACAAAGCCCCTCCCCTCCTCCACCACACTCACCAATCAAGGACCTATCAAAGCTGCCATTTTGACGCTCAGACAAATTGATTAACTACTGCTCACCAATAACCCCAGACACCATCGTCCACTTGTCCACCAGAAATGAGACAGACCCCATGCCACCCCTTAATGCATACCAGTGATCTTAAGCAGCTGGTGGCATGGTCAAACACATCGTAGAAATCACAGACCATCTGGTGCCTGTCGCAGTCATCTTAAATGTGTTCAGCCACAGCCAGTCTCCTGTCCTGTCACAGAAACTCTACAGTTGAAATGAGCTCTTTAGTGTCAGATCGTTGTCTAACAAATCCTTTTTGGTTAATCTGATAACTGAAAAGAATTTGCATTACATGCTTTTAGTTGAGACCTGGCTAAACAACTCTACTGGTGTAGCAACACTGATAGATAGCTTGTCCTCCAAACTATAATTTTTATCAGTCAGTTATACAAAACAAGAAAGGAGGAGGGATTGCATTTGCTCTACTACTCAGTTTGTTTGTAAGGACATTAACCTGGGTGAATTTACATTGTTTGAATATCTTGCTCTTGAGCTCAAAGCAGAATTATCAGTGCTCATCATTACATTATATTGGCCACCAAGATATTCATCAGTATTTCTACAGGAATTCTCAGAGCTGATTTCAATTGGTATCCCTAGATATGATAGATTAATCTTGAACGGAGATCTGTACATTCATATCAATAAGAAGGATGACTCCAAAGCTATGGAGCTTTTGAATCTACTGGGCAACTTTGAACTTACCCAACATGTAAATGAAGCCACTCATCAGCATGGAAACACTCTGGACCTAGTATTAACAACAGGGCTAAACATCGATAATGTATCAGTGCTCGAATGACCTTTTCTGACCATCACTGAGTGTTTTTTGGACCTAAGTGCAACGTTTGATACGATCGACCATGACATCCTAATGTAACAGCTCAATATAGGGAAGACCAAGGAGATGGTGGTGGATGTCAGGAGGAAGAAGGCTCTCCTAACTCCTATTTCCATCCAGGGAGCTGATGTTGATGTGGTCTAGTCATACACATATCTAGGAAGCACCTGGACAACAGGCTGGTCTAGAAACACCGAGGCCATACAAGAAGGGACAGACGCGACTCTACTTCCTGAGGCTCTTCGATGCATCTAGAACCATGCTGAATATGTTCTATCAGTCTGTGGCAGTGAGTGCCATCTTCTATGCGGTTGTGTACTAGTGCAGCAGTATGTCCTGAGTGTCAGACTGGATTCAGTGAAAGTGGTGGCAGAGTGATGGATGCCTGCCAAACTGTGCTGGCCATCATGGACAATGTCTCCCACCCTCGACATGACACTCTGGTCAGCCCAAGGAGCACCTGCGGACTGATCCAGCCACGGTGCTTGACAGAGCGCTTCAGGAAGTCCTTTGTACCAGCCGCCATCAGGCTGTTCAATACATCCCCTGATTGGCTAGACACTATGGACCTGAGTCAGCCTGGAGGGTGTTAAGGCTCCTTAGTCAGGACACAATTTACTTTTACAAACATGGCATACTTGCATACTTGATTAGCACTTGAATCTTGCACATGTTAGGCATGTTTGCACAATCTAGACTTGATAAGGAAACTACCAACTATTATACTTGTTTATTTTCAGGGTTAGGGTTAGGGTTTTATACTTTATACTCTTGTATATTTGAATTTCTGTATATTTTGTATCTATTGTACATTTTTATTTAGTCTGGAATGTGTTGTGTTATTTTGTTGTCCTTTGATGATGTAACAGTGCAATTTTCAAATAAAGTACCTACTACTACTACTAGTACTTCTAGTAGTAGTAGAAGTAGTACTGATATTACTACTACAAGATACTTAATACTGAGGACTTGGACTTCTCGGTATTCGACCTTCACCTTTGACCCCGAGTCATTGTCTATCTCATCCTCCTCATTGCTGGGTGCTGGTTCCTCAGGCTGGATCGCAGGTGTGTCCTTTAGAGTGGGCTGTGAGGTGGTCCTCTCTGTGAGCTGGTCCTGAGCAAGGAGAGAGAGAGATATGTCAAATGTCTGTCATTATATTTCTATAGCACCATTCATGCAAATCAATGTAGTACTTAGTGCTTTACATAAAAAGAGATGGATAAAAACCTAAATCATGTAAGCACAGTGAGAACATATTTAAAAGAAACAATACAAGTAAAATTATTCAAAATTCAAAGATAATGTAAAATAGAATACAAATATAAAACAAATATACAAAGACAAATTAAAACACTTTAAGATATTAACAACTAAAGCATAACAAAAAAAAAGATACAAAGATGTAAACTCCATTTACTATTTATTCCATTTAAGTAGCCGTTCTGCCAACGGTTTTGCTCATAAATGGCAGGATGTGCTCTGTAAACTGCTGTAGCAGTTGAGGTTATCAACTTGCATACACACGTTGAGAATGACCACAGTGTAATGATGACACCACTGCAGCTAGAGATAATGGTTGTGTTTTAACGCCTGGGTGCTTCACACACTTTGTCTACGGAAGAGCATTAAGGAGTTTTTTTTTTTAAGCTTCTGAGTTTAAAGTCAGAAATTCTGACTTTTTTCTCAGAAGTTACTTCTGACTTTTTTTCTCAGAAATTCCGAGTTTTTTTCTCAGAAATTCTGACTTTAATCTCAGAAATTCTGACTTTAATCTCAGAAATTATTTCTGAGTTTTTTTCTCAGAAATTCTGACTTTAAAGTCAGAAATTCTGAGTTTTTTCTAAGAAATTCTGACTTTAATCTCAGAAATTCTGACTTTAATCTCAGAAATTCTGACTTTAATCTCAGAAGTTATTTCTGACTTTTTTCTCAGAAATTCTGACTTTAATCTCAGAAATTCTGACTTTAAACTCAGAAGCTTAAAAAAATAATAAACTCAGTTGTTGGCCCTAATGCTCTTCCGTACTTTGTCATCTTAAACCTACAGTACAATATAAATTATATAGGATTATAAGTATTTAAATGTCTATATTGCTAATCGAGAGCGATCGGTCAATGAAGACGTCCGTAAAAAACAACATCATCGTAGCCGCTGATTGGGTTTGCTACAGCCATCTCTAAAATTCAGTGTTGAGTCAACACCATGGTTTTAGAAAAAAGCAACACAGAATGTTCTTTTACAGCCTTATTTTGGGAGTGTGGGCGTACCCAAACTGCTCTGAGCAGGCAGCAGACATTGTACAAAAACTGGATATACCATTAGAGCAAAGTACATGGTCATTTCAAGCAAAGTACATGGTCATTTAAAGCTGAGTACTTTCCACAAAAATGATACGATACCTGTATTTTTGTCATACAATTAGTATTTAATCTAAGGTGTTTTTCTGTGGTTGAATAGGCCTGCAAACCCTAACAACCCACTGCAATTGGTACACGTTTTTGCCCTCTTAATCAATGAGGCTTTCTGTGCCTTGTTTCAGGTTTGTGAGAGCAGAACATGCTTATCTCCATGAAATTATATATTACCCATGTTTTCATTTCCTCCAGGCTTGACTACTGCAACACACTTTATTCCAGTATCAGTAATCGTAACCTACACAGACCTCAGGTGGTACAAAATGCTGCCGCCAGGCTTTTAACAGGAGACAACACATCACTCCCATTCTCGCTTATCTTCACTGGTTACCCGTTCCTTTTAGAATTGATTTTAAGATTGTATTGCTTGTTTTTAAAGCTCTGAATGGTCTGGCTCCCTCTTATATTTGTGATCTTTTAACCCCCTATGTGCCTACTCTGACCTCTGCCTGAGGTCATCCAGCAGAACTCTGCTCGTAGTTCCAAATTCCAGGCTGGTTTCTAAGGGTGATCGGGGCCTTTGCGGTGAGAGACCCTCAGCTCTGGAACTTGTTACCTGATGACCTCAGGCAGTGTCATCTTTTAAATCTCTCTTAAAAACTCATTTTTTATCGCCAAGCCTTCTTGTAGCTTTTATCTTCCATCTGTTTTATCCTGTGTTTTTGCTGCTTTTCTTTTATTACTGTTTTATTTAATGCATATGATGTTTTTTAATGTGATTCTGTCGTTTTATCTGTAAAGCACTTTGTATTGTAAAATTAGAAAAGTGCTCTATAAATAAAGTTATTATTATACCAGGGTCTAATGGAAGTACCAGGGGAGCTAATTTCCCCCCAGAAAGACCCTGGTGGTGAGCTGGTACTAGTTCCTGAGGAGTCCACAATGAGGAGTCAAATCAGCTTTAGATAGATAGATATCAACATTATTTATTTGCTGTTTAAGCAGGCAATATTATATTTCTATGCATGTAAAACAAAATAATATCTGATTCTCATTCACTATTAGGAAAAACTACATTTTCTTAGCCTGGATCCTGTGGTAAACTATTACGTATAAACTGAGGTGTGACTTAAACCATTTCAACTGAGTACACCAGCAAAATGCATTCATGCGCAGAGGCTTGTGCTGCCTGAGCATCCTTTCTAGTTCTAACTAAGAGATCTGCTGGAATATTCATATTTTTCGGACAGAAATATGAAGATGAGTTATTTTCTCTCCACCAGCCACCGCGATAAGTAGGCCTAGGCTATAAGCAGGCTAGTCACTTGACTGTCCCTCTGTGTGCGCCACGTGACAGGCTTTACCCCGCTGTGTGAACTACAAAAGGTTCACCTGCAGCGTGGGCTCCTGCTCAGGGGCCTCTGTGATGGTGATGCTGGGTCCCGCACACCTCATGACCTGGTCGCTCCCCTGGCCTGGGTCCGGGTTTGCGGCCTGGTGAGGATCCAGTCTCTGTTCTGTGGCTGAGCTCTGGGCCGTCCTGGCTGGGCTGGCCTGGGCCTCCCCATCTGCCATAGGGTTCTCTGGATCACGCTGCTGCAGAACCTGCCTGTACCTCTTCTTTAGGACCAGGTACTTCTCACCCTGACAGACAGACAGACAGACGGACGGCAGGTAGACAGACAGACAGACAGACAGACAGACAGACAGACAGACAGACAGACAGACGGCAGGTAGACAGACACACACTGGATATGAAAGCCTTCCTTTGCTCTACAAGCCACTCATTTGCATTTCAACCACACAGTTCATATTAGTGTACAAATGGACTGAGTCGAAGCCAAACCCTTTGGGGAAATAGTGAGTTCATGGTAAACAGAGCCAGCAAAGATGTGACATGTTTGCAGCCATGATACCTTAAGAAACTCATCATTGCAAGAATACGTGCTTTTATGTGGAAACATGCACATTATATCACACGATTTCAAAGAACACTTACCATATATGGTAAAACACTCATACTGCACTTACATTCTCTGACTTCACTACTGCAATCCTGTCGATTATGAGTTTGAACTCCTCCCTGTTTTTCGCTGTGGGGAAAAAAAACCTTATCAGTTTTCTGAAAAATGCCACTTTCAATTTAAAGGTTAATATATCAAGTTTAATTTCAGTTTCATTAGACTTCAATTTCAGTAGGCTGGTTAGAAAGGCTTTGTTACATGAGTATCGATTAAACTTAATTATGGAATTTACCACAGTTGGTATCTTCAAAGCAAAACCCTAGATTCCATAAGTTCTATTTCAGGCATAAATATTTTACTTTGAGCTCTATGCGTATATCAGTGTGGAATTCCATGACAGTCTGAAGAATGCATGAGATCTGCACAGGCTGATGGATGATGTTGTGACTTCATCCTCCCTCGCCTCAACCAGAGGCAGCAGGAGGGAGGAGGGAGGTTCCAGAGCAGAATGCAGCTCTGCTGGCAAAAAAACCCGTCCCACTGCAAAACAATCGTCCCACTGCCAAATAACCATCCCAAAACAAAGTCACTGGGAAAGAGATGCAGTGGAAACCAGAACACCTCTAACTCACACATCCCCCAAATCCCAACTACACTCTCTATAGTTGCAGTAACTGCTTTCCTATGACAACCAAACTAATGTTATATCTGTAATTTGGCTATTGAAAATGTTGCCCTCCCTCACTGCAAGGTAACGCTACCCTCTGCCCACGCTTGTAAACTGATTCAGTCTATGTAGTTTCCTGTCTGACAACTTTCCTTACCTTGCTTGTGTAGCCTACTCTAGTCTCCAGCAGACCTGACAACTTATCAACACAATACATTAGTTCAATTAACACAATGCAGTGGCCATCAACTGTACTGTGACACCTATGAGTTGGTGTACTGTATTTAGTTTGAGGGAATGCAGCCTAGGATTGCGAGTGGTGTTTAGTCCTGGACAAAATAAACTACTTCCTTTTTCCTGACACTGGGGGAAAAGACTGTTCAGTGTGTTGCACAATTCACACATGCACAACAGGAAATCCAAAGGAAGCAGCCACTTACATCCATCAACAAAAGAATTCCTGGCTCTCTAGTGTCAGTAACACAGTCTTCATGTCCAGTTATTCATTAGCCCGAGGAAGGCACACACAGCAGCTAAACGCAAAAAGTGTTCCCACATTATCACATACCTACCTATACTGATCTATCCTGATGAACAAACACTCCATCAGAGAGCTAGTGATGCACGCAGACAACATTATGATTAAAACAGGATTATCACAATTATGCTATTAAAGCTGAAAACACATGCTGCTGTAACAGACTTTAGGTTTCTGGAAATAATTTCACTGATTGGAAAGCCTTGTCAGATGGCATGCTATCAAAGCAGCTTTCTAAACCTCTGTCAACAACAGCACTGCTGATACAGCATCTGGACAGGACACTCCTACTGTAATTCAAGGTCACATTGAATCATACTTTATGGAGAGGTTAAATACTTCTGGTCTGCTTATTTCAAGTGTGGTCAGACAGGGACAGTTAGAATGGTGGATTGCATGGAGAATACACTGCGAATCATACTACTTTGTGGTGGCAGAAGATCCATTAAAATGTAGTCAGTTATCATTCAGAATTGATGTGGGCTATTGAGCAAATAGATTCAGCAAAATAATGTGTATAATAAAGACGCTGACAGACTCAGTTTACCATTCACTGTAATGTCATATCAAGTCTATTGGTTGGTGTGATCTGGTGCAAGGCTCTATTCAGGCAGCTTCAGCTAGCCTCAGAAAGGAAATGACAGAATTCGTGCAAGTCCATCTGATACATAACCTTTAATCTAAAGCAGATGTTTTAGTTCGCATGCCCCGTGGGTTGAGAAAAACGCCGAAACGACGCACTACTTTAAAACTGAAAGAGAGTTGTTGTCGATGATATCAAGTTATCTGGATATTACTGTGACAGATCGCTTGAATAGTAGATGTGAAGCACGAGGTTATCCACTGAACGGTCAGTCACAATCCATTCCGTTCATCCAGCTGCTGCTACTCTTGCGAGCTACGGGCATATTTTCACAATACTTTGAATTGTTCCTATCGATTGGAACTTACCACGCAACTGCAAGTCGCTATGGCCAATGAAAGGCTTATATGTCTTCATTATAGCTGTATTTTTCACTTTGCCTCCGGCCGAATAAAAATAGTCCAACAATGATTCTTCACTGACATCCATTTCGCCTAATGTAGGCTACACTGTTTCTTTTCAATTGTAAAGAAAGTAATTTTGTCGGTCACAATTAGTCTTTAAGGTCTTGTTACTATGACATAATGCCGTCCCCTTGGCTAATTTGGAAGGAAAACGTATACATGTACAACTTCACTCCACCCAAACCAGACTGCCGCCTCCCCCGTTAACCCTTTCAGTCCTGAAAGATAGGCTACCCTGAAAGAAGGAATCACATTAGCATTTTAAGGGTATTCTGATGTCTAACCTCTCGATACATCATCAATCGAGTTCATACACGCTGAGGGCATGATTCAAGTTGGATAGGCCCGCCACCATTCAGTATGGAGTTGTAAGGATTAATGATAAGGTTCATTAAATTAAACTCTGCTGTTGCTCACCGGTGAAAGTGATTTGTATAGGCCACAGCGAGCCTGCTCAGCAGCAGTGAGGGCCCATTCTGTAATCGCCCCTGTGCAGTTGAGGACATCAACAAGTATCCCACACACCTTGTCATATTAATTGTGTCAATGCGTTCTGAATATTAAATGCATTTGACTTACCCATTAATCTCGCTGTTCTCCACTTGTAGCTAGCTACTCTTTAAATGAATTTCCATTTAATTAAGAAATATGCTTGTGATTTCAATTTCATATGTTTTACCGCCCTATAAAGACAATATTGAAATGAAAATAAGCTTCTTATGAGCCGATACCATTGTAGAGGGATGACCTGCAGGTCATGTAAACTGGGGCCTCATGCTCTCTGATTTGAACAGCATAACTTCTAGCAGGATAAAGAATTATGATCCCCTAACATATGCCATGTCTTTGTAATGTAAAACATTTGGCAGACAGCAGCTGGCAACACTTTAATCACCTTTCCACAATTACTGTAATATACAGTAGGCTAAGAAAATCACATTTGTTCGAACCATTTATACCATTATATTCGAATTAATGTGTCAAATTAATGTGGTACAACAATGTACATTTCAAATTATAGTAGGCCTATGAAATTAAACTTAAGTAATAATAAGTAAATTATGGTGTGATGGCCTTTGTTAACTGATCCATCTCGATTTATAATTGTGAAATATAAATATTTTATGTTTAAAATAATACATATGGTAGGTTTAATGTCAATGCAAACCATACAGGGATACTTATACTTTTTTTTCCCTTTTTTTTTTTTTAAACATGCTGATACATTAAGAGATACATTTGCCTGTTTACTTTTGGAAACTAATATGATGTATATTACATGCATCTCTCATTATAATGGATGCAGCTTGATGTTTAGGGAGAAAGGGTCTCACCCATGAAGAGAAGAGAAGCACAATTGGTCACCTGTCCAACTGTCACGACTCGCGACTATGTTCAGGGGCCCAGGGGCCGAGGGGCCCAGGGTTAAGGACCTACACTGTGGCCCTCTCTACTACACGAACATCAACCAATGTCTAACAGCAGTGTGTGGCACTGATAGAGGGATGTTATCCAGTCCATATGGCCGCCACTTGTCCACAGGCCTTTTCACAGAACAGCCCTTGTTCACTAGTTCCCCGTTCTGTGTTTTTCTAGCCTGTAAAAATGAAACCAAATCCAATCACCCAGCATCTCTACGGTAAAAGGGATGATGTTGATTAATGGGAATCTGTAGTGGCAGTCGCTGATCCACAAAGCCCTGCTGAGATTACAGGCATGCAGGCGGCCAGCCGGGTCCGGTCCTGAGGTGGGTCCAGAGGAAGCAGAGAGGCTTAGCAGCGGATTGTTTAGGCAGACAATGGTGTCTACCTGGTTCTTTATCCCTGTTCCAAAAGAGTGTATGGGGATTGGCAGAGTTTAATAAATGAAAGTGCTCCCATAATCGGGATTTGCCAAAGTGCCCCTTTGTGTTAATCTGACATTTTTTACAGCATGCTTTTTGACATCTGTCACAGGGAACAGGTGGAGTTAACCCTCCGATGGCCTTGCTGCCTGAACTGGACACAACAGAGGATCAGGCCAACCAGGATCCATACATTTACTGTAGGTATCCATACATTTACTGTATATATGGAATGCAATTAGAGCAATGGCAAGGATACTAACGTTGAAGATGGTCAAGAACAGAGAAAAACAACCCCCACGTCAGAACTATGTCAGAACTACATCAATCAGACTCCTACTGTACATGATGCCGGTACAGTAAAGTTCTTAGATGAGAGAATGCATTGGCAAGGAGTTTGATTTCATGATCTCTGCATAAAACAAATGTGACAGTAATTTGCAATTTGCTATTTATGTGACTGTAAAAGTTCACTGAGTTTCACTTAATTAGAACAACCAATAATCCCATCCTATGTGAGGACGCACACGGCGGTGTAGTCTGTGGGTCTCATATTATGTACAGTACCAGAGGCTAATAGAACAGGGTTATGTAATTACTTTGTAGTTCAAATAGAGAAGCTGCATTTTAATGATTAAAGTCCAGCATATCAGCGCTAAAGCATAATAAAATTGTCGTGAAATGAAGGATTACAAACCCAATCCCCCAGGGCCAGATGTGAGAATGGTGGGGGCCACTGGATTCTGGATGAGATTAGGAGAAAAATCCCAGAGGGCCCACGCTGTCTTTTTCATGCGGATTAGGGCCTTTTGTGGAATCAACATGCTGTAATCCACAGATTAGCTGATATAATCACCTGTAAATACGCCGTGGTCATCGCATGGCCAGAAGCTCCCAGACCTGCCCATCGCTGTCCAGACACGGTGCACATTGCACTGTAGTGACTCTGGCCCTAGTGCACTTTCAGACACTATCCTGGACTTCTATCGCTTCATCGCTTTACATGTCTCTCTGACTACAGAACAGTCTTTAAAACTGAACATTACGCAGAAATATGCTTCTTCTGTGGCTGTAGACAAGAGAGCCTGTATTAGAAGGGAAGAATAAAACCCTGAATACAGTGGGTGACCTCACTATGACCTCACTATGAGTTCACAGGACTGCTATTTTAACGAGCAATGTCTATGACTTGAGCAGCAAGAGGACACAATGCAAATCATGACAGATGCAACCTATTCCCTAGAGTCAGCAAGCGCAGATGTGTAATACTGTAGCTGTAGATTTGTGTGGACCAACCAACCGAGCTTCAGTATAGAGCTGCTGTTTGCATCTTTAAAAATGCATGGAAGAGCATATAATCCAGGCTTGGTAAAAGGCAGTGATGAGTAGCATGCTCTCTTTCTAAGGTTGTAATGTTAAGACTTGTTTTGATGGACTGCAGTATAAACCATCAAGTGTGGTTCACCAATGCCTCCACAAGACTGGATCATTTAGGACAAGGTTTAAACAGAGAGTGAAAGCAATTGGACAGAAAGTGATACAGTACCCTATCAATGCCTACGTTCGTAGACTCATTACACCACCTGCTGGATGTCCATGGTAATAACATGACACACAGATGAGTGATTTGTAGCCAGTCAAGGTTTGATGTGACTGTATCTGATCCAGTTCCTGTTATAGATGATTAAAAACATAAACAGTTACAAAATAATCAATGTTGCATTTTTATTTTGTAAGACACTTAAAGAGGCATTCCTGAAAGAGAGAACACATCATTTTGGTTCATAGCAGATTGATACCAGACATGAAAAACACATTATTAAGACTACACCAACACATCATACAAGAAAACAATATAAACTATATCTTATAATATAAAATGTAGCAGGCTTAATAAATATTACACGTAAACAAAACTAGAAGTAAACTATTTGGTTTGGGCAACATTTGGAAAAGAGAGCTAGAATACTTAAAATTAAATCAGAGTGTGAATTCAGAGTCAGTGTGATCATGTTAGTCTACTGTGGTGGTTTAGATGAACCTCTAATGCTCATTCTATTAGTGGGAGGATAAAAGCATTCCAAGATGGGCAGATTAATGTATCAAAGATATTATCCAATCCAAAACCATTCATCTCTTTAGTTTTTACTGTGTTATCACGGGGAAATAAAGAACCACAAAACTGAAATGTCTCAAAAGGTGCTCCAAGCTCAAGATATGGACGACTTATCTTCCACAACAACCAAACATATCGGTTTTGTTGTCTCAAGACTGCTATGGTGAGGGCATTTTCACACCACTGAATGTTTTAGTGCAAAAGTCTTTTCCTCAAAACAGCTCTATTCCACCACATGCTCTACCAATTCCATACGCTTCAAATGTCTTTCCCATTCATACCATTGAAATCATATCACAATCAAAAATGAACAGCGGAATAACAACTCCAGATCTCTGCTCATATTATCAGCAACCTTTTTGAAAGACAGGAGAAAGGGGGAAAATAATGTTGTTAGCTGTGCACTCTTGATTACTCTTGATCACAGCACTTCAAAACACATCTGGGCAGACCACGGATTCACATCCACCCAACTGATCGATGGTCTACCGAGGTCCTGTTAGTGTCTTCACAGGAAATGGACATTATTTTGGTTCAGTCAGGATTGAAGGACAATCATTCATACACAGGCAGTAACTCACACACAGCCATACACTTGCACACGCGCACGCACGCACGCACACACACACACACACACACTCTCCCATGCAAACACAAACAGCAAACAATACATTTAAATTTGCTGTGCACTGTAATTGTAAATCCATCCCCCTTAGTGATTCTCTTCTATTTAACATGATCCTGTGCAATATTTAGTTTTTTCTCATCTTGAAGCCGACCAGGTGCAGTTCAGAAACCAAGGTATTCTGGGTACTGCAGTTCAACTACATCTCAGACATGTGCCTCTCTCTCCTCTGCTAGAGAGACAGAGAGACTTGAGTTCTTGGGCCACCCAACCTTCTCCCATCTGCTGTGGTCCTCTTTGGCCAGACCTCTGGCTTCTTGGTTGGCGGACCTCAGCCCAGAGGCCCACCCCCCCCCCCCCGGCCCTGGCCAGTCTCTCCGGCCGTGGTGCTGGTCTCCTGGACCCTCCCCCCCCCCCCCCCCCCACCTCAAAGCTATGTCCATTACAAAGTGCAACAGTTATTGTCTCCCTGCCTCTCCCCTCCACAGAATACACTGACACTAATACAACAGCAAAAGGAATTGTCATTGTCCGATTGCGAACGTGTAGACGCTGTCCAATACGCGACGGGAAGGGGAACGGGCAGCAAGAGAGAGTGCATTTGTGTCACAGGGAATTCGGTCCCTCCCCCTCATAGACTCCAAACATTATGGTTCCTCTTTACAGGCAGATGATTGGTTGTCTGTCCGCGTAGTTACACCTCCCTGAAACGAGGAAAAAAACACAAGCAGATATTAATTACAATGTTGCCTTTGGAAGCTCGCGAAGAAAGAGGACAGTCAGGTTTCTTTATAGGGAACACGAATGCATGATGTCACATGACTTACGATGCGGTGAGTGTAGAGTTGAGGACCAGGGTGGTGCGTATCCTGTAGAGCTGGGCTAGCGTCAGCTTCTTGTGCTGCTGGGCCGGAGACTTCCTGCTCTTGGGCGGCGATTCCTCCGCACCGCCACTAGGTGTCGCCTCATCCTTACCCTTGGGCGAGGCAGAGGGCCCCTGGGTCTCCCTGCCCGAACCGCCGCTGTCCGCCCGGCTCCTGCCGGCCCCCCAGGCTGCTCCCGGAGCCCCGTGCCCCCGCCTGGCGTCCGCCGTCCTCAGGGCGGCGCCCAGCGAGACGGAGGGCATGCTTTTGTTCAGGCCGCCGTCCTCCGGTTCGGCCTCCCCCTGGAGCAGCTCTATGCCGTCCAGACCCAGCTCCGACAGGCTCCTACTGTGGACCAGGGGCGTGGCCTTCTCTGCTCTCCCGCGCTCCGATTGGTCCTGGGCGGCGGGGCGGCGTGCGTGCGCGCGGGCGGAGTTGCCGTGGAAGTGCTGCAGCAGGTTGTCCTCGGAGCGGGACTTCACCGCCAGGCTGGGGAGCTTCTGGAGGCAGCGGAGGCGGGGCTGCATAGGGGGGCGCCGGCGAAGCTTCAGAGACTGAGCGACCGACAGCTGGGAGCCGAACGAGGCGGAGTCTTCTTCCTCCTCCTCCTCCTCCTCTTCCTCCACTAGTTCCATGTCCGCTCTGTCGTCCAGCGCCACCTCCCGCGCGCCCTCCTCCTCCCTCCCCTCCCCCTCCTCCTCCTCCTCTTCCTCGTCCGTCTCGTCTCCCCGGCGCTGACCGGGCGCGGTCTGCAGGTCCTGCAGGGACTCGGGGGAGAGGGTGCCGTAAGCGCTGTCCATGGACAGAGAGCGACACTGGGGGTCCTGTTCGGGGTGGAGGTCCGGGTGGCGCCCCTGGGTCGTGGGTCCGGGGGGAGGGCCGGAGGCGGGGCCTCTCTCCGCGGGCCCTTCGGGGTCGGTGTTTGGGGCGGGGCCGTCCTGGACCTCGGCCGACTCGTCCATGACCAGGACCGACAGGGTCTCGGTGGAGCCGTCCGAATGACTGGAGGAGAGAGAGAGAGTACTCGTTCATATAATTGACACTGTCGTGATGTAGAATCAAATATTTAATAGTGTAAAATATGCAATGATATGATTTGTTTGTGTGTGCGTGTGTGTGTGTGTGTGCATGTGTTGGTTGGTTATTGTGTGTGTGTGTGTGTGTGTGTGTTATGCATGCTCTTCTACATGTGTCTTCAGGGTGGTACAGTGTACATTATGTTCTGCTGGTCTTTTGTGTGTGTGTGTGTGTGTGTGTGCGTGTGTATGTGTGTGTGTGTGTGCGTGTGTTGGTTGGTTATTGTGTGTGTGTGGGTCATACATGCTCTTCTACATGCGTCTACAGAGTGGTACAGTTCAGTGTACCTTATGTTCTGCTGGTCCCTGTGTTGCAGGCAGGGGGAGCTGGTGGTAGAGTTACTGCTCTCCTCCTCCTCCTCTTCCTCCTCTTCCCCTCCCTCCAGACGTCTCTGCAGGGTGATCTGCTGCCGGAGTAGCTCCTCCGTACGCAGTCTCTGCATCTGGTTCTGTACACACACAGTCACACAAACACTTCACTCAAAAGAACACGGCGTTACAGCGCTGAACAACTTCGGGATCTTAAAAGGCAACGGTCGGGTAAAGCCTAATTTATACTCCGTGAGACAAACCGTGTGAGACAGATTTTTTGGGGGGTTCGTGGACATAATTTTGGAAGGTCTCCCAGGCTGAGAGCCACTTGGCTCGGACCTACTGAAATCTCTAGCGGCGAACACCGCGCCTGTCTGTGTGTCTCACAGCTTTGATTGGTTGACTGGCCCGAGGATACTCAACGACAAAATGATTCACGAACATTCGGAAATACTTAAAATACCACTCCGGTTCAATTTCTCTCATGTCGCGGATGAGGTTAAACTCGCATTCCACCTTGTTTGTGAGCTGATCTATTGAGTTTAAATGCCCAGAGCTATGAGCTATGAACTATGAGCCACATGACGTATAGACTAGGTTTAATACGCTGATAGCCTGGCTAGAACATGGCTTAATACGTTGACAGTCTTTGGCTAGTCTCATGTCACGAAACCTGGGGCCATATTCACAAAGAATTTTAGAGAACTTGTAGCTTTACGTCTTTAACCCTTGGTTAAGGAAGTAATTTAGTCTCTCTTAAAGTCATCACTGACACACTTTTCCATGGTTTAGGTGATATTCTAAGGGTTTGTGAATTACTCTGAGAGTTACTCTGAGACCAACTTTTAAAAATAGGGACAACTTTTTAAAAGGTGTTTTGCAAGTTTTAGTCGCAACTTAGTTGTAAAATGTTTTGTGAACACGGCCTCCATCCCCTAGTGCAGGGATTGGGAACGCCTGGCTCCGGAGCCTCGTTAGAGCCCCTTCACTATTGGCTCCCACGCAAATTTAGAATTGATGATACAATTTACAATTAGTATCCTAATACAAAACCATTGATCATATGGGGTTGATAATAGATATACTGTAGGTTACTGAAACCAACTGAATACAGTCTAGGTTTACGTTGGAATGCAGACAAGCATCAGCCGGTCTGACACAAGAACCAGAGCCTTATGAGACCATCCTGATCTCGCCAGCTCACATTCTGTTTCTCTCAAATCAGTCTGGATACTCTCCATAGAGATCCATTTGTGTCAGATCGGAAAATGATCAAGCCAATCAGCATTCTAAGAGGAAATACAAACAGCTACGCTGGGGCGGTTGAGGTGTGAGTTAGCGCATGATAGATGCTGATAGACAGGTGGTTCATACAATCACCTGCCAAGTATTTTTCAAAGGGCCTGCCCTTTTCCAAACAGTTTCCAACAGATAGTTCCCAGATGGTTGTGTGAAGCAAACCATCTGGCGCGTCAGGTTACAAGCACAATGGCCAGCTCAGGAAAAAAATGTTTTTTTTCAGTTTTAACAACCGTTAATTTAGTTAGTCTGTAGGCCAGCAGAGATTTTCTCCGTACGAGGCCTAGCCACAACTAGAAGCCAACAATGAAAAATGAGAGAAAGTTTAAAGATAAGTCGTATGATTCAGGAATAAAATGGCTACAAGAAAGAGAAAAAGTGCAGACATTTCAAAGAAGAATGGACTTAGCTAATAGCTAATGCAGCTGGCGGTATGTTTGCTCTGCAGAGAGAATTTCTCCAACAATAAGAAGAGCAATATCGAGAGACTACATTTACATTTGCTCATCTTTCAAACGTTTTCATCCCTGAGGTACACATATTTCTCTCAAATGTGAGAAAATGTCTCTTGCTGTCATAAAGGTTCCTGACCGCTGCCCTAGTGAAGCCATCCCCTACCTGGACATTGCAGATGGCATCTATCCAGCTTCGCCCCTGGGTGGCGCTGTTGGCCTGGAGAGTGTAGGCTCCCACGGCACTCTTGAACTCGTTGAGGTAGATGAGGATGAATGAACCTATAGAGAAGGAGAGAGGGAGCAAGAGAGAGAGAAAGAAAGAAAGAAAGAAAGAAAGAAAGAAAGAAAGAAAGAAAGAAAGAAAGAAAGAAAGAAAGAAAGAAAGAAAGAAAGAAAGAAAGAAAGAAAGAAAGAAAGAGTCATTTCCTGGGTAAACAGAATAAAGTGAGTAAACCGTGGCTCAGCGGGAGATGTATGTGTCTGGCTCCGACTAGCAGCTTCACATCCACATCTGTGTGGTTTATGACACCGTCTGCCCCAGAGAAGTGGGGCCCCCTGCTGGGACTCACCAGGGTCCTTGAGCTCCTTACAGACGACGTTGTGGATGAGGAGAGGCTGGCGGATCACCTTGACCTTCTCCACCCTCTTCACTGGCTTGGTGATCAGGAGAAGGTCCGTGAACAGGAAGCAGTACACGTCCATCTGGGGGAGGAGGGAGGGAATATGACAAGGTCAGTTAAGCTCAATATCATTACCATAACATATCCATATCCCATGATGCCGTACGTTTGGTCAGAGAGCCATATGTGGTGCTGATGGACTACCGTCAACATGGAGAGAAGAGGATTGGAGATGGAATGGCAACATCTTGAGGAAGCCCTGTGTTCTCCAGGCAGACTCAGCCTGCTGTCTTTGCCCTGCTTCATGCACAGGGCCCTAACCCTAACCCTAACCCCCTAAAACCATACCCAACACTTAACCCTAACCTTAACCTCACTTTAACCCTTACCTTAACCTAAAACCTGACCCTAACATTAATCCTACACCCATACACATAACCCTACCCCTATCCCTCCAGCCAGACTCACCCTGCTGTCTTTGCCCTACTTCATGCGCAGGGCCCTAACCCTAACCCTAACCCTAGCCCTAACCCTAACCCTAACCCTAGCCCTACCCCTACCCCTACCCCTACCCCTACCCCTAACCCTAGCCCTAGCCCTAGCCCTACCCCTAGCCCTACCCCTACCCCTAACCCTCCAGCCAGACTCACCCTGCTGTCTTTGCCCTCCTTCATGCACAGGGCCCTAACCCTAACCCTAGCCCTAACCCTAGCCCTAGCCCGAACCCTACCCCTAACCCTCCAGCCAGACTCACCCTGCTGTCTTTGCCCTCCTTCATGCGCAGGGCCCTAACCCTAACCCTAGCCCTAACCCTAGCCCTACCCCTCCAGCCAGACTCACCCTGCTGTCTTTGCCCTACTTCATGTGCAGGGCCCTAACCCTAACCCTAACCCTAACCCTAGCCCTCCAGCCAGACTCACCCTGCTGTCTTTGCCCTACTTCATGTGCAGGGCCCTAACCCTAACCCTAACCCTAACCCTAGCCCTAGCCCGAACCCTACCCCTACCCCTACCCCTACCCCTACCCCTACCCCTAACCCTCCAGCCAGACTCACCCTGCTGTCTTTGCCCTACTTCATGCGCAGGGCCCTAACCCTAACCCTAACCCTAACCCTAGCCCGAACCCTACCCCTACCCCTACCCCTAACCCTCCAGCCAGACTCACCCTGCTGTCTTTGCCCTACTTCATGCGCAGGGCCCTAACCCTAGCCCTAGCCCTAACCCTAGCCCTAGCCCTACCCCTAACCCTCCAGCCAGACTCACCCTGCTGTCTTTGCCCTCCTTCATGCGCAGCGCCCCCTCTAGGTGGAGCTGCCGGGTCTCTTCAGGAGACGTGCCGCTCATGGGAGCCATCAGGTCGAAGCGGTTGTACTCCCGCAGAATCTGAGAGAGAGAGAGCAGCGTCAGCCATCATTACGCAATGATGCAGCAATTCATTACAAACACAAATAGGCCCACACATTTTCATGCATCTATCAAGTACATATTCCATGTTCTAATTGGGGAACATTGGTCACATCTGGGGTCGTATTCACAAAACATCCTAAGCCTAAAAGTTGCTCCGAAAAAGCCAAATTAAAGGACTAGTTTGGTATTTAGTTAAGTTATTTATTTAGTTTAACCCTTTAGACCTATAAGGTTTTTTACGATCATATGCAACGGTCCAGATCAACATTTTGACAGACTGTGCACTCTTCCCACACAATGGATCTCTATTGGCATATAGAATATCCTTCAAAAACACTCTCGTTTTCAAAGACAATAAACCTTTCAAAGAAAGAAGATGTTTAGATTCATCTGCAGCCGGAAACGGGAAACAGGAAACGGCATACTTCTTTCCTGTCTTTGAAAACAAGAGTCTCTGTTGTTTTTTGAAGGATATTCTATAAGCCCATAGAGATCCATTATACAATACTTAGCTGTGACATAAGCAATGAGCGCTAATATCTCAAGAGTGCACAATTCGTCAACATTTTGATATGGACTGTTCATGAAGAACAAGGTCAACCCCGCCCATTTCCCATTGTGAATTGCTTTTTAGTGGAAACCACTCATTTGTAATGCTAGCCTAATTAGTTCTCTAAGATGATCTGTGAATACAGCCCCCGATATTCAGGTACTCTCTGTGGAACAGGGTCCAGAGTGCTAAAAGTCAACGTCATCTTATGACGAAGAAGGCGAAATATAACATACGCCAACAAAATGGCATCCACGCAATCTATTGGTGTAATAGCGCACTACTCTCAAGCAAAAGTTTCAAGGTTGCTTCAGTCCAGTTATCTGTCATTCATGATAGGCATGACTGCAGAATACTGTCCACCTTGTTGAAAAGGGGAGACATTCCAGCATCCTCAATGGTCCTGTCAAGATTGTATTATGTTAACCAATCGCTACTGACCATAATATTATTTAATAGTATTTATGGATTAGATTTATTTCATTTTTCCAGTTAGAATTCTGGATAACAGTCATGTCAGCCCATCTCTAACACATTCCTGGCACTTTGAAATCCTTTGAAATCCCGTATAAATACATTTTATTCCAGCAGTTTTCTCGGCTGTTAAGAGTAAATCTATCCACGTCAATGTAAGAACACAAGGGCTTGCTAAACGGAAAGATGATGCTTCATCAGTCTGGTTCTGTACACAATGCAGGTACTCTATAGGACATTATAGCTAAGTCAGGCCATTATCAGTGCATAGCGGCAAGATGAGTGCGCCCAAATCATGTGCTGGTGCAGCCCACTAAAGAAGTGGGCGCTGTTATGTGTGGTGATTGCACTCACTTTCTCAACCTCCTCACTGCTGCCCTCTACAGCCTCGTAGGAGTCGATGCGGGCAGAGGTGGTGGCCAGCTTCTGCTGCTCTTGACGCTGGCGCATCTGAGAGTCTACGCTGTTGATGAAGCCCTCCACACACACCACCTGATGAGAACACACACACACACACTGTTGATGAAGCCCTCCACACACACCACCTGATGAGAACACACACACACACACTGTTGATGAAGCCCTCCACACACACCACCTGATGAGAACACACACACACACACTGTTGATGAAGCCCTCCACACACACCACCTGATGAGAACACATACACACACACTGTTGATGAAGCCTTCCACACACACCACCTGATGAGAACACACACACACACTGTTGGTGACGCCTTCCACACACACCACCTGATGAGAACACACACACTGTTGATGAAGCCCCCACACACACCACCTGATGAGAACACAGACACACACATTGTTGATGAAGCCCTCCACACAAAGCACCTGATGAAAACACACACACACACACACACACACACACACACACACACATACACGCACTGTTGATGAAGCACTCCACACACACCACCTGATGACACACACACACACACACAAACAAGCATGCGCACACACCCACAGATGAGAGACAGACTGACATCCAAAACCAACACACTCAGTCACTAAAAATACCACTTTAACGATAAAGACATAGAACAGCCGTGTTGTGCGTGTCCCAGTGGCCCGGCTCTGGCCTCATCTCACCATGCTGTTGACGGCGTCGCGTGCCGAAGCCTCGTCGGTCTTCTTCAGGACTCTCTTCAGAAGCAGGGGGTACTTGGTCAGCCTCTGGTGCGGCTTGGCCAGCATGTCGGCCAGTTTCAGACGGTTGCACTGCTTGTGTGTCTCGCCCCACTGCAGAGACGCCATGCGTTAGACAAGGGACACGGCGCTAACGCACACAACCGCCCACAACCTCCCAAAACCGCCCAAAACCGCCCAAAACCCTAAAACTCTCTCAAACAAAAGTTGTTTAATGTTTAAAAGTTGTTTTAAGTTGTTTAAGTTGTCCCTATTTTCTTTGTTTAAAAGTGAATTTTGATTCTGGCTAGTTTTGAAAGGTGTAAATGATGGAAGACGTTGTATTGTAGCATGATGGTGATGTTGATGGGAGAGAGAAGGCAAACGAGGGGTTAACGGGGACGGACCGTCACGTAGATCCTGAAGAGCTCGTTGTCCCTGAGCAGCGAGCGCATGTACTCCAGAATCCCCTCCTCCTCCATGCAGTACCGGACGTAGGGCTTGAACCTGGAGCCAAACTGCACACACACGCACACACACACAAATCCCTGTTACAGAGAGTAATTTCTCTGTATTTTTGTGTGAATGTGTGAGAATGAGAGAGCGAGAGAGAGAGAGAGAGATGTATGTGAGTGAGTGAGTGAGTGAGTGAGTGAGTGAGTGAGTAAGTGAGTGAGTGAGTGAGTGAGGGATTGAGTGAGTGTGCGTGCGTGCGTGCGTGCGTGTATGTGTGTGTGTGCAGGCGTGTGGTGTGCGTGCGTGTATGCGACTGTGTGTGTGTGTGTGTGTGTGTGTCTCACTGTTGTGAAGCCGTGGTGCAGGTCAGCGGGGTTGAGCAGGGTCCTGGCCTGGCGGGCCTTCTCCAGGGCGGGCAGCATGACCTGGCTCCACAGCGCCGTGTGCAGACGCACGATGTCCTGGATGTTGGCGAAGAGCCGGCTGGGCTGGACCTCGGTCAGCAGCCCGCTCTCCTGCAGGTTCAGCAGCCCGCACAGGAACAGCTGCGCAGGGGAGGGACAGGGAGGGACAGGGAGGGACATGGAGGGACAGGGAGGGACATGGAGGGACAGGGGAGGGACATGGAGGGACAGGGAGGGACATGGAGGGACATGGAGGGACAGGGGAGGGACAGGGGAGGGACAGGGAGGGACATGGAGGGACAGGGAGGGAGGGACAGGGAGGACATGGAGGGACAGGGACGGACATGGAGGGACAGCAAGGGACAGGGAGGGACAGGGAGGGACAGGGAGGGACAGGGAGGGACATGGAGGGACAGGGAGGGACATGGAGGGACAGGGAGGGAGGGACAGGGAGGACATGGAGGGACAGGGACGGACATGGAGGGACAGCAAGGGACAGGGAGGGACATGGAGGGACAGGGAGGGACAGGGAGAGACATGGAGGGACAGGGAGGGAGGGACAGGGGAGGGACAGGGAGGGAGGGACGAGGGAGGGACAGGGGAGGGACAGGGAGGGACAGGGAGGGAGAAAGGGAGGACAACGGCTGTCAGTAAAGGTGCAGTAGACAAGATTTTGACGTAGACTAACCGTAAAATCATAGTATCAATGTCGTCGTACTATTGGCTCACGAACCTTGTTAGAGGTGAGAGCCAAACCTCTGACATCTCTGACAGAGGTAAACAAAACATTCATTTCAGACCCGTCGACATTTTATAAATTTATTATTAATAAATGCTGGGGGGTAAAAGCAATACTTTTATGACGCATCTTTCTAAAAGCTCTTTGAATGTGTTTATTTTATTTTTTTTACATTCAAATTTTGACAATTGCACCTTTAAGGAGTTCACTCAACATAGAGCGCACATGAATTAACATTTGATTAAAATGTGCTGAACGCAGGTTAATTACGACCTGAGCTCACTACCTTAGATCATCTGGAACAGATCTATTTTTAAAAGGTTCTTTGTATAATTCCGCTGGTCCATGACAGGGGACATGTCGAATGTGTTAGTACTGTACGTGGTAGTTGAGAGAAATAAACACAAATGTTTGCCGTACATCGGTGATGACCCTCAGCTTCCTGATGTAGGTGGCCTCTGTGTGGAGCAGCTCCCAGATGGCCTCTTGCTGGTGGAACTGGCGCCTGGTCAACGTCTGCACACACACACACACACACACACGCACACACGCACACACGCACACACACGCACGCACACAGCGATTATAGATTTAGTTAATGGAAGTATATTCTATTGAATAAGATAAGGGCTATCATCTCATTGTTGCCAGACAATGAGATATTTTAGGCAAGTTAAAAGAGATTCTGTGAAAATGATATTATCAAGGTAGATCTCAAAATCAAACATGAGTTGGGATGACTGAATTACACCCCAAAATTGATCTATACCTTATCACATACACACACGCGCACACACACACACACACACACACACACACACACACACACACACACACACACACACACACACACACACACACACAAAGACACACACACACACACACACACACACACGCACACAAAGACACACCCACACGCACACACACAAAGACACACACACACACAGACACACACAAAGACACACCCACACACACACACAAACTAGGAGGAGTGGGTGAGTAAGTTCAATCATTAGACACAATAGACCCACTGACAAGTTCTCCACTGCTCCCAGTAATGGCTATAGACAGCAGGTTAACGGAGCAGGTGTGATAGCAGTATCTTCCTCCAGGCTGTGGCCAGGGGCATGGCGGCCATACTGGAGCTCCGGCGCCCCTTACGTAACACCACATTCACCTTAATAACTGCTATAAACTAGGTGATAAAGCCCTGCTGGGAGGGACTGCATCAGGAGCCCGACTATCAGGCTCAAACAGAAAGCAGCCGCCTGGGGAGCATTCATCACCTCAATAACAACGTCCTGCCAATAAAGTCCTGAGACAAATGGAGACTTTGAAGTGTGGGGGAAATGCTGATATGAAGCACAAATATGTAAGCAGGCATATACGTGGTGTGAGTGAGAGGATTTGTGTGTGTGTGTGTGTGTGTGTGTGTGTGTGTGTGTGTGTACCTCAGGGTTGTCCAGCAGCTGCTGCCAGCTGTCCTCCAGGGCGAGGCTGGTGTCCTCCTCCTCTTCCCAGGAGTCCTGGTGGAAGGACAGCTGCAGGGGCACCTTGGGCAGCCCGAACAGCGTGTACGACTGGAGCTTGTTCTGGAGCTGCTCCATGCGGTCCACTTCCTGTTACAATACATCCGGTACACACACACACACACAAACACACGCAAACTGAGAACAAATATTTGCCATCCAGTTTCCCCAAGATAATAATTCCCTGGTTCATATTCTTCAGTTGGTCTACAGTGGTCAGTCTAGTGAAGACGGGGTCGATGGCTTGGTGGGCTACTGTAGGTGAGGGTCAGAGCTACCCTGGGAGGAATATCAATATCCCCAAATCAACACGAGCATTCCTCCAACCAGGGCGTTCCTAATTCCTAGATGCACTGGTAAAGTTAAAGTCAAATTCGTTTTTTAATTTATCACATACTCCATTCATACAATATTATGTGCAGTGAAATGTTATTGCTGGCTCCTAAGTGTGCTTAATAAGTAAAAAGTATGTAAAAAGGTGAAGAAAAACACAAAATATACAAAAAAACAAGCAGTGGCCATTCATACCATTGTGCCTCGTTTACTTCGGAAAATGAGGTGCATTGAGGTGACTTGAACAATAGAGAGCGATGGGGGCGAGGGGAACGGGGGCGAGGGGAACAGGGGCGGGGGGGGGGGGGGGGTCTTGCCCTGGCTCACCTCTGCTCTGTGGAAGGGGGAGGTCCTGCCCCCCCCCCCGGGCGTTAGGTTTGGGTGGGCTGAATAGAGATGAGCCAGGCTCTGACAGGTGAGTGACAGAGACTGTCCCTGTCCAACATCTGCCACTGTGCAGGACGTGACCTCAGGGGAGAGCAGACAATGGCGGCGTGTGTGCGTGTGGGCGTGTGTGTCCCTGTCTCTGTGTTGACTGACAGTGTGTGTGTGCTCCTTTGGGCAGGGAGCGTTTTCAGGGCCTTACTTTCCATACAGGAAGTGAATGTGATCCGGGGTTTTATCATAGTTGATCTGGGTATTAATGCAGTGAACCTCTTCCTTAAGAGGTTCTTCCAGAGTTATGGGAGTGTCTGATGTGGCTTTGAAGGGAAATGATCTCAGTGGGAGCAGAGTGAATATGACCTCCAACCCGACCCAACTGGACCCTACTGTACCCTACCCTACCCGACCAAAGACAGATTACCGAACGGGCCTACCAGGCTCAGGCCCAGGGGCCCAAGAGCTCAGGGGGCCCTTTCTTGTGGCATAGTCAAAGGGCTTAGTCATTCATGTCAATAACAAGTCACCAGAAATAAACTATCATGATACTTTTTAAATGAGTGTTTATCTGTAGTACTTTAGAGGGGCTGAGTTCTCCATGCAATATGAGGCCTTCAACTGTTTTGGGCCCATAGCTGAGAATCCAAAAAGCAAGTCCTCCCCACTAGATCTCTCGAGTCAAAACCGATTTTTTGAATTATCTTCAAATTTGATTTGGATCCCGTCTCATTGGGCAAATTCAAAAAAGCGAAAAATGAAATGGGGGGGGGGCTTTACGTGTCTGTGCCCAGAGGCCCATCATTTCATAAACCGTCTATGTACCCGACCCTACCGTACCTGATCCTACCCGACCCGACCGGACCCTACCGAACCTGATCCTATCCTACCCGACCCGACCCTACCTGATCCTATCCTACCCGACCCGACCGGACCCTACCGAACCTGATCCTATCCTACCCGACCGGACCCTACCGTACCTGATCCTATCCTACCCGTCCCGACCGGACCCTACCGAACCTGATCCTATCCTACCCGTCCCGACCGGACCCTACCGTACCTGATCCTATCCTACCCGACCGGACCCTACCGTACCTGATCCTATCCTACCCGTCCCGACTGTACCCTACCGTACCTGATCCTATCCTACCCGACCCGACCGGACCCTACCGTACCTGATCCTATCCTACCCGACCCGACCGGACCCTACCGTACCTGATCCTATCCTACCCGACCCGACCCTACCGTACCTGATCCTATCCTACCCGACCCGACCGGACCCTACCGAACCTGATCCTATCCTACCCGTCCCGACCGGACCCTACCGTACCTGATCCTATCCTACCCGACCCGACCGGACCCTACCGTACCTGATCCTATCCTACCCGACCCGACCGGACCCTACCGTACCTGATCCTATCCTACCCGACCCGACCGGACCCTACCGTACCTGATCCTATCCTACCCGTCCCGACCGGACCCTACCGTACCTGATCCTATCCTACCCGACTCAACCGGACCCTACCGTACCTGATCCTATCCTACCCGACCCGACCGGACTCTACCGTACCTGATCCTATCCTACCCGACCCAACCCTACCGTACCTGATCCTATCCTACCCGACCCGACCGGACCCTACCGTACCTGATCCTATCCTACCGAACCTGATCCTATCCTACCCGACCCGACCCGACCCTACCGTACCTGATCCTATCCTACCGTACCTGATCCTATCCTACCCGTCCCGACTGTACCCTACCGTACCTGATCCTATCCTACCGGACCCGACCCAACCCTACCGAACCTGATCCTATCCTACCCGACCCTCTGGTTATTGCCTCACCTTGCCGAAGGCGCCAGCTGCAGCGCCGGAGCTGAAAAACCCGCTGAACCGGCTGGCGGCGCGGTTCTTCCAGCTGTCCGGGCCGGGCCCCACGCTGGGCAGGGAGCCAGTCAGCTGGGTCAGAGAGTCTGGAGACGGGATGTTAGCGTCCCCCAGGAACTCGGTCATGTTCTTTCTGCGACGCGCCTGACCCTGTCAGACCGAGACAGAGAGAGAGAGAGAGAGAGAGAGAGAGAGAGAGAGAAAACGCAAGATGAAGGGAAGCAGAGATTTGAACGAGACCGGGAAAAGAGAGACGTGGGACAATAATGGACGAAAGCCTGAGCGTTGACAAACCCCCTGGAGATTAAAAACGTTGGGCCAGACGGAGAGAGAAGGAAAGAGAAACACACAAGGCAGGATAAACAGGATACTAGGGGGATTTCTGCTGGAGGAATGACATGAAGGAAGGAGTACCGCTTCCTCCCGAAGCCTCGTTACATCACGGGGAACAGGGGAAGGCGGACGTTATTTCAGAAGAATGGACGGCGACGGTCTGGCCATTGTTCTGGCGCCATTGTTACCCTGTCAGCAAAGCCCTGTCGCACGACCTCCCTCACGCAGGCAATCCCAGCCCACCTCAGGAGCGAGTGCCACTGGGACAAAGCAAACAAACAACAGGCCTCCTCCGTACGAGGACCGTGACACTGTGAGGGGAACATACAGTTCAGAGCGGGGATTTCTGTCCAAGTCCACTACTCCCTACTGGCTAATTATCTCTCTTCTTTCTGGTTGGCTGTTATAGTCACAGACAGGTCAAACAGAAAGACGGATAAAAAACAACAACGTTGGTTTCTATAGTCAGGATAAACATCGAGCACAAACAGTAGTCATTGATATCCTACTGTGGGAAAGAATATTAGCAAACCGCTCAAGACTGTGAGGGCGCAGCTATGGACGAGGCTAGCACATATTATTGTGTGTGTGAGAGCACACACAGCTGCTGTAAGCCTTTCCTCTGCATTACATAGGATACAACAATACTGTAAGCCTCCAGTCTGGATTGGTCACTTTAATCCTACTCAAACTCCAGGGTAGCAGAGGGGGAAACTCACAAACGACTCCTGCACATCTTCCATATTTAGCGCTGACTCAGTCAGGGAAATACGTGGGATCTGATCTGATTGTGGTCGGGGGGGACTTCGGGGGGAATCTCCGCCAACACAAGGACACAGGTGCCGGGAAGTGTCCCTGCTGCAGCAGAGGGGACTCTGGACTCTGGCCTAATGACGACAGCTCGCTGGGTAAACGACAGGGGCTCAGTTCATATTAGCTTAGGTCAGGAATGCTCTGGCGCCAGATGACGCAAGGCCATAGAAAACTAGACGAGCCACCTGGGCTTTTGACTGGGTTTTTGAAATAAACATGAATGTATAAGATGTGAATTGTATAATAACAATATTAATCAACAGGGCTGAAAAAGCTTAATATTGCTATATTGCTGTAGTATCTGAAATCGGAGTAAATGATAAATAACAATACCAAACAAAATGCCCACACCAAAGACAAGTTAGCTACTACTAGCAAAATAGCTGCAGAGGTTATTGGATGATTTCTAAACTGCTCTGTCTTCTACCATTGTGGACATTTGAATCATTTTCGGCACATAGGTAGAAACAGGTGCCGCACCGGGCACCTTAGAGGTAATTACAATAGATGTACAGTTCAGAACATTCTCATCCCATTACCAGTACTCACCGTGGACGCCAGCGGCATGTCAAAGCTAACGAAAACCATCTTAATCCGTCAGAGGAACTCACGGAGAGCGGCCCATGCCGGAGCCAGCTGCTGCCTTTCTTCAAGCTCTCTTCCCACAACTCTCTCCCGACATCCAGACACACATACATACACGCTGCAACAATGTGGAGCTCTCTCCCTCGTCTAAATGTTCTACAGCGGTTGTGAGTTTGATACGTGAGAGCAGACGTCCTGTTCCAGCTGACAGAGACCTGGCGGCGGTGATGGAGGAGTAGCTGGCGTGTCTCGCCCCTGACTACGCTCCGAGCATGGCGGGGTTCATCTTTGAACTTTTGCGTGTTGTTGCCGGTATCCCTCGCTCCCTGCTGTTCCCAGCGCCGAGCGGTGAACTCTGCCTACTGAGCCTGCCTACATTCGCGCAGACCGTGGCCCGGCGTCATGGCAACCAGGAGGATCCTGCTCCATTGTGTTGGGGAGGAAAGAGGGGGCGGGGCTCAGGAAAAAGGGGGGGCTGATCTGCATAATAGGGGGCAGGGCTAGAGCAACAGCTTGCGGGCCTCTGTGGCTTCCAGCTCACATCCTGGTGCGTCGGGGACGCCAACTGTTCTGCTGGCGTCTTGCCTTTTGTTTGGCCGACTACGACGTCTCGTGTCCTTGAACTGACCGCAGCCCCCCCCCCCCCCCCCCCCCACCCAAACACACGCTGCCCCTCCATTTCCTTAAGCTCTGCTCCTAAACAACTGCATTTCTCCCATAATTTCCACATTTCCCAATGACATTTTTGATTTTTCGATTCTGGTTTTATTGGAATCTCCCACACTTGTTGATCATGCCTTTTCAATGCCCTTGTGTATTCCTTTGTGTCTTTAACTGTTTATTATTGTGTTGTGTGTCTTATGTACAGTAGATTTATGTTGTGTTGCAACAAGGGAATTTCCCCATTGGGGATTATTAATGTATTCTTTCTTTCTTTCGTTCTTTCTTTATTAAAGTATTCTTTCTATTTCTTTCTTTCTTTCTTTCTTTCCTTCCTTCCTTCCTTCCTTCCTTCCTTCCTTCCTTCCTTCCTTCCTTCCTTCCTTCCTTCCTTCCTTCCTTCCTTCCTTCCTTCCTTCCTTCCTTCCTTCCTTCCTTCCTTCCTTCCTTCCTTCCTCCCTTTCATTCCATCCATCCATCCATCCATCCATCCATCCATCCATCCATCCATCCATCCATCCATCCATCCCCACACCTCCGCCCATTAATGCATTTTGTGTCTCTGTGTGCGTGCGAGCAGGACATGTTTGTTGTTGCTGCTTTCGTTAGGTCAAGATCATCATGACAGTTCAAACCCTGCGTCTCTGAGCTTCACACGTTCAGATACTGCGAGGGAATACTGGGGGAATTTTCCGCTCCTGAGCCAAAGTCTAAATCAGTAAAAAATGAATGGAGGTCAATGGGTGGCCGTGTTTGGCCGACTCTGTGGCGCCCCCCTCGGGTCACAGCCGGCGGCGAGCGGTTTGCCGCACTCCGGGCCCCCCCTCCACACACCCCAGTCCAAACCCCATGTCTCTAGCGCCCCCACACACAAGTTTTGTTTTAATTTGTGGATCCGCCCTGTGATTCGGGGTCGCTCCAAAATGTATTCTAAGCTGGCCCAAGCAGAACAAAGCAGAGCAGAGCAGAACAGACCAGACAATACACAAACAAACCAATAAACCAATTAAACGAACACGCCACAAAAACATTACCTCTCACCCTGCGCTGTCGCTGGGGCGGAGGTAACGATGATCTCCAGCAATGGGAATACTGCAGGAATTTCCTTCCAACCCATTATACTGTTTTTATCCAATTAAAACAGCATGACTTGGCAGACGTCTCTCACTGTCACTCGACAGTAACGCTTTCTCGTGGCTGGTACGGTTTACAGTAACTGCTGCGCGGATCGACAGGACCGCTAAGTAAAGCACGCTATCATTTCCTGCTTGACCACAACAAGTAAACAAACCGACAGTAGTGACCAGAGGGGAAATCCCCTTGGTGTGACTATGTCAACAAAGCCCTGGTGTGGACTACTTACAGGTCGTAAGAACACTTCTCATGGAGTTAGCAGACCTGCTCAAACACGGTCAAGCTAATCTAATAAGAGTTACTAATGTAAATACTTCTAATTTCGGTATATTCTTTCACAACCCACAAAATTAGTTTCACCACATTTTCTCAAAATGGTACACCTCGGATATTCACAATAGCTCCCTCCTCACCTCTATCTAATCTGTATGTACCAGGTCTGGCCCCTGAGTGGCCCCTGAGTGGCCTAGTCGGCCCCCAACAGACAGTGGAGAAGAGGCCAGGACCTGCCCCTGCTCTGGGGCGGAGGCTTCTGGGAACTGGACCTGCCCCTGCTCTGGGGCGGAGGCTTCTGGGAACTGGGCCGGTAGCAGGAGAGCTGTCCAGCATCCAGGTTAATCATATCAAGTCTCGTGTCTCCTGCCTCCTTATCTTATCACAGCCGCTTGTAGTCTTAACCTTGGCTTGTAAGTGAAAAATCTTTAAGTGACTGAAGGGCGGAATTGTATTAAAAGCGCCGCCCCCCCCCCCCCCCCCTCCCCTGTCTGTTATGTTACCCACCAGATAACTGCTCCCCTTCATCAGGGAGGCTGATTAACGATGGGAAATAACAGTGTGACTTTAACCTTCCTGACCACACGGACACACACACACGCACACACGCGCACACAAACAGACCTACAAATCAACTGTCAATGACAGGGACTGCAGCGCGACCCCCGATGGTCAACACAGTGCAGGTTTGGTGGCCGGGGCCGGACTCACTAGGGCGGCGTGGTAGTGGACCGAACAACGAGTTGTTCGGCCCGAGAGAGCGGAAGAATCAGCTGTCAAAACCCCGGGTCACAGGTCAGCCCTTATCACCTGGCCCTGATACCACTAACCTACTCCCCCTAACCAGACCCCAGACACGTCAGTACAGGGGCCCCTCACTGCTGCCATTACACACACTGTAATAAAACACACACACACACACACACACACGCACACACACACGCACACACACACAGCCGGATGCGGTAGGGAGCCCCGGCGTGTCTGTCTCACCTGGTAGTGTGCAGGCGTGGGGGTGGTGAGAGGAGGTGTCTCAGGGATCTCAGGGAGCACATGAAGCAAGTCCCAGCTATGCCACGGCGTCAGGCGCCCGAAGCGCACCATCCCGCCTCTGAAACCCCGCCGAGCTCGGCCCCCCGACGGGCGCCGGAGACCAGTCCAGCTTCACAAGACGTGAGGGTTAGAACGTTACATCCAAACGCGAGAGGATCCGAAAAACTGAGAAATTCCGCCCCCACGGGTTAGCAGAATCCAGAGAGCGAGCGAGGACACCAGGACGTCCACCCCGTCAGAAGAGCTACGGTACGCTCGTCTTTACCTACGTTCGCTGGCGCAACGGCTCAGTGATCAGATGGGAGGTCGTAAAGGAGCTGTTCTCCCCCTCTCCTCAAACACGTCACTGCTGAGTGAGAGTCCCACTCGCAGACATCTGCTGGAGAGCAGCCCACACCTCTTCTGCCTGAGATGGCCACACCTACAGCCACAGCTGGTGTCCACCTCCCACCACACACATTACTTTACACATGTAACACTGCTTGGGATGTATACACACGTTCCTAATTACTATGGGTAATTAAAACTATTTTGATAGCCCAGAGAGAAAGCTATTGTTGTTAGATTAAGACGTGATTAAGACATAACATCACTCCAGCTTGAATATGACACATTATTCAAAATATTGTTTCACTACATTACTTTAGCAACATATTAAGATAAATAATATAGGTATTACAGCACGTTTGTGCTGCCATGTCTAACAGTGAATACCAGGTCAAACATGCTAATGAGATGTGTTAGCACTCCTGGGTCACACCTATTGTTGTTTGTTGCAATACTGTGTAAATTAACAACTGTCGCCATTGTGAGTTCACACAAAGGTCTGAGGTCGAGGAATGAGGTAGCTGGTAATTCTGTTAGTCTGTCTGAGAGGAACAACAGTCAGTACTGTAGTCTGTCCATTGTCATTGATAGCGGTGGTGCGCTAAGCAAGGGAAATAACACAAGAAACATCTTTCCAAAGGTTTCGGTCTCTTACTTCCTCTATGTACTTGTCTATTGTGAAACACCGCTGTCTACCTGCTTATTACAACAACAGTCTGATTCCCCCAAATCTCTTCTTGTGAGCCATTTCAGGAGAATGGTCTCCAAACATCTCCCTGAAGAAATGTTCATCTACTCCTTTTCCAACGGCTGTTGTAGTAGTTATTTTAATCACCGCTATTTATTCCATGTCCCTATTTTAACTTCTGTTTTGTTGTATTCCTTTGCTGGTGTGTGTTTTATCACCTCGATAGACTAGACCTGTTCAAATAAAGATGACATAAACAGGAGGAGCTTCCGAGAACTACATTAGCAATGAGGAGGGAGAGGGAGGTTTTCTATGGAGCGTTGACTCGACAGTCAGGTGGAGATCTGGTGTGATTCCTCCCGTCAAAGGCTGCATGAGACATTAGGGAGGTCAAAGGTAGACCGCGATGGCTATGTTGAATTCGGTATCTGCCGTAACCAAATGCAGTGTATTATATGAAGGTGTCAGATAAAAGTTCAAAGGTCACAGTGGTGATGGTGTTGACTGTAACTCACACAGTCTGATCTTTACTCAGCGGATTGTAAATCATGTGACTGTAGCTGCCCACTCACTTTCCATTCCCCACAAACCAGATTACCAGGAGACTATCAGACTTTATGGTACACATCAAATCATAAACATGAGATATCCAACTAAAATACTGCAGAAGCTCTTTGAATACAAAGGGAACATTTGTCTGTTCTGCTTTGAAGCTTGGAACAGTCCACTACAGTAACCAGCTGTCACGCTGTAAATCTACAATACCTCGAGCAAAGTCCTTGGTGTACTCAGAGTTAGCATGCAGGCTATGACTGACAATGCTGCCATAAAACTGCCAAATGGCTGCTTGCATCTACAGTACCGAGTCCAAAGTGTGTGTCCTATGGCTTCTCTCACAGAACTGTGCCCTGCTGGCATATGTGTCCTGGCCATGCCTGGCACAGTGCCCTACTGTACTGTAAGTTCAGACATCCACAGATTGGCTGACTGACACTCCTGTGTATCTAACATCTGTAAGCTCTTTATCTCCCTCTTGAGGACAGGATGGGAACTGCTGCTCGTACTCCCTTGTGATATAGTGGACTCTGTTGAAGACTACCAACCGAAAGATAAACATTGACAAAGGGATTTTCATAGTAGCAATGTATGTAGGTAAATTAACAATCACTCTGAAAACGAGTAAGACTGCAAAATAACAACACAAAGACAGTTGCGGTTGAGGTAGACCATGACTCCTCCCGTCTCATCCAGCCCCGTCTTCAGGCCTAAGCCGGGAGCTTAACCCCCAGACAGACAGGCGGTGGTTCGACGCCACAGCAGCCTCCCTCATCCGTCAGCCTCGGCTGGCAGTTTCCTAGCCCCGGGCCCCCCGTGACGTCAACGCCAGGTTCGCGCTGCACACAGCCCTGTTTAACCAGGGTGTCTAGACCTGCCTTCAGGGCGGGTCGCGCGCCTGCCGACTACAGCCGTGTGTGTGAGAGGATGTGTCGAGTCCACACTAGGGTTGCAAAGGGGCGGAAAGTTTCTGGAAATGTACCATGGGAAGTTAAGCTTGGAAATTTTGGGGACGTTTGGAGTGTTTTTTGTGTAAACGTTAGCCGATAAGAGGCGACTTTTTATTTACTTATATACATTTATTTTTGAATTTTATCCAGTTTTTACACAATTTGGTAGCCAATTGACCCTGACCTTGTGCGCAATTACCCCCTGCTATCCGTTGAGGACGCACAACCCGGCCCGTCGGCGCTGAGAAGGGGAGAGACTCTCTCAGCTCGCGACTGTAATTCTGATACCAGCCGTTGGGGAGCGCCGGCCCAATAGGCCACTCCCTCTGGGACCGGGTCGTACTCGGATCCGGCAAGACCCCCGGACCCCGGTGGGCAGCTGCACTGGAATATTTCAGCAACTGACCACGAGAGGCAATGGGTTACATGGGATTTTACAACAGCTACAGGGCGTTGTTATGCCCAACGCAACAGCAGAGGGACTAAAACCTCCGTAACTGTTGTAAAATCCCATGTAACCCACTGCCTCGAGTGGTCAATTGCTTTTCTACAATTCAATTTGTATTAGAAATGTTTGCGTGCTTGTCTGCTTATGACAAAACAAAATGTGATATTTATATCTGTGTGTGACAAAGTAAATACAGTTATTATAAATAACCCCACATTTCCAGTTGATTCACGTTAATTCCCATGGAAAGTATCCAGCTTTGAATCTCCCTGGAATTTTGCAACCGTAGTCCACGCAGACCAATTATGACAGTATAGGTCATGTTCACAATGAACAGACGCAGAATGACCATAAAACAAACCGCCTCCAGGGACAATACGCAGACAGCTACAGTACTTGTTTTGTATCATGGAGCTACAGTAAGATACTGTATCGGGCAGAGACAGCAGTGGAAAGGCTATTACGCTGGCCTCAAGCCAATCTTGATCTTGAGCTGAGGTGATTGGTCAACATCAGTCTGGAAATGACTGCGGTCCGTCCGAACAGCCCCTGGCCTCTGTCCTCGGCCACTACGCTGCAGCTCGGTGGACAGCCCCTGGCCTCTGTCCTCGGCCACTACGCTGCAGCTCGGTGGACAGCCCCTGGCCTCTGTCCTCGCTCACTACGCTGCAGCTCAGTGGACAGCCCCTGGCCTCTGTCCTCACCCACTACGCTGCAGCTCGGTGGACAGCCCCTGGCCTCTGTCCTCGCTCACTACGCTGCAGCTCGGTGGACAGCCCCTCCCTGGTCCGGCCGACTGGCTCTATCAACACCTCTCCTCCGCGCCAAAGTGACCACTCTGACCCTGCCTGCCGCCGGGGGAACAGGCCGGTTCCGGAGTGAGGTCATCTGTCTGCCAGGCGGAGGCACACCAGAGAAAGACAGCCTGGCAGGAAGTCTGGAACACGGGCTCAGGAGGAGGACTGCCAGCAGGGCAGAGGAGAGGAGAGGAGAGGAGAGGAGAGGAGAGGAGAGGAGAGGAGAGGAGAGGAGAGGAGAGGAGAGGAGAGGAGAGGAGAGGAGAGGAGAGGAGAGGAGAGGAGAGGAGGATTAAGCAGAGTACAGTACAGTAGAGCAGAGCAGAGTAGAGTAGAGTAGAGCAAAGTAGAGTAGAGCAGAGCAGAGCAGAGCAGAGCAGAGTAGAGTAGAGCAGAGCAGAGCAGAGCAGAGTAGAGCAGAGCAGAGTAGAGTAGAGTAGAGTAGAGTAGAGCAGAGCAGAGTAGAGTAGAGCAGAGCAGAGTAGAGTACAGTAGAGTAGAGCAGAGCAGAGTAGAGCAGAACAGAGTAGAGCAGAGTAGAGTAGAGCAGAGTAGAGTAGAGTAGAGTAGAGTAGAGCAGAGCAGAGTAGAGCAGAGCAGAGCAGAACAGAACAGAACAGAGCAGAGTAGAGCAGAGCAGAACAGAGCAGAGTAGAGTAGAGCAGAGCAGAGCAGAACAGAGCAGAGCAGAGCAGAGCAGAGCAGAGCAGAACAGAGCAGAGTAGAGTAGAGTAGAGTAGAGCAGAGTAGAGTAGAGTAGAGTAGAGTAGAGCAGAACAGAGCAGAGCAGAGCAGAGCAGAGTAGAGTAGAGTAGAGTAGAGCAGAACAGAACAGAGCAGAACAGAGCAGAGTAGAGTAGAGCAGAGTAGAGTAGAGTAGATTAGAGCAGAGTAGAGCAGAGTAGAGTAGAGCAGAGCAGAGCAGAGTAGAGTAGAGTAGAGCAGAGCAGAGCAGAGCAGAGTAGAGTAGAGCAGAGCAGAGCAGAGTAGAGCAGAGCAGAGCAGAACAGAACAGAACAGAGCAGAGCAGAGCAGAGCAGAGCTGGTTCAGGTTCAGGTGGAAGCCAGCCAGTAGGGAAGGAGAGCAGGGATGGAGCACTGATAGCGATCATGGAACATGAGGTCAAGACTGACCATCATCTCACCCCAGGCCGTGTCATGTGATCAAGAGTGAGAGTGTGGAAAAAGGAAGCAAGAGTCACAGGAAGGTTTCACAAGGCTACAGGAGGAACATGGCAGATGGAAGCGTGCATGGAGGGGGTGGGGAAGAGTTGTGTGTAATTTACTTTGTGTGTAATTTACTTTGTGTGTAATTTATTTGGACACAAGTCTGCTCCCGTGTATTTATCTGATCCCAGTTTCTTAATATGTACGAGTGCCTGAAGACGATAAGGCGTCGGTACTGACCAGCAGGTCAACGCTCTCGTGGCGTCCGAGTGACCCGTGCTCCAGCCTCTCGCTAGCGGGGGTCAGGATGTAGGGGCTCTGCCCCCCAGAGGGCTTCATGTTGGGCAGGCTGAGCGAGCGCAGGTCCTTCACCCCCTGCTCCACCTTCAGCTCGTCTCCGGGCCGTGCTGAGGAGCGCACACACACACACACGCACACGCACACGCACACGCACACACACACACACACACACACACACACACACACACACACTCAGATATCAACTCTTCTAACAATACACACACACACACACGTACACTCAGAGATCAACTCCTCTAACAACACACACACGCACGCACGCGCGCGCACGCACACATTCACACACACACGCACACACACGCACACACACACACTCAGAGATCAACTCTTCTAACAACACACACACACACACGCACACTCAGAGATCAACTCCTCTAACAACACACACACGCACGCACGTACGCGCACGCACACACACACACGCACACACCCGCACACAGAACATGCACACAGGCAGGCAAACATAGTTTTACGGATGATACAGAGAAATTAGTCTAATGCTTTCTACACAACACCCAACAACTCCACCCTTAAGCACATGACTGTGGCTAGACAGCTGTTTTTAACAGCTGATTGTGTTAGAGGAGTTGATCTCTGTAAGTGTCTGTGTGTGTGTGTGTGTGTGTGTGTGTGTGTGTGTGTGCGTGTGTGTCAGAGTGAAGCACCACAGTGAGCAGGGTGTGAGCTGGCTACTGTAGATATGGATTCTGACAGACCAGGTTTCCCAGAAGCTTCTTTCGTTAAGAGGCTCTTGGGCCATTCATTTAGAGCGTTCTGATTGGTCAACTGGTCTGGGCAAGCTCTCTGATTGGTCAACTGAATGGGCTAAAGAGCCTCTTAACGAAAGAAGCTTCTGGGAAACCTGGAGCACATACATACAAGTCAAGGCGTGGCTTCTGATATACGTGTGTCTGGGCTCTGATCTACGCCTGGGCTCTGATATACGTCTGGGCGCTGAATAATACTACTGTACGTCTGGGCTCTGATTAATACTACGTCTGGGCTGACTGTGCTCTTCTGGACACAGTTCCCTGCAGGGCCCCGAGGTGGGCGACGCCCTCCCCGTCTTCCTCTGGATCCTGGGTGTGACAGGAAACAGCAGCCCTGCCATCTGTCCTGCCCAGGCATTGTTTATGATTGGCTAATAGGAGATGTGAAGCACTCTAATAAAAGGCCAAGTCAGTACTTTTGTAGAGTCAGACGTTAACCCCCCCCCCCCCCCTCTCCCCCCCCCTCCCGGACCAACACCTGGCCACTTGATCCCTTTGCGCCACGCCTATACAATAGACAACAACATTAACTCTGTACCGCTGTACACTCCATCGCTTCAACCAACACCTGACAACACTTGAACGACTGAACACCTTGGCAATACGATAGACAATGACAATTGAACACCCGGTCTATACAATAGACAATAACAAGTGACTCTTTACAACTGTATATAGTTGAATTGTATTACTTGCACCGCCTATATTATGGACAGAGTCACAGTCTTCCATGATTAGATGGAATACTGTAAGTAGATGAGGATCTATTTGATAGACTGTTACAGTAGATTACGGATAGTAAATTGCCATATTGGGAAGCGTATAATGCCTAGCTGCTCATCTAGGACTGGAATGAGGAATTGATTAGTGCTGTGATAAGATTTTGTAAGGACAAGTAAATTGAATTGACAAGTGAACTAGAATTCCAATGTACCTGTATTTGTTATATATGGTGAAATAAACTATATTCTATTCTATTAAAAATCATTGCAATGGTCTTCAACAGAGGCCCTCAGCTCACCAGCCTCACTGTAACATTCATAACAAGCATTTCTACTGTTCCACTTCGGAAATATATTACTTTAAACATCTCCAATAATGTAATGTTGCCCAAATTTGAAATACAAGCAAATCGCTGATTGAAAAGGTTAGCATACAAACTCACTTGAACTATAGTAGCTGCTGAACTATCCATGCTATGTAAATCAACAATTTCTACACCGCTTGAGACATGATACTATATCAACATACTATAACTTCAACCAGAATACTGTAGCACCTCGATGCTGCCTACGTGAGTCACAGACATGCAGTATGTACAGTTCATATGTACAGTTCATACATACAGTTCATATGTACTGTTCATGCGTACATTTCATACCTTTGACTTTGAGGTAGTGTCCTCCGAAGCGGTAGGCCTCAAAGTTGAGGGACAGCGGCGTGTTGGACTGGTCCAGGAACAGGTCGACGCGGGACAGTTCGATGCCCTTCCTCTCAAACACTGGACCCAGAACCTCCCTGGAGGAGCAGGACACACGAGGGAGAGACACACAAATAAACCATAAACACTCACATGACACGCTAGCTCACATAACTTTAACTCCATTAACATCAATTCCGACCAACGCTTCCAGAACAACATGAAGCAGGAGTTCCGTCTCCCTCCTGTTTATTCTCCTCTCACCTCAAGGTCTTCTTCTTAACGGCCGGGACGATCTCCGTGTCGATGTCCACGTTGAGATCGAACTTCAGGCTGAAGCACTCCTTGCTGGGCTCCTGCAGGGGGCAGTAGCGGGGACAAGGCTCAGGGTCTGGGCAGGGTGGGGAGCCTGTCTGCTGTGTGTGGAGAGGACCACTGCTTAGCAGATCCTCCACACCACACGCTAGAGAAGACTGGGTGAAGTCCAAGATGGGCAGTACATCACTCTCTGAATCACTATCTCTGAGCATCTCTGCAGAGAATCGTGGCTTTTTCGTGATGCCCAACCGTCCACAACGCTAGTTATTAGTTGGGTCTTCATAAAATCAAACTTTTTCTCTTGGCTCTTGGTCAACACTCACGTCAGTGTGTCGTCTTCTTGGCTTCTTCTTCACCAGCTTCATCCCCAAAGCTTTACGCTCCCTGGGAAAAACACACTGGTTAGATATCCCTCTCTCCTGATAAACACACTGGTTAAATATCACTCCCTCCAGAAAAACACTCTGGTTAAATATCACTCCCTCCTGAAAAACACACTGGTTAAATATCACTCTCTCCTCAAAAACACGCTGGTTAAATATCACTCTCTCCTCAAAAACACACTGGTTAAATATCACTCTCTCCTCAAACACACACTGGTTAGATATCACTCTCTCCTGAAAAACACACTGGTTAAATATCACTCTCTCCTGATAAACACACTGGTTAAATATCACTCTCTTCTGAAAAACACTCTGGTTAAATATCACTCTCTCCTGAAAAACACTCTGGTTAAATATCACTCTCTCCAGAAAAACACTCTGGTTAAATATCACTCTCTCCTCAAAAACACACTGGTTAAATATCACTCTCTCCAGAAAAACACACTGGTTGAATATCACTCCCTCCAGAAAAACACACTGTTAGATATCACTCTCTCCTGAGAAACACACTGGTTAGATATCACTCTCTCCTCAAACACACTGGTTAAATATCACTCTCTCCTCAAAAACACACTGGTTAAATATCACTCTCTCCTCAAAAACACACTGGTTAAATATCACTCTCTCCTGATAAACACACTGGTTAGATATCACTCTCTCCTGATAAACACTCTGGTTAAATATCACTCTCTCCTGAAAAACACTCTGGTTAAATATCACTCTCTCCTGATAAACACTCTGGTTAAATATCACTCTCTCCTCAAAAACTGGTTAGATATCACTCTCTCCTGATAAACACACTGGTTAGATATCACTCTCTCCTGATAAACACACTGGTTAAATATCACTCTCTCCTGATAAACACTCTGGTTAGATATCACTCTCTCCTGATAAACACACTGGTTAGATATCACTCTCTCCAGAGTATGAGCACCCCGGAACATCTAGCAATGCAAACAACAGACCTCAAGCATCTTAGCTGAAGGAAATTAATCTTTACCATGACTACTATATTAATTTAACTCGGTGTCAAGAAGGACACGGTCGCACCGCTCGCCTACA
>NC_140244.1:23363436-23470936 GCF_949987555.1 Borostomias antarcticus | reverse complement strand
AGTTGCTGGGGATAAACAGTGTGTGCTGTGTTAGAGCAGAACCAGCCTTTTGGACTAGTGCCCAGAACCGGAACTGGGAGGCAAAGAGAGAGAGAGGCGGGGGCGTCTCCGGCCCACCTGGCGTGGGGACTGTCTGGACTGCCTCGGGGGTCAACTCCCGGAGTGGCTGAACTCTTCTGGCTTTTTCTTACAGCTTTGCCTGAATGTCCTCGAGTGACTTGTCCAGGTGAGGTCACTACACCTCTGTCGGCCGCATGTCTGAGAGTCAGCCAAAGACGGCACTATAAAACGACAGTGGTCGCTATAACACCACAGTGGTCTCTATAACATCACGGTGGTCTCTATGACACCACATTGGTCTCTATGACACCACAGTGGTCTATAACACCACGGTGGTCTTTATAACACCACAGTGGTCACTATAACACCACAGTGGTCTCTATAACACCACAGTGGTCTCTATAACACCACAGTGGTCACTATAACACCACAGTGGTCACTATAACACCACAGTGGTCACTATAACACCACAGTGGTCTCTATAACACCACATTGGTCTCTATAACACCACTGTGGTCTCTATGACACCACAGTGGTCACTATAACACCACAGTGGTCTCTATAACACCACAGTGGTCACTATAACACCACAGTGGTCTCTATAACACCACAGTGGTCACTATAACACCACAGTGGTCTCTATAACACCACAGTGGTCACTATAACACCACAGTGGACTATAACACCACAGTGGTCTATAACACCACAGTGGTCACTATAACACCACAGTGGTCTCTATAACACCACATTGGTCTCTATAACACCTCTGTGGTCTCTATGACACCACAGTGGTCACTATAACACCACAGTGGTCACTATAACACCACAGTGGTCACTATAACACCACAGTGGTCACTATAACACCACATTGGTCACTATAACACCACAGTGGTCTCTATAACACCACAGTGGTCTCTATAACACCACAGTGGTCTATAACACCACAGTGGTCACTATAACACCACAGTGGTCACTATAACACCACAGTGGTCACTATAACACCACAGTGGTCTATAACACCACAGTGGTCTCTATAACACCACAGTGGTCTATAACACCACAGTGGTCTCTATAACACCACAGTGGCCACTATGACACCACAGTGGTCTCTATAACACCACAGTGGTCTATAACACCACGGTGATCTCTATAACACCACGGTGGTCTTTATAACACCACAGTGGTCATTATAACACCACAGTGGTCTCTATAACACCACAGTGGTCACTATAACACCACAGTGGTCTCTATAACACCACAGTGGTCTTTATAACACCACAGTGGTCACTATAACACCACAGTGGTCTCTATAACACCACGGTGGTCTCTATAACACCACAGTTCCCATCCCTCTGCCGTGTGAGAGTGAGAGGGCTTAACAGCATGACAGGGGAGGAAGTACAGTAGTCAGAATTGCTCCAGGTCTCGTTGAGCAGTCAGTGGGCCCCCCACGGCCAGACGTTTACCAAGCTCAGCTACTGTCGGCACGTAGCTCGGTACTGTAAGTCTGCAGGAGGGCGAATAAGCTCAGAGCCCTGGCTCTGCTCTCCCAGGCACAGTAGATCTCCTCCAGCTGCGCAATGGCAGTGTTTGGCCAAGCTACTCCCTGGAAATGGGCTGCGGCTAGATAAGCAGCCAGGAATGGTTCCAGACCTGCTTTATCCACACCAGCCAAGTACGTGAACTGCACATAGCCGGGCACCGTAGTGTAGCTGGACAGTGGTTTGTCCACAATTTGAATTCTTTGAAATCCGGAAACAACGGAAGGCGGTGTTTTATCGTCATCTCCACTGGAGGAACGATTCCAAACAATGTTGTTGACATCGGAGGGGAGGTTCACGCAGAGGCTGAGGCAGAGGCTGACTGGCCTGCCTGTAGCTCCTCTCACTCTTTGTTATACGGACCACATTGGTCGAGGCCGTGGTGTTGACCTGCTACTAAGACAACATATTGGTTAAGGAGAGAGGGGAGGGGGGGAGGGGGGGTCTAATCCATACATCCCCTCCAGGTCCTCCATCTGCTTTGCCCAGCTAACATTAAGCTCTTTCATCTCCACTTCACCCTCAGAATCAGACAGAGCCGGCTCGCCGGATTTGAATAGGAAAGGGTCCTCCTTCTCAAGGGTGGTTCATCTGAGCACTTTCTTTACGAAAGTTAACCCTTTGTTTGAGAGTCAGCAGCTGAGAAGGTGGCAGAGCACACTTGCATCAGGTTGAATCAAAGCTCCATACTGTGGACAATTCCAAGGCAGACACCGTCTGTCTGTCTGGAGTCTTTAGTATAGCCACACTTCTGGCGATAGGGGCGGATTGGAAGGATTCTTCCTTGCAGAGGAAGAGACTGCTTCTGTGCTCATACTCGGTGGCTGTTGTCAAAGCTAAACTAGCTAGCTCAGAAGGGATCCCTCAAAGGGATCCTGACTTCCATAAAGTTTGCAAAATATAGCACCCCGCAGATAAACCAGTCAACAATAGTGCTTGTTGCCTAATAGCCAAATAAGACCGTATACCAAATCAAGAGGTCTGCTGTAGTCCGAAACATGAGAAGCTAACTAGCACGCTCCATGAAACATGAGAAGCTAACTAGCAAGCTCCATGAAACATGAGAGAAGCCAACTAGCAAGCTTCATGAAACATGAGGTGTTCCTAGTGAGGTTAAGAGCATAAGAACGGAGAGACGACGTGGGTGACATTGGCATACATAGGCAGGGCGTGCCCTGATGTGCACTGCAGGCGTGAATAAAGGTGCCTTCAGTCATACATGTGAAGCTGTGATATCCTATTTTATCTTACCTATGCTGTACCTAGTCAAAGAGAACTATGCAATAATGGGGATTTATTTTCTAATTCTTTACACAGCTAATTAGCTGTAATTTAAATGCGTACCTTAATACTAACTGTATGTCTGAGAAACAACAGGGTTTTTGTGACCACCATAGCACTGAGATGGTGCTCTTCTTAAAGTTAAAAATGAACATGAACGATAAAAACACTTTGTCATACATACTCCTAGACTTCAGTAGAGCATTACATTCTTACTGATAAGAATGTAGAAATGGGTGGCCCACTCTGGTTCAACTCTGAATTAGTTCAAGACCTATCAGTACCTATCCAACAGATACTGTCATATTTTGTTTACATTGGTGCCATGAGCTATGGGGATGTAGCTTTTAGTGTTTTTCACGTCTGGCCTTTGGAACAGTCTGCCTAGGGACTTGAGGGCATCACAGTCTGCTGCGTTTTTTAAGCGGAACCATGATACCTTCATAACTTTTTAGCCTGGCTTTTACTTGAGGGTATTTTTGCCCCATCCTGATGAAATCGGAGGGGTAGCTATTAAAGCAGCTTCTGTCCTTTTGTTTGTTTGTTTGTTCGTCCATCACATGAGATGTCTCTCTCTAGATCAATACATATACTTATCTATTTAACTCGAATGTACAATTTCAACTGATCTTTCAGTTCATTCCATTCCATTAATGTATTTCATTTCATTTGTATATACTTTTTATTTGTTTTTACTTTGCCTATTGAGCACATTTAGGAGCTAGTGGAAAACATTTCACTGCTCATTGTACTGGTTTTTCCCATTGACAATACATGCCATACATTGTTTTGAATACAAAAAAACTATACTTTGTTTCTCACTAAAAGTACAGTATGGTCCATTCTACTCTATTTTCACTGACGACTAGACAGTGGTTTTGAAACTGACTACGTATACGAGTAATCTAACTTGTGTTGTATTATTTTTATATGGACCTGTGTGTATCTATCTATCTAACCTGCCATTCAGCGGCAGCCCTTTTGCACTCGCTGTGCAGGGTAGGGCGACTCCAGTAACTCTCTCTTTGTCTTGGGGGGTACTTTGTGACAACTGCTCACTAACAGCACAAGCCAAGGTCAATTACCCCTTTGTTGGAATGTCTTGCTAATTTAATGGTCTGCCTCCAGGTTCTTTCCAACACGGCAACTAGGCTGTGACAGTGAGCGTGTGAATAGGCTGGCTCTTGGGAGTTTAGTCATGCATTCTTATTGTTGCTTGTGGTCTCGCACAAACCAAATGATTAGGCTATATTTACACAGAATGTACAGTATGTTAATGTGAGCACACTTTATTGGCAAAGTCCCCCCCTGATCATTGAATAACATACTGCAAGTTAAATTACTATAGTCCTAATATTAAAGACTGCGGAAAAGGGAAAAAAAGAACGCTACCTTGGCTCAAAATATATTGAACAAAAACAGAGAGGGGCTCATTGAGAAATGGGGTTTGAGTCTATGTCAGCAAGAGAGTAGGCTAAAAAATAGACCTAATGAAAAACTCCAGTATAGAGCAACCTTGACCAGATGAACAGTTCAGTGGCGGCCTGGCATCGTGCCTTCGCTGGACATTGGCCGCCATCTAAAGAGCCCCATCACCAAGTTGTAATGTCAGTGTTTTAGGGTATTTTTGTGAGCCCTGCAGATTACAACCTGCTACACAGTCGACTCCGACCTCTGATATTACTGCTTTACATACAGGATAGGCTGCTTTCAGGACCAGCCTTAAAAGGGAACAATGGCCATTTGTTAAAAAACGATATTATTCTGGAGGCTAAATAACATGATGGAAGAAATAGTGCAACCTGCTCACACACCTGTTCAGACACACAGGGAAACCGGTAGGTGGCCGCGTCATCAAGGTAAACAGCTCCTGACTCCCGATGGCGAAATGAACGGAGTATCGAATTTCAACTACTTTTGCCATTTAAACAGACATGCTGTCACTTAACTTTCACTAAAACTATTCTATGGTGTCAATAAACAGTCAGAAGACAGGGAAACTCTGTCATACCTTTCTGACTTCTTTCGTCTTCCAATAATTATAGTTTATTCAGGTGCCGCCCAACGGGACTCTGAAATCCACTGGAGCGGAGTGATCCGTGACAGGATTTCAGCGCATGTCAAGTCATCTATTTTTAACAGATGGCCATTGTTCCCCTTTAACAGGTTTGCCTTCGTTGATTTGGCAACTTTGAGATTTCCTGAGCAGTAGCCCGAGTTATGTTAGCTCTCATCAGTAATGTGGCTCTGTGGGAGTCAGCTGTCTGACACACAAACACTCTGGGGCCTCATTTGTCATTGTGGATACACCCTTTTTCATTTACACCTGATGTGTAAATTTGTACTTGTTTTTCTCCACAAATAATGTGATTTATCATGCCAAAACTCGATAGGAAATATTGTGAGATATATACACAATATTTCCCATCGGGTTTCGTCATGATACATCCCATTATTTGCGGAGAAAAGCAAGTACAAAACTCAGGTGTAAATGAAAAAGGGTGTATCCACAATGATAAATGAGGCCCCTGGACTGTAAATTAGGCTTCGCTGGTGTCTATGGTGGCCGACTTGTTTTTATACTGTACACACACACACACACACACCCACACGCGTGCGCACACACACACACCCACACACACATACACACACACACACACACACACACACACACACGCACACACACGCACGCACACACACAGTACACATCCCCACAAATCATTGGTTAGACATTGTCATGTACAGTCATGTTCAAATAACCCCAAGTACACTCACACACCCAAACCCAGTCAGACAGTGCTCCAGACATGCAGTCTACAACATCATCTAGGTCAAGTGATCACACATATCAAAACACTGACTAAAGTACATCTTTGATTCCTCACAGTCCTAAAACACAAACACACACTCAACAGACAAGGGTGTAGAGAGAACATTATAGGTTTAACTCAAGCATGCATAAAACCAGTCCATGTCTCTGACCGTAAGCCAATCACTGAGAGGCATTAGGAAGCCGCAGACCATGTTTAGAGACCTGGGGGGGGGGCTTTTATACCCTTCCCAACCCCCCACCCCCCCCTTCTCGGTCTAGTACTTTGTGTCCAGACATAACTTTCTTCCCCAGCCTTGCGGTAAACCCGCCAATAATGAACTGGGACACCCTTTAACCAATCCCCTCCCACTGTCCAGCTGTGCTTTGCTGTGATGAATGGTAAAAAAAAAAAAAAACACTATGAACTACAGCCTTAAGTAAGTGATGGATTAGCATGCTAGGAGCTCAGAGCTAAATGTCTGGAGAGCATGCTCTCCCCGTCAGATCTCTCTCTTGTTCTGCTAAAAAGAATAATTTTCATGCCCCAGCTGAGCTGAGCACACGACTGGGCCTCTCGATGTGCAGACTGTGGAATTCATTTTCCTAAACATTACACAGTGAAGCCATTAGCTTGCCTGGGGGCCGGTAGGAGGAAACAGAGGTGGGTGGTGGGGGGTACGGAGGGGGGGTGTATGGGGGGGGGGTTGGGGATCAAAGGGAGCCCCGGGTCGAGCCAGGCCCAGGTATGATTTAGTTGTCAATAAGAAAAACAATAGGTCTGTGAGGAGAGCTGCTCTTCCTCTCTCTCTCTCTCTTCGGTTCCTCTCTCTCTCTCTCTTCGGTTCCTCTCTCTCTCTTCTGTTCCTCTCTCTCTCTCTTCTGTTCCTCTCTCTCTCTTCTGTTCCTCTCTCTCTCTTCTGTTCCTCTCTCTCTCTTCTGTTCCTCTCTCTCTCTCTTCTGTTCCTCTCTCTCTCTTCTGTTCCTCTCTCTCTCTTCTGTTCCTCTCTCTCTCTTCTGTTCCTCTCTCTCTCTCTTCTGTTCCTCTCTCTCTCTTCTGTTCCTCTCTCTCTCTCTTCTGTTCCTCTCTCTCTCTTCTGTTCCTCGCTCTCTCTCTTCTGTTCCTCTCTCTCTCTTCTGTTCCTCTCTCTCTCTTCTGTTCCTCTCTCTCTCTTCTGTTCCTCTCTCTCTCTTCTGTTCCTCTCTCTCTCTTCTGTTCCTCTCTCTCTCTTCTGTTCCTCACTCTCTCTCTTCTGTTCCTCTCTCTCTCTTCTGTTCCTCTCTCTCTCTTCTGTTCCTCGCTCTCTCTCTTCTGTTCCTCTCTCACTCTTCTGTTCCTCTCTCTCTCTTCTGTTCCTCTCTCAATCTCTTCTGTTCCTCTCTCTCTCTTCTGTTCCTCTCTCTCTCTTCTGTTCCTCTCTCTCTCTTCTGTTCCTCTCTGTTCCTCTCTCTCTCTTCTGTTCCTCTCTCTCTCTCTTCTGTTCCTCTCTCTCTCTCTTCTGTTCCTCTCTCTCTCTTCTGTTCCTCTCTCTCTCTCTTCTGTTCCTCTCTCTCTCTTCGGTTCCTCTCTCTCTCTTCTGTTCCTCTCTCTCTCTCTTCGGTTCCTCTCCCACCATCTGTCCTGCGACTGGGCCAAGCGTGCCAGGATCTGGCTTCAGCTGCACACCTTATGCAACTCAGCCTGGTCTGACTCACTGGCTGCTTCGCTACCTGCCTCTCTCTCTCTCTCTCCTGTCTTCCTATCTCTCTATTCCTCCCTGAATATCTGCCCGTCTCTCTCTCCTGTCTTCCTGTGTATCTGTCTCTCTATCCCTCCCGACATCCCTGCCTGTCTCTCTCTCCCGTCTCCCTGTGCGCGCGTCTCTCTTTCCTTCCCGACATACTGTACCTGTCTGTCTTTCTCCCTATCTGTCTCTCTGTCCCTACCTGTCTGTCTTTCTCCCTATCTGTCTCTCCGTCTGCCCCACCAGCTGGTTGCCTGCTTCATTTTAGTCTCGCGATGCAAGACTTTCAAGATGTCCGCCTCTGAAAGGGGAGCGCAGTGTTTAGAGATTGACTGGTGAGGCTAGTTTCATATAAACCTGGATCCTGGCTCATCCTCAAACACACATGGATCTCTTCAAACAGCGCCGCTTGCTGCATGTGGTCCTCTGAAAGGGGTCAGATCATGTGATGCGTTCATGAAGGTAAATGATAAATGGACTGCACTTATACATGTATAGCGCTTTTATCCAGACAATGAAGGCCTCTCTTTCACCCAGTCACACACACACATTACCACACACCAATGGCGGCAGCTGCAAGGTGCTAGCCTGCTCACTGGGAGCAATTGGGGTTCATTGCTTTGCCCAAGGACACTTCGACATGTCGTCGGGAGGAGCCGGGATTCGAACCGTAGACCCTGCGATCATTGGACGACCCGCTCTACTTCGTGAGCTACAGCCGCCCACAAAGGCTCACAAAAATGACATTCACTTCAGGAGTTTAACTGCAGTCAGAACATGAACAAGGATAGCTGACAGGCTGTCATGTCAGAACCTGCCTGAAGGTTATAGTTAAGATAGGATGAGTTAATGCATCTGATATTGTCACTGCTTCTTTGAGATAAAGTTCGTTTTTTTAAGGTATGGCTGGGTTGACCATTCAAGCACAAAAGCCTAGAAAGTTCACTTTATCTAACCTAATATTCTGTAATGCCGGGCTCACACTACAGGATTTTTGGGCCGATTTATCCCCGATTCAGCCCTCCCGACAATCAGAGGAGAAATCTGGTCTGGAACGTTGGTCGGTACCGATGTTCGGCCCAGAGGAGCTTGTAATGTGAGGGGTTTACAGATCCAATCTTAAACCTCGGCGGCCCCGATACTATCAAACATGTTTGATGTTTAAGATTATTACGTCACCACTTTACAAGCGAGACAGCGAGACCAGTGGTTCGTTGCTCCCTCGGGCACGATAAGATCCTGTAGTGTGTGATGAGCCGTTATTTTCAAATCTTGTCGTCTGTGCGTGTTTGAGAGTCACGAGAAGAACATCTGTTAAGATTTTGCTTATATGCGTGACACAACCCAATTTCAATATCGGTTAGGATTTTAAATATCCTGTAGTGTGAGCCCGGCATAATACCTAACATGAACAAAATCTCTGTGTCAAAGTATACCGTAGTCCTATGACATTTATTAAGATGCTGGATGAGTTGTCAGGCAGACTGGGGAAAACCACACAGCGGTTTCACAATGAGTAGTTCAGACTCTGAACTGTGACACATGCTGAGGAAGGAGGAGTGCTGGTCTTTCCCATATTACACAAACACCCACACCCACCCCTGATGTTAAAATAAACACATAAATAAAAATGTGTGTATACTCTGAATGAAGTTGCAGTGTGGTTTACTTCCATAGACAATTGAGGATTTGAGATTGACCTCAGCCATCTCTAAATGTAACTCGTGCGAAGAGTTCAAAAGGTCCACTGCTGTCCACAAGCCAGTGGTACACAGGCATCCTCAATGACAACAACTAACGCACACTCACAGGAAACACCTCACAGGAAACACTTTTCGGGAGTAAACATTCCACTGCAAGGCTGTTTCAACATGCAGTGGCAGTACACACCTAGGCTACACCTTGAGAAACATCCGATTGCAACATTCTCAGACATGTCTACCTCAAAGAACGGTCATACAACCACACGGTGCACTCCACCTGCTTCTTCGGAACAGGAACATATTTTCAACAACAAACTGACACATTACAACGACAGAATAATAAAACAATCTGTCGACAAACTGTATACTATCATATCGTTAGGGGTGATATAGGAACAGCCAATGTGACCACAGGGGAAAAGCAGCACTCACCAGCAGCTGGTCTCTATCCATGCTACAGTCAAGTTTACCGAGCGTCGTCTGGGGCAGTACTGGACTATGACGCAACCAGGCTTCCTATCCATAGCTTCAGGGAAGGAAAAGAGAGAGATAGGCAGGAAGGTGGTGTGGTGTACGAGACCAAAAAAGGAGGATGTGAGAGAAGTTGAAACAAAGTTGAGATTAAGCCTTTCTGCAACTGCCAATTTGGACGCGAGCTGTTCAACTCGGGGCACGTGAATTGATCATTTAGAAGACGCTTTAAATTTGGTGGAACTGTAAAAGGGGGGGGACCTTGGCGGGTGCCGGGGACTTCAGGTTGTTGATATAAAAAGCAGATGTGAGATATGCGAAACTGGAGGGAAAAACAGTTAGCCAGGCTGCGTTTGATTTCGGTGCATGTGCCATCATCATCACCACTGGCAGCCAGCGGAGAGAGAAGGCAAGAGAAGAGAGAGGAGGGAAGAGAGAGAGAGAGAGAGAGAGAGAGAGGAGGGACAGGGAGAGGAAACTCTAATTAAAACATGGGGACCTAGGAGAGGTCACAAAAACAGATCCAGCGCTCTGCTCTCACTAATGAGAAGCAACACCCCTGTCCAGTCCCGGGCCGACTCTCCCCGGGCTAGCCTCGCCTCCGAGAAGAGATTTTCTGAACCATAACTGCATTATAGTTTCCTAGTAAGTCAATGACTATTTATACCATATCTCTACATATAGCACCCAGCAGATCAACTTAAAACACCACCCAAAACAGACAATACTTCTAGTCACGACTGATTCAGACATGATTTTCCCTATTCTCAGTATTTATACCTGAGCATTGAGCTGCTGGGAGAAGCGAAGAGGGAGCTCTTCCAATCACTCACCTGTCATGGGCAAACACAGCCTGCCACTGGGAAAGAGATACTCTCAGAGTTTGGATGAGAGGATGAGAAATAGTTCCAAGGTCCAGAGGTTGGCAGATGGTACAGGTTAAAATCCTGTGTGTGTCGGTGTGTGTGTGTGTGTGTGTATGAGAGAGAGAGAGAGAGAGAGAGAGAAAACAAGAAAGAGTGCGCGCCTGGCGTCTCTAAAACTGGAGCTCACAGATACAACTCCAGGGCTCATCTGACAGACAAACGGCTAGAAGGAGCATGAACACGTGGGAGAGGTGCACACCCACACACACCGACACACCGACACACCGACACACACACACACACACACACACACACACACACACACACACACACACTATACTCAGCATTTTCCTCCAATAAGAAGAGTGCATACAGCCACACACACAACCAAGTACACTGTGAGGTTCTAGTACAGAAAGTACAGTATAAAGTAACTCTTTCTATAAATCTCTCTGTTCCAGATCCCTCACTAGGTTTGTAAATATCTCCTATTCCAGATTCCCCTCATGAGGTTTCCTTTCATCTTTTACTCTACCTTCATCTTGTGTCAAAATCTCTCTCTGCATTTGTCCCCATTTACCTCTGGTCCTCCAGATAAACCCTGTCTGGACCAGTAAACAGAATAAACAATTGAATTGTCCTATAACGCAGTATGTGGAGGAGATATTTGTTGTTGTTTGCTCTTACTAATGCTGCAAACTTCGTTTAATGGTAGAAGTGTTGGACTAGGCTACAAAGATACTACTAAACTACATTAGGGTTGCACAGTTGTGTATTAAACGTTATGATTTTGGCTTCTGCAATATACTAATCACAAAAGGCTGTGGCTAATGTATTCCTTTGAGTCGCCCGATGCAATAAAAAACATAAATTACAGCTGCTACAGGGCACTGGATCAGGACAGACAAATTACAAATACACGAGGGTCTCTACCCGGACCCTAATTATTTAAAATATCTTAAAAACCATGTGCCTGAGTAGTACAATGCCTGAGTAGGCATTAGCATGTTTATTCTGCATAAACCTGAATCATCTAGCCCACATTGTCCATCTACTGTACTTCAGATGCCCCCATGTTTTTATGCAGTGTTTCCCATAGGGCGATTTGACGATAGTCTCATAATAGTCTCATAATAGTCTCATAATAGGCTCATAATAGGCTCATAATAGGCTCATGAATAGGCTCATGCATTGGGCAGCAGTCAGAAGGAAATGTTCTGTCACTGGCTGGCTGGCTGTCACTAAAGCATTTTCGCGGATGTTAGAGCTCAATCTGTCTATGGGGAAAAAATGTTTTCCAGTGGATACTTTAGTTAATACATGATGATTGATCTCGGAAAGCGTGTTGTGATATTCCGTTTGGGAAAAGCATGTGATGGCTGGTGCATACTACTAGGCTAGGCTTGACGCATAGCGGAGGGGAGAGGGGTTCCCTGCCTTCTTCCCTCCGCTACATCAGTCTTAAGTCTACTTTTATAGCATAACAAATAACTACAGTATAGCCTAGGTATACAATGAATGATTGGCCTGTCCTGTATAAATCACAAGGCAGGTGAGTCGTCTTAACCCACCAGTGCATCTTCACAGTGGAACAAAAAAACAACTGCTCGACGTAAAGAATCTCAGTCGACTTAAGGGTCTCCGACTGATGATTTGACTCGTCGACTTTCATGGGGCAGCCCTACTGGCAAGTGTCACATTCAACCACTATTTTAATCCTTTAAATACCTCTATAATTAGCTATCTCTGAAAAAAGGGGGAAGGTAGGGAGGGGGACTATAGCTATAACCCCATCCCCATTTCTCCCTGCTGCAACTCATCTTAAAAACAAGTCCATCCATCCCGTTCCCATCCTGCCACCCACCGGATGTCAGAATCGATTAGAGCAGCCTACAGTATATTTAAGAGAATGGGCAGCAGCAATGCCAATACCCTGAACGATTAGACCCTGGTGGCAATGCCACGCCATTGTTGAGCGGGGGGGTAGTTGGAGGGGAGTGGATGTAGATACACGGTCATAACAGTAGACTTTGGCATTAACCCTTACCTGCCAAAGCCTGATAAAGATAAGGGTGGGCTGGGGGGTTGGGAGTTTATTATTTAGTCAGTTTTGCCATGTTCTCATTTTGGTTCTTTCTCCTTTTTGTTGCTCTCATTATAAAAAGGAAACTACTGTTAAACTTTATTTTTGTGAATTGTGCATCTTTCCAACAATAAAAACGTGTTATAAAAAAAGAAAACTAAAGAGAATTTGAATGTGTGAAGGGTGCAAGAGAGAGTGAAAAGGAAAAATGAGGAAAATAGAACCATATATCACCAGTTCATTCAAGACTGATTTAGAGAGCTACATGTATCATGACTCATCTCTTCCACGATAATAACATGTTTTCTTAGGGAGAGTTACTGGAGTATTACTGCTCCTCTAACTAAAGCGCATGCACACAGTCACAGTCTTAAATAGTGTATTAGTCACTGCCGTTGTTTACTCCCTCTGAAATCAAGCAAACCATCAATTAGAAGGATTTGCTGCCTCATGGGGAGACACTTTGCATGCAAGGGATTTGGGGTTGTTATCTCCACCCATCTCTCCAAAGGGGCCCCCTCCTACGTCTTTGAACCCTGTTATATTGGCAGTCCCAAGGCCGGCCCCATTGCTGTGTTGGCAAGCACCAGTCAAGTACCCTCTTCCTGTTGTCCTCATGTCTGCCACACTGCTGCTTCCTGTCTGTACTGCTCCTGGGGCTTGAGGATGGCGTCACTGGGACCTGCTTCTGACTTTGACTACTTCCCTAGCAAGACATTCCAGCCCTGGGCCCACGTCACTCACCTCTGCATGTCTGTTACTGTTGGACGGACATCAAGTAATGTTCCTATATGCAGGGGTGGAAGTAACCAATTACAACTACTCTTGTTAATGTAGCTTTTCTGTCTACTTTTCAAGCTCAGTATTTTTTTTTAAGTTAGTCATTTTACTTTTACTCAAGTATATTTTGAATGAAGTATTGTAATTTGCTACTTAAAAAAAAAAGTTTACTGAGTAGTTTTGCATAACAAAATATATAATCTATTGGGTGACACTGAGTCTGTAACCAGAAAAGGACACTTGGAGAGTGCAAACCTCCGGTCATTGATGCATTTCATCAGACAGTACAGTTGCTGAATATGTAAGTGGTAGGGATGTTAATGGTTAATCGACTATCGATTAATTGCCGATAAGAATTTACTCGAGTAAGATTTGGTTACTCGATTAATTGCTTGTTAATGGAACAGAACTTTTTTTTTTTGAATGAACGTTATCAACGGGAGTTGCATGAAATGTAATCATGATTTATGGTTTGACTGCACATGAGGGCGCCACACCATATAGTGAAGGCTAATTGGGATGCCAGGAAATTTCAACGACACAGCGAAAGAAGCCAAAAAAAATGAAGTTTTTTGAAGTGCAGTCCGGCGCGGGACGTTCTTATCAATTAATCGACTATCGTTTGTTAAGGTTAACAGTTATCGATTAATGAAATTCCTTGAAATTTGCAACCCTGGTAAGTGGTGTGGGCATTTCTTGTTCAGAGAAGGACGAGAAGTTCCCTGACACCACCTGTATCATTGAGTGCTCTGAAACTAGGCTTCTCTGCAGGAACCGCAAGATCTTGATTCGAGATGGGAGTCATCCAGCCACTGCTACACCATGTGAAATATACACTAAATACACCATTAAATGCACAAGAGATATTATTTACTATCAAAATCAATTTGATGTTCATACATTTTATTTCCATCCACCCGAGTTTGTTGTTTCCTCTGAATAATAACGATTATTTTGTTAATCAATTAATGTAGCAACTATTTTTTCAATTAATTGACTAATCTAACGATTATTTCCCATAGCAAGTTTAAATAACTGACAAAACTTTTGATTAGCACTATCCTCGGCCTGCTTCTGTCCGCTGTCCATCCACTCTATCCAGACTTTCCTTGGACACCGTCGGTCTGACAGCCTAGTTGGTGGTACAGTAGCTAGCTTGCTAGGCTAGGTTATTTTGGCTACTACTGTAGATAACGTACCACCTGTCTCGCTTTTTTCAGCTTTCCCTTTCCCCCCAATCCGCCATGATCGTTCCAGAACGTTCTTCTTCTTCTTCATGGTCTTTGGTGCATGTAGACAATGGAAGTGACACTACCCCCAGCACTTACACAATGCCGACTGAAAATTAGCAGTTTTGTACCAACGTCAATCTTTTTAGCTATATGACACATCAACAATACAAATCTGCATCGAGTTTTCACAGTTGACGTCACTGAATTTGTTGACTAATTGTTGCAGCCCTACGGCCTATAAGAACCTTATAAAACATCTACTGTACATACATTTCCTCTCCTTTATACATTCACTGCATGGCAAAGTAACCCAATTACTTTTACTCTGAGTACTTTTTAAACAAGCTAATTTTTACTTTTACTTGAGTCATTTTTAAACCACTAGTATTACTTCTACTTAGGTAACATTTCATTGGAGTAACAGTACTTGGGTAGAATATTTCAGTACACTTAACCTCTGCCTGTACCGTATGTATACAGACAGGGCATTCCTTTCTGTATTTCAATGACATTACGTGTGAAGCTACATTTTGTTTCTGTTATCCTTGTCTACTGAAGAATCTCAAGGCTGGCTACAATAAAACTGATTAATTGATGATTTGAATGATTTGTTTCTTCCTTTTATGTAGGTTATAAAGTGCAAATATTTAACAGAACTGACAACCGGCAGGGCCAGAAATTCACAATTAACGTGGAAAAACACCTTTCCAAATAAAAAATCCAGACATAGTCTGATTTCTGTCTTTCTCTGTCTTTTTGGAAAGAACCAGGCCTCTATTTCAATTCAACTTAAGCATAACCATGGAAAAGTACAGCAGCAATGTGTATGACAGCTGTTGATTGGCTCATAGCTGATGACTGCGTATGTGTGGGTCTGAGTAGGAGATGAGAGCTTGTTGTAGCCTGCGGAGACAGCTGGAGACAGGCTGAAACATCCCCTTTCTGCTGTGGGGTTAAAACAAACCGTCACTGAAGCTGGGTTCAGGGGCCTAATTACAGAAACTTCCAAAGTCTGAAATCATATCTTATCTCGGTTTAGGATGACATTTGGGATTTTTAGTATTACAAAAACATGTTTCGTAACTACATAGGGAAGGAATTTAGCTATTACAGAATGCTGTCTTAAATTAAAAAATAAAAAAACAACAGAAAAATGGCAGCAGCACTATTGTTAGGTCTGTATGGCAATGGCAATGAAGATGAGGAACAACATGAAGACCGAAATGTAATATTGAACGGCTACTCAATACCGTATTATTTACTTTTTTTTAGTTTCATTTGATTAATTTGAATGAAAACATTTAATTCAGGAACAATAAATAAATAAATATATGAATTCATCAATACAATACAGAGTGGTTCAATTCCTGTAGCCCTGAAGGAGATGCTAGTGGACTACAGGAGGAAGCAGGAGAGGATCTACAACCCCCTAAACATCAATGGAACCCCTGAGGAGAGGGTGGAAAACTTCAAGTACCTTGGTGTCCAGAATGTTTTTTTAAATGGTTAAAATCTATCTCCTCCAAGGAATTTTTACAAATGTCCATGAAAGACAGCATACACAGTCTAGGGACCAATATCTAGAGTTCCATCTTGGCAAAAGTTTGAAAAGTAAGATCCACTATGAGCCAATTAATTTTGCGGAGGGCGTGGCTTTTCACATTAAGGTGTATAAGTTCTGACCGGTTGGACGGAACACCACAGATCTTTGTATGCACATCACCACACATAACGGTGGTGAACCATTCTTTATTAGCCCGAACAAACAAAATAGGGAAACAACTGTAGAGATTTCAGGTTCAGGCCTAACCGCCATGCCGATTTTTCTGAAACTTTGTACAGTGATGCATGGGCATGCCTAATGGTCACTGGAGAAAGATGAAGCTGATTGGCCACAGGGTGGCACTATAACAAAATAAAATGCTTAAAAGTGTAAAACTCAATTGATTGCTGTAGCGCGTGGCCCGTGGCCAAATTAAGTTCAAATTTCTTGTATGAGCAGAACATGGCATGTCGTACAACTTATTAATTGGCCACGAAATGGCCAGATTCAATTTTGATGTCGATCTTAGTGTTTTTCTGCAAAACCCATCACGCTTTAATCATATTTCATTGACATTTTCTACTACCACATACAGCTGTATTTGTAGCTCAAATGTAGCTATGTCGTTTTTACTTGTTGCCTTTGATGCGGGTGAGAAGTTCAGTCATCCGGGAGAGGCTCGGAGTAGAGCCGCTGCTCCTTTGTGTCGAAAAGGAGCCAGTTGAGGTGGTTCGGGCATCTAGTGAGGATGCCTCCTGGACGCCTCCCTAGGGAGGTGTTCCAGGCGTGTCCGGCTGGGAGGAGGCCGCGGGGCAGACCCAGGACCAGGTGGCGGGACTACATCTATGCACTGGCCTGTGAGCGGCTAAAGATTCCCCAGGCAGAGCTGGTTGATGCTGCTAGGGAAAGGGATGTCTGGGGCCCCCTGCTGGAACTGCTGCCTCCGCGACCCGACCCCGGATAAGCGGATGAAGATGGATGGATGGATGGATGGATGGATGGATGGATGGATGGATGGATGCCTTTGCTGCACTCGTTGCCCTTGGTCCCCGTTATTGTGCTCGCAGCTATATTTATTAATTATTATTATGTCTGTTACCCAGCTTTCCCTACAATATTCCCAGATTTCTCCAGAAGTGCTGATCCAAACAACTTCAACGTCCACACCTGCACTTCTTGGGTCCTGAGCAACACACCTGCCGAATGTCTACACAGTGCCAGGTTCTGGAGATAATCATGACACACCGACAGCAGACACACATGATTCCTGCCTTTATAGTTAGATGGATTTATTGATGATTTTTGGCCTGATGATCGCCTTGGCATGTCAGTGTGGTTGCGCTGTCAACTGTGTTTGGCATGATCTAGTAATGTTAGGGCAGAAGACTTAACAATGCAGTGAGAAGCAGCTGTCATTAGCTAAAGTCAGAACGAAACTGCTAGCTTAACATTTTAGACAAGTTTGGACAAAACTCGCTACGGTTGTAAATTATTATGTATTCAATAGGCTACTTCATCTGCACGGATTGACGCCTGTACAGTGTAGTGGAAAATGCTGGGTTTAGAAAAATGGTGGCTTCTCTTGAATCAAACTATAGCATACACAGCCCATCTGTCTGAGCATACACTGGACCTGTGTGTAAAAGATGCAGTGTTGGAGGCCTTGTCACACGCAAGTGACCACTACAAATGTATGTAAATGTATTTATAAATGCAACCACTTTGAATTGAACAATATTGAATTAGCTCTGATGAATCGAATCATTTTGAATTATTATTTTTCTAAACATTCTTCCTGTATCGTATATTTGCCAGGGAAGATGTGTGGAATCATCAGAGAGGGAAAGATACACGCCCCCAACGCTTACTCCTTCATCGGTTTATTGAAAGTCATACTAGGTTCACTAATCCTTTATTATGTTGGACCACAGTGGGAATACGTCTGCGACTTTACTGTGTATTCCTTGATTTTATAGAATTGCATGTACAAGGTTCTTTGTATTTTTTTAATCAATTGTCAAAAAAAAACTACTACTACTAAGGTGAAAGAACAATAAGTCCAACCTTCACAGTTTGCAAGATCGTCTCCCTCAACCCACACTGTAGAGACTTTTTTTCTCTGTAAGTTAGTGTCTGGCTGGTCTCTGTTAAAATGACTTGAGTGCCACAGCCTTAAAAGGGGTATCAAACACACTGCTCTTAAACGTTTATTTCATACTGAAAAGCGATTAGTCTACTTTTTCTCAGCAATCCTAATGCATAAATCAGCTTTAGAGTCTAGCATGTCAGTACCACGGCACTCCGATTCCAGAGAATATCTAATCTTTTCATCCAGTAAACTTTGCCTTACGTAACCATGAGGTCACCCTTCATCTTCCTACCCAGAAACCTCTATCAAAGACTGCACTCTCTCATTTCTCCTCATGAGCCATTAACTTGTCTACTTAAGCTATATTTATTTTGGAGCATGTTACATAAGTGTAGTACAAGTTGTGAGGAATATGCAGATGGAAGTGAATAATGCTCGTTTCAGTGTTCCAAGCTAAATTATTCGCCACAGCTGACCTAGGGGATGTTGAACCCTATTTGTGCATTCAAACAACAGACTGAAAAAATACCAGGACACAACACAGCCTTTTCCTCTAATATTAAAATGGGGTAGTTTGTCATTTTGGACGTAGAGCCTAATTTATGACTTCATTGTTGTTTGTTAATTGATTGAGGTCATTTTCAGCTGCTTCCATGCTGCCCTTCATGTGGGGACACGCACATGCAGACACAAGCACATGCTATCACACATGTGCACGTGCAAATTTGCACACAAACGGCCAGCTCAATAATTCAACTTCCCATTACTCAGAGAACATCTATAAATCGTGTGGCACTGTTTGCTGCCATCAGGTCCAAGACCTTTTCAAACACAGACTGCATGTTCCCCACTAAGCCAGGACAGGAAAAAAAGAAACAGAAAATGAAGAAGAGGAGGGGTAGGGAGGAGAAAGGGAACAGGGAAAATTAGAAGGATGCACCCAGCTGCTTTAAATAGTCCCTGTCCCCATCTGTCCATGCCAGCAGACTAGCTGCTTGAACATTGCAGGAAAATCATGATTTCCATCTCCCAGTATAGAGGGTCTAGATTCAGATTCCTTTATCTGAATCCTTTATCTTTATCTGAAAGGTTCTGGCTCCTCAACCTTGCCTACCACCTGTGACTTAGTAGTGTACATCACACTTAAAATGTAACTATTTCAGCACTGCATTGTTGAATGCCTCCTCTAGAAGGCTAGTTTGATCAGACTAAGCAATGGTCAGCCAAAAACATCAGGGGACTGCCATTGGTCGCCATTTCTTTAGTGTGCCATAGCAGTCTGTGGAAAACTGGCCATTGTGTGAACCACAAGATTATCTAGTGTGTGTGTGGGTAAAGGGGGGGGGGGACTCTAATTCTGTAGGCAAACCAGACTTTCACTGACAACTGTAGACAAGGCCTTTTGTGAACCTGTAATAATAAATGAAAATTGTACAACAATCCAGTTCACTGCTCAAAACTGTACTATGATTCACACACTACCAGGAGAGTGTTCCAGAGAACACAAGGGAGAGATTTTAGTCATCCACATGAATGGGTCTAAACCGTCCATCCTCAAAGTCCGGACTCTGGTCCAGATCCAGACCGAACCACAACTCTCTCCGGACTCTGAGCAAGTTACACTGTTCATAGTATTATTTCCGAGACATTGCCGCGATGCAACAAGTCAAAATCCCTCGCTTTCTCCGTTGCAAAAATGCAACGCAGGGGTGGATGATGCCAGTGTTGCCAGATTGGGCTTTCCACCCATGTGGGCTACCTTTGATGCCATTGGGCGGTTGGGAAACTGTCAATCCAATCTGGAAACACTGAGGATTTGAGTTGACAGCTCATGTGGAGAGTTGACAGCGCAGCTACAGTAACGCTAGTTTCGTCTGCAGTTAGCTAGCTAGCCTGACGTTAGTTTTAGCCTCAGTTATTTCTAGTGTAGCCAGACTAAAATGTTCAAAGGTGTCCAAAAGAAAAGTTGAGAGTGAAAATAGGCAATTTAGAGATGTATAGATCGAAAAATATGCCTTCCTCCTCCTTCCAACGAGAACCAAACTGATGTACCTATGCCACGAAATGGTAGCTCAAGAAGTGGCAATTTGAAATACCACTATGAAACAAAACTGTCACTTTGAAGTGACCTTTCCTCAGAATTCAGAGCTAAGAACCAGAAAAATCACCAGTAGAAATTGGACAGGAGGAGAGGATACAGGAGGTGAGGAAATAAGACAGGAGTTGAGGAGAGGAGACAGGAGGAGAGGAGACAAGAGAAGATGAGCAGACAGGAGGAGAGGAGGGCAGAGGACAGGAGACAGGAGAGGATAGGAGACAGGACTTGAAATGGTTTGACTCAACTTCTACTTTGTTGGGTGTGTGTGTGAACCAGTGGTGGTGGTGTGTGTGTGTGGGGGGGTGATGAGGAAATAGTGATTTGTATTGTAAATGTTTTCTTAAAAAACGGACCTTTGGATTAGGCTATTGAAGAAGAAAAAGAAGTGGACCTTTAGGATTTGTATTTGACCTCCTGGTCTAAACAGAGGACGGGAGGTGAGGGACAAACAGCAAGAGAAAGGGAGACCCAGGGGGGAGAGAGGGAAGGGAGGAGAGACAGAGTACAATGTCAAGTCAGCTGATGGAAACTTTTCTCCCCCTCTTCCTTCCAGCCGCAATCCCCGATCCTTCTCTCCCCCCTCCACCCTTCCTCTCAAGCCTCCAGCTGTTTGGTCTGGGAGGGGTTCGTTGCCACGGGAACCCGCACCTTGTGGGCCCTGTCTGATCCTGTGGGATCCCGGACCTCCAGAACAAGCTCAGACTGGCCTCGCGTCTCTACACCACCACTACAGCCCAGAGACAGACTCTCAGCTCTGTATTAACACGGGATTAAAGTCCCCTCTGCCTCAAACTCCCACCTCCACCAGCCGAAACCCAAAGACCCCCGGCTTCAGATATCTCCCTGGCTCCTTGGCACCACAGTTAAGTATCGGGCTATCAAACGTTAACAGCGCCGGTACAGGTTGTGTAATGTGATGACTACACACGCACTGAGGTTCCGAGTACCTGGGAAACCTGGAGTGATTCAGTGAATTACGGTATGGGTGTCCTCATGCGAGGCCGATTCTCATGCTGTGACAGGTAGAGAGACGCAGACGCAGCCCTGGAAGCAGCGTTGTTTGACAACAGGTGATGTAATTCTAACGCGACACTTCCTGTGTGAACGCCCAGTGCAGACGTAGTGGTCCTGTTACCCATGTGAGACAAGGATGAAGGGAGGTGACACACTCCGAAGGAGACCTTAGGCTGAGCAGTCAAGTGTGGACTACGGACGTTCAAATGCAACCATGAACTGAAGAGGAGGAAAGAGAAAGAACTTTAACGGAGAACCACTTCTCAAGTGTTTTTGTCTGTTCCTTGTCCCATTGCCAAATCCCTGGCCGTTAAAAGGGATTGTTCATGGTCCTTAAATATTGTTCCTGTGAAATATAAAACTTTTCCAAAGCACGTAAAAGGTACCCATTGAGGTGTTAACAACCACCGGGGATATGATACAACAATATATGTTTATGTTGTCGTAAGTTGGCAAAAAAAACTGTTTCTGATTCTGATTCTGAGATGAGGAGTGATCTACTGTGTTCTCGCCACCTGCTGGCAGCAGCCTATCATAGCAGACGCGGTGTTTCAGAGATCTGAAGGTGCAGGACTAACAAAAGGTTTGCATACCATCCTATAAACTCTCAGGTGCCCTTTGGGGACTAGGCTAATTAAGAAATGACATCAGTGCAAATAAGAAATCTAACACAGGAAAATCAAAGGTGAGGTGTGGAGGAGCGGAGGACAGACTAAGTTGTCACTTGCAGTTGAAAACAATCCTCTCCTTCCCAGTCTCTCCCCTCCTGCCTGTCCCACTGCTCAGCTATACTAACTAGGGCTGGGTATCGATTCGAATTTCAAGAATCGATTCGATTCCGATTCACAAGGTTCAGAATCGATTATCACGATTCGATTCAATATCGATTCGGTTAGTGTTACTAAAACCTGTTTTTTTTTAGGCTGTAACCTTAATTACATGACTGCCAAGTTATGCAACACATCAATACTAGGGCTGGGTATCGATACTGATTTCCAAAAATAAATGAATGAATGAATCATTGAATGAATTAATGAACTATTCATTAAATAAAAGATCGATTTTGGGATTCATTAATCGATTCTGAATCATTTGATTCAGAATCGATTAATCTTTTCTTTTTTTTTTTAACCCAGCCCTAATACTAACGAGTCTGATCCTAATCTGATCCTATGCAACGTCAGTCAGTGACCCAGGCCAAGTTGACAGGTGGCGCGAGTTGACAGGTGGCGTTGCTCAGACAGGCTCAGTCCCAAATGGGATTCCGGTGGCGCAGGTCAAACACACACAGACCGACAGACACTTCACCCACTGTGTACATTACCTCACTATTCTTCTGCTCAACTCTGTACAAACAAACCCTAAAAGGCAGAGGACCCTCTCTTTGCCCAATAAATATGTGGGGGAGGGACAGTGCTCCAATGTTTAATATGTGGGGGAGGGACAGTGCTCTAATGTTTAGTGAAGTGGGACTGTGCTCCAATGTTTAATATGTGGGGGAGGTCTGGCCTTCTCCCTATCTGGAGCAATTTCCGTGGGTGGGAGTAGTTGCCTTGACAGACTGAAGCGCCTCACACCCTTTTGTCACCTCAGAGAAGAAAAAGAAATCTCTTTCAGAGGCTCCACGGTATCAAGCTCCACTGGTACTCCCACTGGCGGGGGCCAAAAGCTTAGGTGGCCTCCAGGGACAAGCTAAAACCAGACTAGACCTCCTGACTCTCGCCTGTCCCGTCGGTCAGAACAGGCATTCCTTCAGCACAACTCGCAGGTTGGGGAGGGGTCTTACCTTGGAGGCTGGCCAGCGCTCTGGGCACTCAGGGTGCTGGCACACCACCCAGTCCTCTTCCTGCACAGGCTTCTCATCTGGAAAACAGGAGGAAACGACCATTAGAACATGCCGATACCCCGCTGAAACACATTGGCACAACACAGAGCCACAAACTTAGTTAAACTGACAAAACATGCCGTAACACCACCTGAGATGAGGATGTCCTGCAAAAAGAGAGGCAGCAGATGAGGAATATTTAATTAATAATGCTATTTAAATGTCAGGAGAGGATTATTAAGAGAACAATAAAGAGGACAATAAAAAACTGGATGTGAGGTGGTTAGTGAGAAATAGAAAACGTTAGGTGCTTTAAATGGAGAGAGGGAGGGGTGTGTAGTTGGGAGGAGATCAGAGAGAAGGAAACAGGACCGAAGACACAGGAAGAAAATGGAGGAAGCCAGAGGAGGTCACGATTGCTTTTGTGTGAAATCACTGGCCTGGGAACACTTGTACACTCCTGATAAATCACATTAACACTGAGAACACTGTACTCTACTCCCCTGACAAATCTCCACTGTCAAATAAACCTCCAAATCTATTTGACTACTTGCCCAACACTCCATACAGGATATGACAAAGGGAACATGTTTATTTTAAAAGGTACACAAATGATTAGGAAAGCATAACAAGATATTCAGCATACCAATATCTGACAGCCGATTAACGAGGAAAACAGCAAGAGTGCACATGGGTGAGGAAGAGAGAGAGAGAGAAAGGGAAGGGGAGAGAGAAAAAGAGCGACATTGCCAAACATCTCCAAGTTTCAGACATGACAAGCCTTCGATAGTAAGAACTTGCTGGTAGTCTTGGATTAGCAGACAGGTCTGCCCTCTATGCTGTCTCTTCCCACTACTCTATTATTTGTGCAGCTTCACCAACACTGACATACGGCGGGGATGGACTCAGTCAAAAGAGGTCTGACTCCACTCTGAGGCCCAGCCAGGTCATGCAGAAACAGAGCGTTACGGCCTCCAGAAGCCAGTCATCACTGAGGTCAGGGGTCATGAAGGAGAAGGGGAAAAACAGTGTAATTGGTGGATACCACAGAGCCCCTGCTATCACGTGTCAAGAGCTGCTGCCCTTCAATTTGCACAAAGTCAAGTCTTCACTGACCTCATAAAGGAACGATTCACCCAATTTGAATGTTATTGTTTTTGTCCATCTGAGAAATGTTCTATCAGTCCCCTGGGTTATTTTTTTCTTATGAAGTATGTATCCAATTAGGGCCAATAACACCAGCACAAATACAGCCGGTATGACACGTCGTATGTCACACAACGGTAAAACACTTTTTATTTAAAATTGGAAAAGAGTTAATGGGACATTTTTCTTTTGATTTTGATAATGTTAGTTCTACATGTCCGATTTCAATACTGTCCAACAATATGCTTATGCGAGAGCCAGGGTTGTCTTCTGTTGAATAAGCCATTCCTTAGATATCTGCGCAGTTTGAGGCCACATAAGGGATATTAACAGCTGGCCCACCTAATCAAAAGTGTCATATGGGAAAATAAGTTCAAATTAAATTAAGTGGTCTTTAAATGTGGCGCAACTTACAGTAAGTGACGTGTTGACTGCATCTGATCTACAGTACCATCCCTCCTACTCAAACCCTACTAACTCTGATACCCAATGGCAATTATAAATGTGGCACGTGCGCACAGTGAGAAGAAAAAAATAATATTTTTGCCATCCACATTCAGGCAAGATGATACCTCTGAGAGGGGTCAACTCATGCACTACAAAAGGAGTGATTTATTTATTGGTGTTTAGTTGTGGAAAAGGACATGTAGGTCAGATCCACCTTCCCCTGTTGCAGTCCACTTTATGGAAGCAAGTCATCCATCTCCTCACTTCGACATGCATGCTTTGCACAAGTATCTCTCCAGGAGAGGAGAGGATCTGGGCTGTGTTTCCCAGAGGCATCGTAGTGCTACGTTCATAGTAGCGCTACGATGAACGTAACGCTACAATGAACGGAGCGCTACGATGCCTCTGGGAAACTCAGCCCTGGAACGTTATTTATTGCCGGGTGCTTGGCTGACATCTCGGAGTGGGCGACACACCAGCTCAACCTGGACAAAACTTAGCTCACGACCTCAAGTGATTTTATTGCTTTTATACAACGGTTACTAAAATAGAAAGATTTCACAAATAAACACAGCAACATGAAATGCGATGATTCATTGAAAACAAAACATTCTTCTGCCAAGCAATATAGTTACTTAAGCTGCAAAATGGTTGCCAAGCAACACAGGCTAGAATACAAGCTCTGCGCCTACAACCAAAACTTGACAGACTTGAGGTTAAGCAAAGAGTTAGCTAGCTAGCCATGAAGGATACTGTTCTGCTTGTTTGCTGTGCAATATATGAACTGATCAGTTGTCAAAACGAAATGCCAAGAAACTGCTAGTTTTTCGAAATTAAAAAAAAAAAAAAAAAATGCAGGCTCTCATTGGGCTACAATGGAAGTCAATGGGGCTACACATAAATGTGTTGGAAAAACTATGATAAAGTGGTTTTCCGAGACGAGAAGCAGAGGGTGTAATCTTACCAGTCTCAGTATGCTCTCCTGTGAAATTGTATCGCAATCCGAATATTTTTACATGTTTGGCATGGCTTGAACATAAGCATTCCCCTGGCACTTGTTTTCACTGTTCCATAAGCTTGCTAATGTTAGTCAAACCTCATTCAGACAGGACTTGAAAGCGTCTAAGAAAATGTCCACTAGCCGTGATGCTAATTTTTGCCACGTTCTACTCCATTCATTATGCTAACAACGTTATAGCGATCAGAACGATTTTACTGATCTAGTGGTCAGTAAATTCAACCAAATTTCAAAAGGTGGACATTATTTGATTCCTCTCGGCCTACAGAATCTAGCAATGGGGTCTAATTCAAGAGCAATTTACTCAAGTTCACAAAGCACACGAACATAGCGCTCTGGTCAGCTGCACTCTCCAGTGAAGTGCTCAAAACGCAGCAGAATTCCCGGATGCGTAGTTCACTGTAAAATAACTTAAACATAAAATAAATAAAAAGTACCTTTGAGAAACCGCACGTTGCGATGGAATTTGATATAGTTAGTAGGCTATTGCTTTATCTATCCAAAATTGTATGTGTTGTCGTTAAGTTGTGTTGATCGATCGTGTTGGTCGATTTATAATCATTTCAACATTTTCTCCCATGCAAAAGTTAGAGCTACCCAACTAGTAGAGGGCATAGCTTTGGCTCCCTATAACACAAATGTTTGCAATGTACACTATCAGATGAGTTTGTGGGGATGTTGCTGGAACCTAGATGCTAACAATGCTGCCACATTAGCAACACAAGGATGGAAAGCTATGGGTAATGCATTGTTCAGATGTTTTGAAATGTTAACAGGATTGGCAGCGCATTCATACAAAAAATTACTTATGCCAGGTCACAGGTGTGTGGTTATAGAGTATTTTACAACGGCTTCCAGCCAATTAGAATCAAGGACTGTAACTACCCGTTGTATAAAAGCTGTTACCAATCATTGTAACCCTCCCCATGACCTAATGCACTGCATAACTAGGTCGTCCATGGGAACTCCCCGTCTTTGTCACCTGGCACTTCTCTCTCGCTCTGGACTAACCTGACTTGCCAGATGGTTTGGTACATCTGGGAAGGCGTCATTGCAAGCAAAACAAAAATATTTGGCAGGTGATTGGATGAACCATTCTGTCACCGTCTATAGATCTATATGTATCTGATATAGATCTATCTATCTGTATCTATACACATGGCAGTTCGGGAAGTGGGGTACAAGTGGGGGACAACACATTTTAATGAGTTCTCAAAGTCAACCAGCTGGCTGTTGTTGCTAGGCAACGAAGGCATGGGGGTAAAACACCTATGTGGTTCCCGCTTAATAAAGTGCAGAGAACTGCTCGGAAAAGAGCAGATTAATAACTGTCATTACATTAACATGTCAAGGAGCTGCTGTGTGACAGGTTGTACTAATAATATAGCCAAAAATTCAAATCAACAATGTTATATCATACCAGTTCAGGAATTTCTAAGGAAAAAGTGGCTAGCTGCGATCAAGAGGGCTCATGTTAACCCCGACCGTAGTGTCGACTTAAACCCACCCTGGTCCCCCAGCTCAGTTCACACACGTCTGCTCTGCCCATTTCATAACAGGTGAGAATAATGAACAAATATTTATATTGTAAATTCCATTTTATTGGCTGTGAGATAGTGTCAACACCAGACCCATGACCCATTCTTTCGCTGTTACACTGTGTAAGCCATGCTAACTACATTACTGCATGCTGCAGATCTCTCTATGGGTCTGGGACACTTCATGCAAAAAATCTGGTGTTCAAATCATGGCAATTCACTGGTAGCGCCGGAATCCCGGCAACACCAATCAGTAACGACTTTCGCGATCAGGCGTTCCCACCCATAGATATGCCCCGCCCATCTAACCTGGGCTAGCGTCTCTCATTTGCTGATATGACTTGCAGAAAGAAGCTCTTTCTGAGTAACTCCATGCTCGCCCTGTGTGTGCGCTATTTTACATTTGTTATAAAATTATTAATGATGTAATCACATTGTTGAAACACCACACACATCCTATCTATATTCTTCATATTTGACTTTTTCAAATGAAATATTGCTTACTATTAATTGTATGATCTTCTTGTATCTCGTCTTTCGACCTTCTGTATATAGGAATACCATAAAACCGTGAACCACGGTATAAAATGTCCACGGTATTAGAACCGTGACATTCCCTGTGTTTACGGTATTACGTTTATGGTATTACACAATAATGCACTGCTGAAACTTTACATTTCACACTGCACAGGCAAGCACACTAATGTTTAATAAAGCTGTTTTCCTTCAAAGTAAAATACTTGTTTTTTTTATGTGTTGGGGAGGTGAAATGCCGTATACCGTGAAATACCGGAAACCGTACTGTGTAACTAGATACAGTACCGTACCGTACCGTAATGCAAAAATCCATACTATCTCATCCCTATATAGGAATGGGTTTCTTAATTGCAGTTTCTTATTAGACATCAGGTGGGGTACCACCAGAGATTATAACATCAATTGTGTGACTGCCCCAAGTAAGATGGGTGTGTTCATTTTAAGTCAGGGCATGGAGAGAGACAAACCAGACTCAGTCAATACGATACAGGGTGGGATGCCAAGCACATGGTCATGATAGGGGCGGAGCTTCTGAATCACTACAGCCTGATGCAGCATCGTCTGACAGTCACTCGCCCTGACCTATGACCCTACAGTATGACACGTCTTTGTGGAGCTCTGTGTGGAGTTCATGACTCCTTGTCTCTTATTATGACAGAAGCTAGTCTCTCTAACGACTTTCGCTCTTTGTTTTTCCATAGTATCCCTCCGTCCACACACAGTAACTGTCCTCCTGTCACTGTCTGACCCGACTGTTCAGGGTCAATCCTTCACCTCCATTACTCTGCTCCCCCTTTCTTTCTGCCCATCTGCCTCTGCCTGGCTCTGTGATGAAAGGGAATTTCTGAACTCAGCACTGCTGATTTAGCCAAAAACAAACACAAGCACACACTCCACACAAGCACACACGTGATGGCAGACAATGAGCTTGAACACTAAAGAGAAAGTGCAGCGTTCAATCCATACATCATGTCCCTAGCATCAGGCTCTGTTTCTACAGGGAGACACTGCCTGGTGCCATGGTCCTCCAGAAAAACACCATTAGGGACAATTAAGCATAACACATATTAGGGCTGCACAATTAATCGTGAATTAATCGAAATTGCGATTATGACCTCCGCGATTAACTAATCGCAAAAGGCCGCAATTAATGTGATTAATAATTTTGCTTTGAATCGAGTGTGCTAGGACTACACGGACAAATCACAGGCGCTTATGCTGTCTGACCAATCACATGCGTTCCCGCTGAGTGCGCTGTGCGCAGCAATTTCATTGAGAAGACAGATAGCAGTAGGTCAAGACAAGTGTCACAAGAGTACCTTAGAACACGTGAGAGAAGAGGGGTATAAATTTGTGAGCGCTTTTGAGGGTGGGTTGTGTGGGTGAAACAACAGCAAGTGCAAAACTAGCTAGCAAAACTAGCAAACAACAACCCTACAAGCAACTAGCCAACAACACTACTAGCTAGCAAACTAGCTCACATTCTTACTTAACCGAAGCAAAAACTAAAGTGGGCAGTCACTGTTGCGTTCTATACACCACAAGTTGGCACCTCGCCCGAGTGCAGTCTAGTTTTGTGCTTGCTCTAAATGTTAAGATTCCCTTAGGTTAGTATCGAGGTTAGTCGTTATATTTCACAACATAGATCAAATAACTTATCCTCCTCTGATTTAGCTGCAATCGGTCGTTCAATCCATAAATGCAGGAACAGCATAACGACATCTTCTTTGTGTTGCCACCACGCAACCGCAAAATTGACTGGTGCACAATGCAGATTTGACGGATAATTGAGGAGTCATTTGTGCGCTTTTCTGGATTTCCTTCTATTTTTCACACAGAGTTTAGAGCTCTGGGTTAAATACTATGCACATAAAGGAACATGCATCATGGGTTGGGGGCAACATGTTTACATCTGGCCTGTTCCTACCAGCCTTATGCTGTGTTCACACCGGGCGCGGCGAGAAAATTTGCGGCGCCAAGTTCGCCCAATCTCGCCGCGGGATCAATGGGTCGCCGCGTGAAAATCCCGGCCGCCGCGCCGCCAAGTTCTGCGATTCGCGCCGCCCGTGCCGCCTGCCGCCCAGTTCGCGCAAATTGTATTGACTTTCTATGTAAACTCGCCGCGCCGCAGGAAAAATTTGCGCCCTGTCTGAACACAGCATTACATCACATCACCTCATTCTGTAATGTATACCCCCTTCTTCTCTCACCCCACCACACCCCTTGACCCCCAGTCCTCGGTAGCACAGCTCCATGTTTAGGCAGTGAGAGGCCTCCCTAAGCAAGTTTAGCTGTCAGCCTTAAGCACACTTTTATGTGGAATGCCATGAATGCTTCAGCCTGCCTTCAATTTGGTAATTTTTTTTGTGCTGCAACACATAGGGGATCTGAGGTATTCTGTTTGTTCTGTTTTATTTCTTTTTCATTTAAAAGTGATGGCAGAATGTCTACACCACACACACCCCTCCTCTCTCTCTCTCTCTCTCTCTCTCTTTCTCTCTCTGAGAAGGCTGTAACTCACAGCCTGTCCAGGAATACGATTGCAATACTTCTGTTGCCTGGAAGACCAGAGACATATGGCAGGCAGCAGGGAGAAGGAGACAGGCAGGGAGAAGGAGACAGGCAGGGAGAAGGAGACAGGCAGGGAGAAGGAGACAGGCAGGGAGAAGGAGACAGGCAGCAGGTAGAATGGCAGCACACAAGCTCAGAAACAGGCATGGAGAGATGTAAGTAGTCAGACATGCAGGTAGCTGGGCAACTTTCACCTTTTTGTAGGCCCATTTCATTTTTTTGCAGGTGAAAGTTACAGGAGTGCATAAGGTGTGTGATATGAAATGTAAGGCTGGCCTGAGCAATTCCACTATTCGTCCGGTAAATTGGTATTCAAAGCTCAATTCAGTATTCAGAGGTTTTTTTTGAGGAAAGCGATTTTCTAAGCCTATATTTTGGAGGGCGGGGAGGGGACAATAATTTCTAAAATAGAAATTAAAACCTAATTTAGTTTATAATCCACGTAGCCTTGCCTCAGAGCGGATGAGGAGGATCTCGGCTTCACTATAACATTGAGGAGGACGAGAAGGTATCCCGCTGTAGTCCTAACAGACCTGGACTACGCCAAAAAGCCTGATATCTTAACCATGCGAGGCAAGCACAAGAGCTCCTGACCAGAGTGAGAAAGGAATGTGCCAAGGTGGGTCTTGGACTGAATTCCAAGAAAACTGAGGCCATCATCTATAACACCCCGGGACATCTGCCCCTAATGACAGCTGATGGTATTGCTCTGATGAAGGTTGAGGACTTCAAATACCTGGGCTCTTGGGTCAACTTAACAGAGCAGGACCTCAAAGCGAGGAAGTCGCTCACGTGGAGAGCTCTAAACGGCATGAGCAACGTGTGGAAATCCAACCTCCCACTTCTTCGATGCCACCGCGGAGGCCGTTCTCCTGTATGGCTGTGAGTGCTGGATCCTGAGACACTCCCTCCAGAGGTTTGCTGGATGGATGCTACACCAGAATGTTACGTGCAGCACTGGAAATAAGTCATAACGCGCATGTCAGTATTGAAGATCTGTACGGAGAGAGGCCAAGGGTGAGTGGGAAGATAGCAGCAAGGAGAATGAGGCTGGCTGGGCACTGCTACAGACACTGTGAGCTTCAGGCCAGCAAGCCGTTGTTATGGGAGCCGTCTCCATGGCGCGGACGCAAGTGGAGAAGACATGGACGATGGATGCAGGAGTAGAGACCACCGATGAGATGGCCAGGTGTATGGAGGACCGGGATAACTGGAGACAAAGTTAGGAGGCCTGCCTGGAGACGACCCAATGATGATGAAAGAATATTCAAAGTGTAAAATGGTATTCGGGACAGCCCTAATGAAATTAAAATGTATCATATAAACACAATAATTACTCTTTAGTTATTATCATTGACTGTCTTCCGTCCATTCCAGCTTGTGGAATAACAAAACTTTTTAGTTTCTAGTCACTTCAGTTTAGTTCGCAAGGGGGACAGTCCATTTAAACATCGGCTATGGGGGATAGCAAACATGTTTCTCAGAAGGGTAAAAAATTAACACTCACCAGTCACGAAATGCAGGTAAATGTAGTCTCTGGCAAGTAAATTATGGAGACCATGCGCCACTATGGCCGGTAGAAAAAAAAACTGTAAATTTCCTACATGCGCTGGCGAAAGCTGTACAGTAGGTTTGCCATCACCTCAATGTGCTAGATCTGTTGTGCTGGAAATGGAAAGTGTCTGTTACCGTTACATTAGCTCTCAGCAAAAAAATATAATGTTTTTAGTTTTTTTTGTGGTAAGCCGCCAAAAAGCGGGGATAAGTTGCTTTTTCACCTCTGTAAGAAAAATTATATCATTCGATGTATTTAGCCTATCGAAAAAAATAAACATAAATGTGTGTATACATAAATGAGCCTAGCTAAACATGTCATTACAGGTTATTAACATGTAATCTACAATTCAAAATATTTAATGAATTTATTAGGAGGCACAGCACCCAAGGCTCTACAGTATATCGCCTGTTGCCTCAATGGTGTACAGTGGCACTCAGCATAATGGGGCTGGATCCTGCAATGCAATGAGCCAGAGTAACAGTATAGTTTAGCCTGTAAAACTCCTGAGCCATATTTAAGGGGGTCATGTGGGGATTGTTAAACAGCCAGCATGTCTGAGGGCTTTAAGTCGAGCAAACAATAATTGGTCATTTAGGTTGATTATATAATATGGCCCTTTGTGTCATAGTATTTTTTTTTTTTTTTTTAAGCTATGGGTACAGAGAGGTCTGCCATGGGCAGAAAGAGGTATGTTCCCTCATTACTGGACCCCAAAGCTGATTATGACCTGAGGAATGCTAGTGTGTACTCCCTCTCTGAGGATAAAGGACATGAGGGCGAAGGCTGGAGCTGAGGCAGACTCCACAGGGAGCTCAGCTGGAGCAGAGGCTGGGACAGCAATTAAAGTCCCCCTCCAGCCAGGTGGAAATGGGTGTCTGTCACACGGTATTACCTGGCCAGCTGAATATTTAATTTTAGGGCAGTACTCCCTTTCAACACTAACAGTGGGCGTTAGTTCCTAGAAAGCTAAACAATGGTGGTCTGTGATACCAACGGAGGGAAACAGTGGCGGCGAGAGCTTCTTGTCCAATTTACAGCATTGATGTAGACTCACCTACCCCGTCATCTTATTTGGAAGATGTGGGGAGAGTGTACCATCACATTCAGACTACACAGCCGTATGAGGAGTCTGCGATAGCCTGCAGTGACCACGTTTCGTTACCAGCAAGTTGAGATGGGCTTCTCACCATGGAGAGGTGGTTCAGACCGTCATTAAATGGAGAGGTACAGTGCCTAAGAAAGTGTTGTTTTTTTAACACAAAGTACTCTATAATGTCAAAGTGAAAAAAAATCTACATATGTTTTCCTAAATGAATTACAAATAAAAAATAGAAAATAATTGATCCCATAAGTAGAGCACATTTGGCAGCAATTTAAGACTCAATCAGCTTTGCCCATCTGGATGCAGCAATTGTCAACCATTGTTCTTTGCAAAAATTGCTCTCAAGTTCCATGAAGTTGGATGAGTGCTGTTAGTGGTGAACAGAATTTTAAGTCTTGCCACAGATTCTACTGTACACTGAATTGAGGTAGGGCTGCATGATATATGGGTACCAATGGTGTCCTGTGGTGCCACAACGTCACAATGCCTACTATACCACATGCTTTATACAACGCTACTACAGCAGAATACGCTACTACCATGGAACACAGTACCAGTGGGGTTGTAAATGCCTATTGGGCCTTTTCTCATCGGTCTAGTGGTCAATAAAATTGACCAAATGTCAAGAGGTTGACATTTGATTCTTCTCAACCTACATAATCTAGCCGCTTTGAGCAGTTTGGAGACGGCTAGTGTTGTTATATGCAAAGCTTATGGTCAGACTCAAGATATCTTCTTGTCTATTCTTGCTGTGTATATGTAACAGTAGTACTCTGGTCTGCGTTGTGTTCTTTCAGTTCGACCCATGTTGAGGGCTTGCCCAGGGCGGGATTTGAATCCACACTCGAACGAGGCGGACACGCTGACAGTTGCACCATGGACGTCGTTCTTGGAGGGACTGTCAGCACTCCTTTGAGGAGTGAGTTTTATCAGCTACTCACTACCACTACCTCAGACTCACTCCACGAGGGTTCATGAGGACTCACGATTCACTCGGCTACATACTGTATATACCTGACTTGGGTTCTCTTCATGCAGCTTTCAGGTTTCGGGTTTCCGGTCTAAACAACCAGTAGCGCTCACTTATTCTCAGGCATGCAAAAATGCAAATGAGGAGCTGACCCCGTGCTTCTGACTCGGACAGACTTTTGGTCAGGGGCACTCGGCCTGACTGTCGGGTCGGTTTGACCTTTAGAGGCTGAGCCTGATGATGTTGAGGCTGGGGCTGAGGCTGTGGTAGGGGCAGAGGCTGGGGCTAAAGCCAAAGGCTGAGGATCAGGGTTAATGCCAGGACTTGTTTTGGGACATCGCTGATTACATCCGTTGACAGAGTAAAATATTTTTTCTTGATAATAAATCATGTTAAGCTATAAATGCCATTTTCCTTTAGACATTGCTAGCTATATTTAGAGAAGATGATTTGTGGTTGATTGAATCTGATTGCAATGGACTTGCTTCGTGTAACTGTCAAGTTGCGAAGAATGTTGTAATTTCCAACTTGCAACTGCAACTAAAGTTGCGTGAAAGTTGCTTTGTGTAACCCCAGGCTAAGACTCAGAGGCTGGGGCTGGTGTTGTTGAGGTTGGGGCTGGTGTTGTTAAGGTTGGGGCTGGAGTTGTTGAGGCTGGTGTTGTTGAGGTTGGGGCTGGAGTTGTTGGGGCTGGTGTTGTTGAGGTTGGGGCTGGAGTTGTTGGGGCTGGTGTTGTTGAGGTTGGGGCTGGAGTTGTTGAGGCTGGTGTTGTTGAGGTTGGGGCTGGAGTTGTTGGGGCTGGTGTTGTTGAGGTTGGGGCTGGAGTTGTTGAGGCTGGTGTTGTTGAGGCTGGGGCTGGTGTTGTTGAGGTTGGGGCTGGAGTTGTTGGGGCTAGTGTTGTTGAGGTTGGGGCTGGAGTTGTTGAGGCTGGTGTTGTTGAGGTTGGGGCTGGTGTTGGTGAGGTTGGGGCTGGAGTTGTTGAGGCTGGTGTTGTTGAGGTTAGGGCTGGAGTTGTTGAGGCTGGTGTTGTTGAGGTTGGGGCTGGAGTTGTTGGGGCTGGTGTTGTTGAGGTTGGGGCTGGTGTTGTTGAGGTTGGGGCTGGTGTTGTTGAGCTTGGGGCTGGAGTTGTTGAGGCTGGTGTTGTTGAGGTTGGGGCTGGAGTTGTTGAGGCTAGTGTTGTTGAGGTTGGGGCTGGAGTTGTTGAGGCTGGTGTTGTTGAGGTTGGGGCTGGAGTTGTTAAGGCTGGTGTTGTTGAGGTTGGGGCTGGAGTTGTTGAGGCTGGTGTTGTTGAGGTTGGGGCTGGTGTTGTTGAGGCTGGTGTTGTTGAGGTTGGGGCTGGTGTTGTTGAGGCTGGTGTTGTTGAGGCTGGTGTTGTTGAGGCTGGTGTTGTTGAGGTTGGGGCTGGTGTTGTTGAGGCTGGTGTTGTTGAGGTTGGGGCTGGTGTTGTTGAGGTTGGGGCTGGTGTTGTTGAGGCTGGTGTTGTTGAGGTTGGGGCTGGTGTTGTTGAGGCTGGTGTTGTTGAGGTTGGGGCTGGTGTTGTTGAGGTTGGGGCTGGTGTTGTTGAGGTTGGGGCTGGTGTTGTTGAGGCTGGTGTTGTTGAGGTTGGGGCTGGTGTTGTTGAGGTTGAGGCTGGTGTTGTTGAGGTTGGGGCTGGTGTTGTTGGGGCTGGTGTTGTTGAGGTTGGGGCTGGAGTTGTTGGGGCTGGTGTTGTTGAGGTTGGGGCTGGAGTTGTTGGGGCTGGTGTTGTTGAGGTTGGGGCAGCACCAGCAGAACTGAGAAATGTTTTCAGGAGTGGCTTAATTACAGGGCCTGCGAACAGGTGGGGATTAAAGCCTTGCTATTCCCTCTGTCCTCTCCACGCTCCACTCTGCGACACAGAGGCCCACCTCTGCAGGCACCTTCATTTGCCCAGTGCTTAGGCAGACCTCCAAGAGCCTGGCTGCCTGGATGGATAAAGAGCATTCCAGTTAGCGCTTCCCTTTCTCTAATGGCATAAAAAGGGCACGCGCTGGAGTGCGGACGACCAGCGCACCTGCCTGTTCCGCTTCAAAAAGCACAGAGTGGAGACAGAAGCGCATTTCAGTTCAGCTATGCACTTCTACAGCGGTAAATATTTAATCACCGCTGCAGCTGCTCTCGTCCCATCCACTCTCCATGCCAGGTCACTGAGTGCTTTCCACAGAAGAAGTGAGCAATGGAAAAAAGCGCCTTTGCATTATGGTGCTGAAATCCTGATCTAAACTGATGTAAACCCAGAGCATATGCTTGCAGTGGAAAGTATTGTTTTGCAGTGTGGTGTTGACGACCGATTCACATCAGTTATACATTGTTACAGTTTATTCTACTTCATTTGTAAATGCTTGATTCTGATTGGCTGGGAGGGCTACATTATTTCTGTATATCCCGCCCGATGTTTAAGCACAGCTGTAAAAAAGCTGTAATCAAGAGATCAGACGCAGCATTGCGGTTGCTATAGAAACCACTGTAACCACTGTAGGACACCGCTGTAACCATCAGGCTGCAGAAACGGTTGACCCTCGTTGTTATTATTATCGCTATTCATAGCCTAATAAGCCATAAAGCCTCGCAAGTCACGCAATGCATTGAATGGCTGCTTGGGGTTACGAGGGGCAAAGATGAGCCTAAAGGCGAGGGATGAAAAACTGACTATTGATTTGACGTTAAAATAAAACATCCAAAGAGATGTAGGCTAATTCAGACAGGCAGTATATGCGTTGCTATGTTCATTGATTGAGGTGCGCCATAGCAACGCAATTCACCGCAACTCAACTTCTTGCCTACACTTTTTAAAGCAAATATATTTGAGCAATACTTTTATTTTGTTTTAATAATTATGTTTTGTTATGTTTTCAGTTAAAAAGAAGTTGAATAAGCGGAATATTTACCTCGGGGCCGGGCAATATACTGTTTCAATGCCACTCGCAGGGGGTTACACCCTCACTACTGAAAGTGAAACCTAAACTTGGGCAAACTGACACAGTCACAAGCCATGATAAAATAAACCTACACATGATTAAATCATGAACAAATACTCAGCTTGCGAGCTAAACAATCTACAGGAGGCAAGTTGGACAACAAGGGACTGTCTGGCGCATTGCTCAGCTCGTCACCGGTAGATATACGGTGCACTATGCAATGTTTCCACCTAGCGGTTGAAAACAAATACTATTCAGTATTTTTTCGTTCACATCGGAGTATTCGAAACCTGTAAAATGGTGTTCGGGACAGCCCTATTATGATCACACACCACCCACCTCCACCGACCCCCAACCATCACACACCACCCACCCCCATATCATCACACACCACCCACCCCCACCATCACACACCACCCACCCCCATCATCACACACCACCCACTCACTACCATCACACACCACCTACCCACTACCATCATACACCACCCACCCCCACCATCACACACCACCCACCCCCACCATCACACACCACCCACCCACTACCATCACACACCACCCACTCACTACCATCACACACCACCCACCCCCACCATCACACACCACCCACTCACTACCATCACACACCACCCACCCACTACCATCACACACACCACCCACCCCCACCATCACACACCACCCACTCACTACCATCACACACACCACCCACCCACTACCATCACACACCACCCACCACCCCCCTACCATCACCCCCCCCCCCCCCCTTCCCCCATCACACACCACCCACCAAGTCAGCTGATGCTTCACACCCCCAGCTTACCACATAGGTCATGGATGATGTCCAGAGAGGAGGACCATGAGTATCTCTCTGCCCCCAACTGTGTCAGGGACGATGGGAGGGTCTCCAGCTCATAAGCACCTCGCTTCTTCCAGTACAGGAACATCTTGACCAACACTTATATCTCAACACCACAGTGGTAGAAAACACCTCAATTTCACCTCACTAAATCTTTCAATCCTGTCCAAAACAATAAGATCAACATCCATTGCCACACTGCACCACAACCTTGTGAACTGATCGACCTGTAACTGACAAAGGTCTTCCATCTGAGCACCTACCTGCCTTCATCAAACCCATCTCATCATCCATCTCGACAACTTTACAGTACAATTCTACTCTGCAAATAACTAAAACCTAGCCAGTCCTACCATTAAAGACTTGCTTTGAATCTCTTCTCAAAGCCTGTGCTCCCTGCAAAGAAAGAAGGTCTTCTCAAACTGGGTTTTAATTACCCTTGTAGGCCACCACGTTTTTGGTCTTAAACAGTAACATATGAAATGGTTCATATAGAACAACAATGTTAATAATTTGTATAAAAATGAATGTCACCAACAATCTAACAGGAAGTCTGGTCCATCACCCAGCCACTGCTGCTGCCTCAACAATCCCGAGCAGATTGATACACCACCTCTCATAAACCAATCCATCTGACTCAAGACATTTATCAATAGTCCTGAAAATGTTTCTCTGCCTCTGTCCTCTTGGGTTCAGGTTTTAGCCTAAGCATCTAAACAAAGACAATAAGTTGCCCTCTTCTAAACCATGGATAATCCTGACTAACTTTGTAGACTTCAAAACATCCCCTTGACTTCAACAGGTTCCGCTCCAAGAATCTATATTTGATCTCCTTAAGGCCTGAAGCCCTTAATCTCCACCAGCGAGGCAAACATTCATGTCCCATCTCCCTCGGAGAGCTTTGGCTTTATCCATGGTAAACTTTTTCCAACTCTCTGAAACTTCTGTGCGACAAGCTTTTCGGTGTCATACCCAGTGTGATCTCTGGACGATAGGGGGGCATTTGACCCACTCCATCAGACAAGTGTTGTATTCATACAGATGTGAGGTGCATGCTGGGAATGGCAGCCTGAGCCAATGGTTTTCAAACTGGGTGATACAAAGATCCCTTTTAAACTGCCTCCTACACGGAAAGTGGACTTTCTTTATGTTTTGCGCACACTGTAAAAGCCAGACATTTTTCTGCATGAATTAGGCTAGAGCTTTGCTCTTTATGGCCCCGGAAAGATTATTTAATTTCTATGAATGCAAAAATATTTCTGCGGAGGTACAATACAGGCATTGGGAAATGTGCTTCGGAGAGATAAGGAAGGCACAGTGACCAACAAAAGAAACCCCATTTGCAGTCTGCAGAGACAAAAGGCTTCCTTTAACACTGTGAAAACTGGGGAAGGGGTTAAAACCACAGCAGTCACATATCAGTCTCAGCATAACATTTTCCCTGATGTTGCTGAAAAGTCGTTGCACCACTGTTATTATACATCTAAAATGGGAGGAGTACGGTGAGAACACACTAGCCGGGGGAAGGGAGGGACGTCGACACACAACGACCCAAATGTCCAATTTTGGGATAAGAAATTAGAGGGTAGGATGGGCTGTGTAGCTGCTCAGTTCTGGGTTTGCAGACATATGGTAATAATCTGGAACAGATTCGAGCATGCTGCTTCCTTTTTAATGAAGAGACCATTCGTGCAGCATGAGAACTAAGGCTTGCAACACGAGGGCCAATTTCCACCTACTGTAGAGACAAAGAGGGACCCAGAGCAGGCAATAAAATGACGCTCCCTTTCATCATGTCTCAATCGGATCAGTCTATCTGGAGAAGGTTTCGAGTTTGAACGCTATAAAAGGAACTTTTATTGTTCTGTCTGACATCCAGCCAAAAGAATTGGCACAATACTGTTGCCAATATTCTAAACTGTAAAGGTTTAGAGTAGTATTCTAACATGCATCATACCCACTGACTTCATTAAGGCAAAGAAAATCACTGACGACAGTCAGTCAGATTGCTTCAGTGTACTGTATGGGCTCGACAGTAGAATGACAGCTACGAGTATTAATACAGTGTTTGATTGAGTGTGGCTACGAGGCTGTGACTGAGTGACTGTGAGCTCAAATGTGCCAGAGACAGAGAGTGTGAGAGCGAGTGTTGACAGAGGGAGTGCAGTCGAAAGGCTTGCGCCTGCCCATGTGGAGGAGGTTTGGGGTTATATTTAGCAAGGTGGCCCTTCGCACAGGCTAGAGGTTAACCCTTTACCACCAGGCCAACAAGAGGAGACCTTCCCTTCACAACACAAGAGAACTGCTGTACAAAAAGAAAAGCTACAATCATACTACAATAGTACAGCTAGTGAAATGGGGATAAATGCATAGCCCTGCGTGTCCATTTTCTCAGATGGAAACTGGTGTCAAGGTAGTAGAGGGTAGTGTGTAGGGCTGTATATCATCTTGGATTTCGCGATACGATACGCATCACGATACACAGGTCACGATTCGATACGTATCACGATACAGAGGTCACGATACAATACGATACGATACGATACGTATTGCGATACACACATCATTTACTGAAAGATTTTAAGTGTTCAAGACTGAAAACTGAATGGCTCAAATGCACTATATAGATAACTCAAACTCAATGACTGGACAGAGAGCTAGCTAATAAATATTTTACATTTGATATCCATGCTTTTTAAACTGTCAACATTGTAGTATTTATGGTTTTTCAAAATTATTTATATGTATGCTTTTTTAACTTAATATTGTAGAATATGCTTTTTAAACTGGATTTAAAAATTTAAAAAAAAAAAAAGAAAAAAAAAAAAAACAAAAAAAAAAATTACAGCGCCCGGCTGTATCGATACTCCGGGCTGAAAGATCGATACAGTATCGCGAGACTACGTACCGCGATGCATCGTTGTATCGATACAATCCTACAGCCCTAGTAGTGTGTAGGGATTAGTTTGGAGATTAGGGGTAGTGATGCACATGAACACATCACTCCCTGGCCTCTGTTGTCCTTCTACATCAGTGAGCATGTGCTGTGCTGTTCAAAGACAATGCCACAGGCAACAGGCAGTGGCACAGGCTGGCAGGCCACTCCTCCCAACTCAGAAGACCCTCACATTACATTAGTCATTTAGCTGACACTTTTATCCAAAGCGATTTACAATAATTGCATTTAACCTAGGAGGTCAGTGTACTACTACTTGACAGAATTCACAAGTGCATCTCCTTACTAAACAAGTGACTAAGAGCATAATCTACTGCTGAAGGCAAAGTGAAGAACTAAAATACAATAGGTGCTTAAAAGGGAGGATCTGGTAGTACTTCTTGAAGAGGTGAGTTTTGAGCCTGTGGCGAAAGATGGGCAGCGCCTCTGCTGTCCTGATGTCTGGGCAGTTCCTTCCACCACTGCGGGGCCAGGACAGAGAAAAGCTGTGACCGTGTCGATCAACCGCAGGGGCCTCGGAGTAACGGGGCAGCCAGTTGCCCCGAGGTAGCAGAGCGTAGCAGACGGGAGGGGGTATAGGGTTTGACCATGGCCTGGAGGTAGGAAGGAGCTGTTCCTTTCATTGCCCTGTAGGCGAGTACCAGAGTTTTAAACTGGACACGAGCTGCTGCTGGGAGCCAGTGTAGAGAACAGAGAAGGGAAGTTGTGTGGGAGAACTTGGGGTGGTTGAACACCAGGCGAGACCCTACAGAACCTTAGCTACTCATGAAGAGGAGGCCCTCACCCTACCTACAGAACCTGAAAAAACAGTGTGTGTGTGTGTGTGTGTGTGTGTGTGTGTGTGTGTGTGTGTGTTCATCACCGTCATCAGAAGATAAAATCTGAGATGCAACTTAACAGTTCATCTTCAAACCGCCACTTAAGAGGGACAAACAACTGTTATGGCTTTCTTCAGCTTGTTATAAAGCATCTGTTAATTGAAATGGCATGCTTGAAATTACAGAGGGTTTGCCCCCAGAACCCCCGATAACAGAGTCAGTAACATATCAAAACAATCATTCTCGGAAAACACAGTTATTGTCATAAAGGAGGATTATAGTGTTCATAAACTGTCATTTAGGCAAGGTGGGGGTTGTGTCGAGGGACACTCTCAAAGAGAAACATTATCTCCACTATTCCCGAACCTAAAGAAATTGTGTGTGTATGACCTTAGCATAGCCCCACTAATCATCCATTCAGAAGGCTTGAGAGCAGCATGGCACAAGTACTATTCAACAGGGTGTGGTTTTCTGTAAAGTACACAGAGGATGATGATGGTTTAGAATAGTCACCTTCAATTTAAAGCATGGTTGCTCAAAAGTAACTTCGTTTAACCGTAATCAAACCAAAGTGTGTGAATGTTCAACTAACCACAAGAACGAGTCAGAGCACTTTTCCGTTGGACAATTCCAGACTTTAGTAAGATAGAGTGGTGCTCAACCGTGTTCTCTGCATAGAGCCCAATTGCCCAGTCTTTGTCAAATACCGTATCACAGTAGACTGCAAAGGGCCAAGTATCCCCCTCAGTTTAAGAGCCGTGTATCATCTGTAATTTGAACCCAAGATCCCCTAATTACAAGTCCGTTGCTGTGAAGCAAAGCAACACTAAAATGAGGCTAATAGCTCTTCATGCAGAAAGAGTGTGAGACCTGATGGTAGGACACCAGAACAGTATCCGTTCCTGCCCACATGTCCTGTGAGATTATGGAAGGGGGTAGAAAAGACCTCCAGCTGTGAGAGCATGTTTATCTGTGGCCCAAGACCCAGTTGGCTCATTCCACCTCAATTCAAGCAGTGGAAAGCTAACTCGCCATCCATCTCAGATCTTTCTAATACTGTTTCTATAGTGAAATATGGAGAATATAGGTATTCCTGCAACGTGCATTTTTAGGAATATAATAAGTATAGAATTAACCAGGAAGGACGTGCAAGTAAAGCACCTTACTGTACTGTATGTCCCATTTATACTAACGACAGCTCGCTAGAGTGCAGGACTTGTTAGCAATACCTTAAAAGTGGAAATCTGCGGTCAGTGACCAATCAGAGGCCAAATCAGCCTCATCTTTGCAGTCCACTATTTGTGCGGGCCAGTCAGCATCCGGTTGACAATCCAACCAGATTCATTGGTATCAACAAATATCATAACTTGAAGTTCTTGCCGTAGCTTCTGAGAAGCTCAGAATAGGTGACTATAGGCTACACATCACTATGACGATTGCTCCTCCTACCTAGGGCTGCACGATTATGAAAAAAGATAATAATTGCGATTATTTGCTTCAAAATGGTAATTGCGATTAATAATTGTGATTAATATTCAATATAATATTAATATATAATAACCAAAATGCTCCCAAATCACAGACGTTGATCCCTTTCTTGCTAATAACTCACTGACCTCGTTTTCGCTCATTTCTTCACTACTCACGGCTGCGGGTACGCTTGTCTTGACCTACTGCTATCTGTCTTCTCAGTGAAATTGCTGTGCAAAGCGCATTCAGCGGGAACGCATGTGATTGGTCAGACAGCATAAGGGCCTGTGATTCGTCCGTGTAGTCCTAGCACACTCAATTCAAAGCAAAATATTAATCACATTAATTGCGGCCTTTTGCAATTAGTTAATCGCAGAGGTCATAATCGCAATTTCGATTAATTCACGATTAATTGTGCAGCCCTACTCCTACCTCACTGATTTGCTTTGCGTGTCTGTTGTGTACAGAGAAGCAAAACGGGCCAGTACAGTACGGGTAAGATACACATGCTTGTTGTCCTGTACTGTAGGATGCTGGCCAATGGACAAACAGCAAAGGTCTGCAGGGATACATCCAACCCACTATAGTGGGGTTCCAGCCACTCCCTTCTGGTCGGAGGTAAACAGACCCCAAAATCAGAACCAACCGGGCAAAAAACGAATGCCAATAACTCAATTAAACAAGATGTGGTGACTATGAGGATTCTGGAGATACATAGACTAGGCACTAGGGGATGAGAAATACATGGATTAGGGGAAGTTAACTACAGGATACTATTGGCATGCACTTTGCCTGAACTGAACAGTGATGATATTTGGCTGCTATCGATGCTTTTGGACTATTGTTTTTGTTTGTGCTCTTATGTGTCTATACAGTATGTGTGTATTAATGTGTGCTGTACAACAAATTGGCTCTTTGAGGTATTAATGTTTTCTAAGTCTAAGGTCAACAGAAATGGAAGGAATTGAAGGTGAAGATGCCCATTTACAAGACTTTACAATTAATTTCATAATAACAAAGTTTGTTAATAACAAAGTTGTAGTCTGTTATGATGTAATTATCATTGTTCTTAAGGGGGGCGTCTTACCCCACTCTCCCTTATTTATGCTGCTCAATTTAGGCCCCACAGACTCTAATTCAGCAGCCTGTAGGCCCCATCACGTGTGGACTGAGGTCACACTGTTCCAAAAGGACTGCACATTCCAGGGGGGAAAGTGTGAATAAGAATATCCTTCTAAAAATGAAAGTGCCGTGAGCAGAAGTTTGAGAATCTGAAGAGGTTTAGCAGACTTGTGTCCTTTAATGGACCATTACATCTGGGCCTACCTATGATGAATATATCACTTGTGTACTGGAGAAAGGCAGGTCAAGGGAATAGCTTTGAAAATGCAATCACTAATGTTGAAGAGATTTACAAGCCTGTGAATCAGAGTCCTCCCATCTCCAGACTGATAGTCTGGGTGCTCTAGTTCATAATGTCCTTCTCCTCCTCCTCCCTATAGATAGCCTACTTCAGTCTCCTCCAACTGGTTTGATTCTGCCCCCAGTCACTTAATGCCCAACCAATTCATTGTATTTGTATCTTATGACAATGCACATCCTTGAACCTTGCTAAGGACAGTCATCATTTTAGGGCGCATGCAGAAAGATCTGTCGGTCATGTGACCACTGAAAACATGAGCCTGCGTGGTGTCTGTGGTCAAAGTATGGCTCTCTTATTTACATTTACACACCTATCCTGACCAAAGCTTTCCAATATCGATCTTCTGTTTGGATCTAATTCAACTAAACTCGTTTTAGGTCCTACCTCTACAAAACGGATTAGTCTACTTGTTATGATGCATCTACCTAGCCTACTAATAGAAATGATCCACGGCTTGTGCCTTTGTGAAAAGGCCATGAAAAATTTAAAAACTATTATTCTACTAAATTCACCAATTGTATAAGAAATCACAGAAAGATACAAAGATGGAGGATGTGTATCAGTTGGGCTACTTACTTAGACGTAACCGGAGACCAAGCCAGCTCCTCGGTGGGGACTTGTGTAGAACTGAATTCATGCTCCACTTGTTTGGAACCATAGATGCATGAAATTCGTCCTTATCGACGAAACCCTTCAACTCACAGCACAGGTAATTTGCCGGCGGAGAAAACGTTTTGTCGTGATATCGTTTCTATGCCATGTTCATATCCGTCCGGTGCTGCTTTGTTGGTAATCTCCCCATCTATTTCGCTCTCACAACATTAACGTTAGTTGAAATCCCGTGCTCGGTGGCGATGACAATGTTGAAAGCAGAAACAAGGACAATGCACTAAAAGTAGCCTAAAGTGACTTGTTGACAACTTCTCAGGTGATAGACGCTTGAAATTAATTTTGGACAATGGTTAAAATAGACTATCCTTTAACCTGTTGCTGCACAAATGCCATTCTCCACGACGTGCTGATCCGAAATATTAGTCTTGCTGCCACTGTAGCCTACATGCCCTTTCCCATCGCCATCGTTGAAGTCTCCGTTGAAACTACGGCTGTGTGATAGAAGTTAGTACAGTTATTCCCCGCCCTGTCCTGTCGTCTGTCTCGCAAATTTTCAGTCATCGGGCTCCTTTTCCATTCATTGAACAACCTGGACCTGCAGAGGATCTTTGTTTCACTTAAAACTTAACACTGTTATGCAGCTAGGGGCGCCAAAGAGCATCAATGTGTGTGGGGGTGTGCGTGTGTGTTATTATGATTAATCCCCATGGGGTAACTGCACTGTTACAGCAACAACATTCAAAGACTACAGTACAAAAATAGCAATAGATGCTAAATATTCCTAATATACATAAATGCTAATAAACATAGTTCAAGCATGCAACAGAAAGTGAAGTGTATAAAGTGAGGGATAGATTCCTTGGGATGCCTAAAGCTAGAAGTGGGGCCCTCAAGTGTGCTGGCCAACAGTGCCTGTTGTAGATCGTTAGTTAGATAGATAGTTCTTCACATGGCAAGGACTTGATTTGATTTATTCACACACACATGGAAGTAACAGTCACAAGACGCACAGCAGAAAAGTGGGGATAGAACATGTGAACAGGTCCCCCAAAGAAGCTACTCAAAAATGCAGGTGAACGTATGAGGATAGTATGTGAACATACAAACAAACATATTTATCACAGACTGAACACACATCACATGATGGGATGCGGCAAAGCTGAAACACACACAAACACACGCACGCACACACACGTAATGTTGACAGGAGTGTCCACCAAAGAAACTTATATCCTGCTCTTAACCCATCCCGACATCCTTCCTCCAAGGGCAGCCAGGAGCTGACAGTAGGCAGCGTGCATGGGATGCGTCAGGGGGCCGACCAAGTGCTCCTGTCCGTCTTCATCAGATCTGTTTTTCTGCATGTTTTTTGTAGTGGGTTCTTTTGGGAGGAAAGCAAACTCCTCACAGAAAGGCCCAGAAGACCTTCTTGCTGTGAGGCACCAGTACTAGGTACTGCGCCACCGTGCCACATGTGAGCGATTTTGGGGTTCAGTACCTTGGTCAAGGACACTTCGGCACATTGGGATCGAACCGAGAACCTTGGCCTCCCTAGCCAGCTGCTCTACCTCCCAAGCTATGTGCCGCCCCCATCCAAAGAGAGGATTGGGGGTTGTGCCTGCAGATTTACACAGATGCCTCCAAGGACCCAGAGAGTGGGAAGGTGTGGACGTAGTATTCCCTGCCTTAGTATCCACCAGGGAAGATAACTATTTGATGGTTTCAGTGTTCACACCCAAGCTCAGTACAATTTTATGGGCATTGTGGTGGATTGAGCAAGTGAAACCAGAGCAGATGATATGCTCAGACTCTGTTGTACCATTATAATGAGTGAGTGGGAATCTAAGGCTAGGCCTGACCTACAGTCCTAGTAGACATACAGTTTAATTTAGGATTGAGAAGGTGGGATGTACTGTGGCGCTCTTCTGGGTTCCTGCTCCTATGGTTGTACAGGGGAATGATGGCTTTGACCAGGAAGGATGTAGATGGTGCATTTTTGCAGGCTACCCAGATAGCAAGCGGATCTGGGCCATATATGGGCCGGAACTAAGCCACAAGGGCCAGATCTGGCCTGTATACGGGCCAGATCCGCTTCCTATCTGTGTAGAATACTGCAGCATTCATGTCCTACAGGACCTGTACACTTCCAGGGCCCTTAAACAGGCCAGAAAGATTGTAGCCAACCCCTCCCATCCCGGTCACGGTCTCCTTGAACCACCCCTCTCTGGCAGGAGACTGCGGTCCATCGGGACCGGGTCCACGTACCACAAAAACAGCTTCTTTCCCACGGCCATCTCGACTCATTAACAAGGCTTGTGTCCCCCCCACGACGACCCCCCCTCAATGGCTCTATACCCTTTGCAGCACTTGACCTCTGATTGTTCCACATATCTCAACGGCACAAACATTGCGCTCATTGTATATATAAAAGATCGCTCGGCCATCACACTACACTCTGAACACACACTCAGCATACACTCCCCACACTCCATTCTGTATATCACGTAATTTGCATTTGTGCATTTTCTTTACTGAATCCTTTTCCTCTTGGTTCCTCGAGGAACACAAGGCTGCGACTATCTGAGTCCATCTGGTCCTGTCCTGTGCAGCATGTTGTGCCTCGCCCCAAGTCAGGATAACCACTTTGAGGTCAGAGGTCACGGTTCTTCGCCAGGTTGTTTTTGGCTTCCCTTGTTTCCTCTTTCCAGGTGGAGTTCATCTCAAGGCTACTTTGGGAATACAGTCCTGGTCCATTCTGAGGACGTGTCCTAGTGTTTGGAGCCAGCGTTGTTTAATTTCCAGCACCACATTGCGACAGTTTATGTTTTTATACAGGTCGTCATTGGAAACGCTTTCCAGCCAGAAGATGTGACGTATCCTCTGGGGACATCCATTGTGGAATGCATTGATCTTCTTCATGTCACTCTCAACAGCTCGCCAGCTTTCTGACCCGTACAGCAGAACTGACTTAACATTGCGGTTACACAGTTTGATCTTGGTTTTTAGGCTGTACTGCTTTGACTTCCAGATGGTATGAAGGATTGCAAATGCACTGCGAGCTTTCCCAAGCCTTTGTTGATGTCTTTACTGCATGTATTGTTCTTGCTGAGTAGACTTCCCGGATATGTGAACTCCTCAACATATCCGAGAGAGCTGCCATCCACAGTGATTGGTGTATGTGGTATTGAATTGATGCACATCACTTGGGTTAATGTTCAAACTCATCTGTTTGGCAAATCTATCAGTATATCTGTTTTCTCTTGCAGGTTAGTATGATTTGTGGAGAGGATGTCTAGGTCAGTCGACATCTTCCAGCTGGGTGAAGAGAGTCCACTGAGTTCCACACATTGCATTTTGTATTTGCACTGTATTTTGTATTTGTAGTTTTTTGTATTGCATTTACAGTCATGTCTTTGCACTGTCCTGTCCTGCACCCTGTCCTGTCGTCTTCATCAGCGTACAGTATGCCATTACCCTAGTCAAATTCCTAGTATGTGTAAACCGTATACTGTACATGGCAAATAAACGGATATTGAATAAAGGAAGGCCGTGGCAGAGGGAGTGGTCGGAGGAAACTTGAAATGGTGCTCAGAGAGCACAGACCGCCCCTGAATGCATTTTGCGGCTCTGTGCGCGCCAAAATAGGCTCTGTGCACCAGCTCCACTACTTCCTGAAAGTCACTTGGCATCTTTATTTCCTGTCCTATATGATTGGATTAAGTAATCAGGTGTGCGCTGGGTCTGCCGCACACCTGATTAATCACTTAATCCAATCATATAGGACAGGAAATAAAGATGCCAAGTGACTTTCAGGAAGTAGTGGAACTGGTGCACAGAGCCTATTGAATTGAATAACCGCTGACCAGCCAGCTCTCGGAGAGCGTTGGCTAGGCGACAACGCAGCCGGTCTCCATCAGGCAATCAACACACCTGATGTTGATTAGCTCTTCGGCTACAGGAGCCAGCCAGATCTGCTGTTCGTTGCCAGATCGTAGCCATATGTAGGCTATATGGTACAGTCATGCTCCTTGTGTTTTTGCTAACTAGCCTGCTTTTTGTCTGACCCTGCCTTACCCCGTTTGTGTCTCTTCCCAGGATTTTCCCACGGACCCCCTCTCTCTCTCTCTCTCTCTCGTGTTTTCCCCAGCCCCTCTCGTGCTCCCACGGATCCCCGCCCCGCCCGCGTCTCCCCGGACCCCCAGAACCCCCTCGAGCCACCCCCAAACCGGGCTAAAAGGACTCCCGCTCTGTAACTCCTCTTTGGTCCCCCTGGGTCTTACCCATAACAACAGGCTTCATATTGTTTAAGTTAGTATTTGTATTAAAGTTGAGCTATTCTTGTTCCCCTGTCCCTAATAGTTATCATTGTCCACTTTAATTGATAAGGGCTGGCTGGTGATGGTGGCCAGCCCTTTAGATTAGATTAGTTAGATAAATAAGTACAGATAATATTAAATGTGAGTTGTTACTTATTAAATGTAGCCTAAGTGTAGACTCACTTGTTTTCACTGGCTTTTGAGGCCTAATAGCCTACATCCCTTGTCCTGTTTTGTGTCCTGTCCTTTTATTGTTCTGTGATTATGTGCACTTTATTCTGTTTTTTGTTTTAGTTTATTTTATATATTGTACAGCACTTTGGTGCAACTTCGGTTGATTTTAAACGTGCTTTATAAATAAAGTTGACCTTGACCTTGACCTTGTTACTGAGGAACTAATGAGGAACGAATAATTTGTTAATGAGTTCATTCATTACCTCATAATTACTAAATCATTATTTACTCTTTTGTGTACCTTATTGTGAAGTGATACATCATATTGAGTAGTTACCAAGTAGCCCTTCATTACTTCTCAACTACTTATTTTACTCCCTATGTATGTTTATAGGCTTATTTAGACTTGAATTATGCATGGCATTGTTGTCATCATTCACTTTCAGAGGATGGATGCCATTGTGTGATTATAATGGTTTATTCCCTTTTGTTTTACCCCTAAGTTTAGTGCTTTCACAAACAGTCACTGTTTGCTGTTTTTATTGAAAGCCAGTTTCCCATTGTACCATGATGCTGTCAAAAGAATAAGCACCCGTCTTTATGATTTGCCCAAGACAGTCAGATAAGCTAAGAATCCGCTTTACTCTTATCTGTCAGGCAAGCAGGTGTTCTGCGTACTACTGCTGGATGACATTCACAGGTCTTTGTAGTCATAGCCAGCCCTAGAATTCTGCATCTGCCAGGTGCTTCCATCAGCATTTTCTGGAAAGCCCTCCTACATTCCTTAATGTATCTTTCAGAATTCCAGTTCTTGGGAAATCAAATAGTTGTTTTCCAATCATGTGGGTGGTGCTGTATTTAAAATAAAGGAACCTCTCATTTTCTCAAGACCCAGTAGCTTGAGTGATGACAGTAGCTAAAGCATAACAAGACTGAGGACCACCAGCTGACTTGACCATTGGCAGGGAGAAAATGCCCTAATGTGGTTGTAAAAGCTTTTACACATTAACACAAAGCCCCACTTACATTCACCATGACAAATGGCCCTCTGTTAGAGTTCATCAAACAAGCAATGTGTGTTTATTCCCAGGCTGTCTGTGGTGCACCTCCAGCCACAGGGAGCTCTTTGGGTTGCATGAGGTCGCAGGGAAAAGCTATAACAACACAGCCCTGCTTGATTGTATATCCCAAACCTTACCAAAGTGGTGGGATATGGTGAAAAAAGCAGTGATGGGGCATATAGGGGATGCATATACGTGTAGCCCACTGAACAATACGACAGTAAAAGGTATGGGTTTATGATCTGAGGGAAGTTCTAGGGTTGCAGTTACTGGAGTTGGAAATATTGTTTATTTATAATATAGAATCATTGTCTTCATGTAGTCATCTTAAAGTCTGGTTACTTTTTCACCATGTAGGCTGAACAATACTGCCCCCTTGAGAGCAAGGAAGGCGAAATAAGAGCACATGTACTGATAAGACTTCATCCCCTTATCATACATTTGTTCCAAAGACACATGAAGTAACTCTGTAGCAATACGATAAAATGTATGCACGTCATAACCTGTATTATTTGCAGACAAAATATTAAGAGCAATCCACTTTACAAAAAGGAAAATAGGAGCGAGAGAATTACACAAGAAAGAAGGAAAGCCAGGTGGAAATGAAGAGTGAAGTGTTGGTGTTTGTTTTTAGCCAGGAAGAACTGCAGGGACTTCATCTTGACAGCGTCTGTGTCTGTTATGACAGCGTTGTGTCTGGAGGCTCAAATGTCTCATTTCTTCTAATAGCTGGGCAGGCGCACTCATCCTGTGCTGTCAAATCACTGATCAAAAGTAGGTGACAATACTGATCAACAGATACAGTACAGTGATGTCCTTTCAATCCAACGTGAAATATACTGTAGGACAATAGCTGTGTGGATCGGTTAAAATGACAGGATGTGTAACACAGCAATGCGTTATTCAGTTACAAATGTATAAAGCGTTCCTAAAAGCAGAACAAAATGTAGCTTTTGAGATGTTTATACTTAATCTCTATTAGAGGCAAGGTGTTTTAATCATGCTCATCCTCAAAGTACTTCCAAAAGCACCAAACCACATGTAGACAGAAATGTCACAAGCAGTGGGGGGGTCTATCAAATTTCCAAACTGACTCGCTAAACACTTCGCAATTTATACACTGCTGTACCCATCCCTGCTTCATGGCAGTTTATTATAACCCTTTGAGACATTTTGCAGACATCTTTTCATAAGTGTGTAGGCTGTATTGTGAGAGAGAAATACAAACATTTTTCTGTCGGCCTGGGAAAGCTAGCCTGCCTTTTTCAGTAAATTTTCACATGGGTCAGATTAAGGAGGTCAAAGAAAAACACACATACAGTAGAATGTCTTAACAAGAAAAGTTCACCTCATCAACAATGAAAGTCCAAATAATTTTTAATACTTGACTGTGTACAATCTTGGCATTGGAATGTCACCCACCAGGAATAAACATGAGACACAGATGTGACTAACTGCATTGTTTTGAATTGCCCATGTGATAGAAAACAGAGAGTAGACAGATCTGTTGAATATTGGCATAGATTTTTTTTCCCAGTGTACAGAACACAAGGAACACAAGATCCCAATATAGACCTTCGACAAGGGAGCTGGCCTGTGGTTTCCACATCAGTGGCCACCTTCACAAGATCGGTCTGGACCGTTCATCTGAAGAGAATCACTCAAACTCTCAGTCCGATGCTCCCATGTGTGATCTTCTGTTCTGCACATACAACGGCCAATCTGGCCATGGTGCTGGAAGTCAGTAAACAAGAACGGTTAAAAAAAAAAAAAAAAAGAAGCAAAAATCTCTCCGCAAAATATCACTTTGTGGCAAACTTTGCATGGCTAGCCCTTGTGATTCCCTTGTAGATGTGAAGTTTCCCAGCTCCAGCAAGCTCAAAACTGTAATCTGTTGTCAGATAAGGTGCCTCGCCCTCAATGGCCAGCTGCAACAGATAAGAGTGCAGTTAGACAAAGGAAACGTTGATTAAAAGTTGAAGAGGGCGCAAATCTATGAAGTGAGTTTTTCAGTAAAAGGTACACTTTCCTACAGCCTAGCTTTCGCCAATCAAGTCATGCGTGTTCTGACATGTACAGTATCAATTGGCTGTGTTTTTTTTTTTTTATTGTCCCCAAAACATGGCTACGGATTTACATATGAAAAGAGTACTGAGGGAGATGTGTCTCTGTGCTGCTGCCTGTCTTGGCCGGGACCCTCTTGTAAAAGAGATTTTTAATCTCAATGAGACCCCCCTTTTCCTGGTTTAATAAAGGTCAAATAAAATAAAATAAATAATTTTATTTGACCTTTATTAAACCAGGAAAAGGGGGGTCTCATTGAGATTAAAAATCTATTTTACAAGAAAATATAAAATAATTTCTATGGCATTAGGGGGCTTGTGAGTGATGTGTGGCTTCCTCTCACCTGCTCTTTGAAGAGGGAGTGGGGGAGGGAGATCCCCCCCAGGAGGAGACAGTTGACCTGCCTGAGGACGGAGGGGGCCACGGGGGTTATGATGAAGTACAGTCCCCGAGCCATGTCCACACCTCTAAGGACACCTGGGTGACAGAGTACACACCTTAGTATCATCTCACAATGAGACATTTATTGTGCAGCCAGACATGAAACAAAGACACATGATCCCTAATTACATACAATACATATAATGTGCAGAGGTGCCGAGTGGCAAATATTATTATTGCACCGATCTCCATACTCATTGTAACACTCTGCACTAATCTCCATACTCATTATAACACAAGAAGAAGAAGAAGAAAGGACAACAATAACAACAAAACACATACCGAGACCAACACAGGGGCAGACGGGGGTTTGGGAGAGCAAGACTGGGCCCCCCCTGCCAGCTACTTTCTCCCCCAGGCAGCACAGGCCCACCAGGCTGGCGTTGGCAGCGTAGAGGATGTGTTTGGGTGCCACCTCACAGTGGGTCACACCCACAGCCACAGCAGAATGAGGCACCTGCAGGGACAGGACGCGCTGGGATCAGTCAACTCAGACGTGCAGGGGAAGGAAAAACTTAGAGAAATCCTGTGTTCACCATTAAGTGGAACACCGCACAAAAGTAAATGAACATAAATGGCAACAAGTGCATTGCCGTGGGTCGCTACCAGGAAGGGGGTAAAGCAGTGTAGGGGTAGGACGGGCCCTGGTTCGGGGGACTGCAGCTGGCTGAGGTACCCCAGCAGGCACAGTTCTCTCTGCTCGTTACTGCGCTGGTATCTCCTGTGAAAAGGAAAACACCACAGAGCAGAGGAGAGATTCATTTCATGGCCAAAATGGAGAAGGACAAGATACATTCTCTGCAAAGCGTCCACAACAATATAGGCTATTAGTTCGGATAGAACGCTCACGATTTTCCTGCTTTTCCCGCCTCTTGGTATTCTGACAGGACGGTGAGGTGAGTGTAGCTGCGCAGGGCGCAGTGGCTCCCGGTGTCCTCCCCTAGAGCCGACTGGGCCGGGGGGTGCGTCTGCCAGCCGTGGGCCGACCGCAGGAAGTCGGGGGTGAGGGCGGGGCACTGGCTGTTCGCTCCGTAGCCCAGCTGCACCACATGAGAGACGGAGAAGAAGCGGATCATGTCCACCAGCAGCTGGAACCCAAAATCTACAGCGAGGAACAAGAACAGATCATCAGCATAAACCAAGTAAGGCACATTCCCACAGCAAACTCCTCTGTGACTGAATCTTCGGGGATGTGTGAACGACATGACGCCGACCTCTGACCCAGCCCATAGTGTTGATGATGATGGGCGTCTCTCGGCTGTACGAGCGCCACAGAGACTTGAGGGACTCCAGGTAGCGGTCCAGGTCGCTCTTGCAGGAGGACTGACCGTAGAAGATCATGTGATCTGGGGTGTGCTGGTGTGTGAACGGAGGACCTGCAAAACACACAACAGTCAACACAAACAAATCAGTCAACAATAATCAAAACACACAACAGTCAACAATAATCAAGTTTGCAAACCAACAAATTGATAGAGAAATGTTGATGAAAAGGCTGAGTTGCACTGCCCAATGCATGAGCCTATTCCCGCACGCTTTATAACGCACAGTTGAGGAGACTATCATCAAATCGGCCAACCCTGATGTAGGCTATGGGGAAACACTGCATAAAAACATGGTGGCATCTGAAGTAGATGGACAACGTGGGCTAGATGATTCATGTTTAGCAAGAAAAGCAGGCGTCTGTTATTGTGCTGCCTGCGAGTTTGAGTTAGTTTGACAGCTGTCCTGAATCCCGCTGTCTCCCCTCAGCCTAACGTTAGACATAATGGGGGAAAAAAGGAGGAACGAATCGTCAAATCTCTGGTTTGAATAGGTGAATCTGATTGGACCCACAGAATTCAGATTCGAGGACAGTGATGTTTTTATTATTCAACATAAAATCAAGTAGCTATGCTAAGCTATAGGCTGTGGTTTGTTGGGCGTGCGCTATTGAGACTGATGGACCATTCATAAGACCTGATGCCTAAGGTCGCATGCCTTATCGGTTACTGCTATGAGGACCAGCATCAGCGCGTGCCTTATCGCTTCCTGGTAGGACAGCCAAGTATGAAAAAATCTGTCCAGTCCTAGTGTTCAGGCTGTGGCTACATACCCCGGAGTGGCTCTAGTGTTCAGACTGTGGTTACATACCCAGGAGTGGCTCTAGTGTTCAGACTGTGGTTACATACCCAGGAGTGGCTCTAGTGTTCAGACTGTGGTTACATACCCAGGAGAGTCTAGTGTTCAGACTGTGGTTACATACCCAGGAGAGTCTAGTGTTCAGACTGTGGTTACATACCCAGGAGAGTCTAGTGTTCAGACTGTGGTTACATACCCAGGAGTGGCTCTAGTGTTCAGAATGTGGCTACATACCCAGGAGAGTCTAGTGTTCAGGCTGTGGTTACATACCCAGGAGAGGCTCTAGTGTTCAGACTGTGGTTACATACCCAGGAGAGTCTAGTGTTCAGACTGTGGTTACATACCCAGGAGAGTCTAGTGTCAGACTGTGGTTACATACCCAGGAGAGTCTAGTGTTCAGACTGTGGTTACATACCCAGGAGAGGCTCTCTGACCGTGGATAAGGAGAGGCAGCCTGGGGGGGTCAGCTCCGTCTGGCCCAAGTCACACTCAAGGTACTCCACACTTGCAGTACTGCAAAACCACATGCACATTAACACACATCTCAGAATGGTCTTACCCATATTATTGTACCGATAATGACACGGTCTTTTCTTGCATCGATTTATGTAAGAATTAAACTCATGAATAGACCCTGCAAATATTATTCAGTATATCAGATATATACTTCAATATACAGAATATCAGACGAATGCCATGTGACACATTGAAAGAAAAGAAAGCTACCAGACGTTTTGTGTGGCTACACACTGCTGAGGAGCAACTAGTAGCGTGTCCTAATTTTAAACCACAAAAATGTCCAAACTACAGCTATTCAGAGATTTTATTAAAGGGGCACCTCCCCGATTAGCATTCAGCTTTGTATCGTTCCAAAATGTGCAGTATGTTACAAATAATGTGGTTTTCCTTCCCTCAATGTTCCCTGGGGATATTTTTGACTTTCAAAAAAAAATTAATTGTATAAATGTCAAATGATTTGCCGTCATTTGTATAGATTTGGTCCTACCTGCTCAGAACTACAATTTCTAGTTTTGCATTTTTCAATGCCTGCCCACACGTAAAAAGAAGAAAAAAAAAAACGCTCCTGTTTCGCCCGTAGATAATGATTTTGTTACTGTAAGCCCCACAGCTGTAGCCTGGCGTCGCCAGCCTGATCTTGCAAGCTCACATTCGATTTCACTCCGCAGATCAGTCACACGGACATCCAACCGTTCTAATGGAATCCGCTCGAACAGAAATTTGTTCGTGCCAATTACAACCGTTAATTTAATATGGGGCGGGTTTAATAAGATGACGGAACAGAGAATATCCAATTGTGTCCAGAGGCTTTTTGATCTACGCCCGTTGGTAAATCCCCTTGGGAATCGGAAAGCAACTGTGAATTTCCAGACCGTTCATTTTTGCGAATTGGGTCTGGTGAAGCCAGTCTACCACAGATAATCAAGTGGGCGATTATGGTGTGAAACGGGGGACCACTGCACTGGAGTACTGTATTACACCTAATCATTTCTACTTGGGAAAAGGTTTGAGGACAAACACTTGTGATACTTAGCTACTGTCACAAAATAGCAAATATGTTTTATGCTCGTATACTACCAATATATAAATTAAACCTAAAGTACTTCAGGATATTTTGCATATATTGCCCAAAGTAAATTGAAAGCTCTTCTTGTACCATTTGGAGTAAATTCATTGGGTTGGTTTGCCTGCAGATGACTATAGGGAGATATTAGCTTTAAAACACAATGGGATGTAGGCTATGCTAGCCAGATAGAATAGACGATCGGCTTTTGCAATAGGCCAATTTGGCGACCACCACTGTAGGCTTTTGGAGCAAAAATCGGCCGATTTAAATCAGTGGCCGATCGATCGGAGCATCCCTAATTCCTGCAATTAAAAAATGGTGACATGAATGGTGTCTACAGCTCTGAAGTCAGCTGCTAGCACTCACTGGTTCAGTAAGGTGTTGATGAGGTGGCGGTTGAAGGTGGATTTCCCAGTGTTCTGAGAACCGCAGACAAGAATTACTGGACAGCCATCCAGCTCCTCTGTGGATGAAAAACAGTCAGTCATCAGGGTCAAACACCTCAGACTCCAATACAAACTAGGGCTGTACAATTAATCATGCATTAATCGTTATCGCAATTTTTAACTCTGCGATATACTAATTGCAAAACGATCGGACTATGCTCGGACTGAATAACGGCAAACATGAGAGATCAGACATGGCTAAACCTGCAAACCTAAAGAAGTATTTTCTGAAACCAAGCAGGCCTAATGATGAGACAAAACTTTATTTACTTGTAAAAGAAAGAAAACTGTAGTAATTCCCCCTAAATGCCATGGTATCAGACTACGACTGAAATGAAGGTGTAAGGAGCTAAGGGTGTTTACTAGGGCTGGGTATCGAGTCGAATTTCAAGAATCGATTCGATTCCGATTCACAAGGTTCAGGATCGATTATCACGATTCGATTCGATTCAATATCGATTCGGTTAGTGTTACTAAAACCTGTTTTTTTTTTGTTTTTTTTAGCTGTAACCTTAATTACATGACTGCCAAGTTATGCAACACATCAATACTAGGGCTGGGTATCGATACTGTTTCCAAAAATGAATGAATGAATGAATCATTGAATGAATTAATGAACTATTCATTCCTTCATTTATTCATTCATTCATTAAATAAAAGATCAATTTTGGGATTCATGAATCGATTCTGAATCATTTGATTCAGAATCAATTAATTCAATTTTTTTTTTTAAACCCAGCCCTAGTGTTTACCTGAGCAGGCGGTGATCAGTGTGTTGAGAGCCTCCCTGTAGCTCTGTGACATCACCAGGCTCTCTGTCGTGCTGCGCAGTGGGACCACGCCCGTGCCATTGAGAGGAGTGTCCATCATGGCTGAATTATTCTGGAGGTCCTTCTACAAATCAGGAGAGAAAAATACATTTTGCAAGAGAGCTTGAGAATATATTCAATATTCAAATCTGTTTTTTTTTAAGACATCTCCATCTCCCTAGTAAATGTAGCAAGCTTGCTAGATTTGTTGCTAGTTTGTTGCTTTTGAGTTGGATGCTGGCTATATGATAGACAGGTGTGCCCTGTGAGAGAGAGGTGTGCTATATGGTAGACAGGTGTGCCCTATGAGAGAGAGAGAGAGAGAGAGAGAGAGAGAGAGAGAGAGGTGTGCTATATGATAGACAGGTGTGCCCTATGAGAGAGAGCGAGAGAGGTGTGCTATATGATAGACAGGTGTGCCCTGTGAGAGAGGTGTGCTATATGATAGACAGGTGTGCCCTATGAGAGAGAGAGGTGTGCTATATGATACAGGTGTGCCCTATGAGAGAGAGAGAGGTGTGCTATATGATAGACAGGTGTGCCCTATGAGAGAGAGAGGTGTGCTATATGATAGACAGGTGTGCCCTATGAGAGAGAGCGCTAGCAGTGGCAACTTAATGTGACTTGCACGGTGAAAACTTGGGACTGTTGGTCAATCATAGAGTTTATATCTGACAACGAATTTAAATGAACTATTAATTTATTATATTGCTTAAACACACATTTATCCATACAAGCATAGAATATAATAGAGATGCTCCGATCAGGGTTTTTGGTGCCGATCACTGATCACCGATCACTGGAATCGGTGATCTGCCGATCCGATATCACCGATCACCGATCACAGCGTCGAAAATTGCAATTGAAGCATTCTATTTATTGTGTAGCATTATTTATGTTTTTAATTATTCTTAACACCATTGACATTGTATATTAAGTATTCAAATGAAATTAGGAGATGAGAAAGTATCATGAATTGACAACCATCTGTTTTATTGAATTGACAACCACCTGTAGCTTACTTCAGGAAAAACAAATAAAATGTGAAAATAAAAATCATAATAAATAAAATGTACACTGTCACATCAAATGTGCAACATTCCACTATCTAGAGGCTCTTAGAGAACTTGGAGCTTATACTGTAGCTTTCCTGAGGAACAATAATAATACCCAAACTAAACTGCAACATAAACAGGCTATAGCCAAATATAAAATACTGTTTCAAGTCAGTCAGTTTCAAGTCGTATTTAGGGGAGATAAGACAGCAGGTCAGCAATAATCAATAAAACAAAAAAAACAAACATTGCACCTCTATTTGTAGGCCTATATCTGTAATTATCTCATCCCAGGCATTTCTTGTGGATTTTGAGAAAGGTAAGGAGATTTCAGACTCAAACCTTACTTCTGATTAAGCAGCATCACTGGCAGATTTGCCTTGAGAAATACAAGCATCTCAGCGTTTTTGGCACTCAGCCTGTTCCTCTTATCATCTAAAATATGTCCTGCTATGCTGAAAAGTCGCTCGCTATCTACACTTGTGCAAGGTGCACAGAGGAAGACTCGTGCTGCTTGTGCAAGAGCAGGAAAGCGGCCTTCGTTGGCCTTCCAAAAAGCAAGGGGCTGTCCATGACCGTCTAGGATAACTGCCTCTGATAGGTAGAGATTAACCTGTGATGCTCTTGGGTTGATGTCACCACTGCCGCCCTCATGCTGTTGCCCATCTTCTTCAGCCAACAGTTCAGCATGCATAGCATGCAAGGAGCCAGCTCGTCGTACCTTCTGTGGGGGCTCACTCACTGCCAAACTGTCCTCCTCACCAGTCTCTTGCTCTGCTGCAGCAGCCAGGACATCAGAAAGCAGCCTGCGCATCTGTGGCTTGAGTGCGACGGGGAAATATCTGTCTTTATACCTATTTTTTATTATGAGAGAAATAAAAGGCAACATTAATTAATGTATTTAATGCATTTTGTAGGTTATGCTTAACTCTTATTATTAATTAGGCCTGGGCGGGGCCCCATAACATTTTTATTCTATTTATGAATTAATTAGGCATGGGCTTGGCCCCATAGCATTCTATTTATTTATTTATAGTTAAGATTAACTGCTTTTTAAATGCAAACCATCGTACACTACAGGATGACAACACAGTATTTATATTTTACCTTTAACTTAAGCATAGCCCCTTTTATCAATAATGTTTAGGCCAAAGCTAATACGCATAAGAATCTCTCTCTCTCTCTCTCTCTCTCTCTCTCTCTCCCTCTCTCTCACACACATGCGCACGCACACACACACGGGAATGTGGAGTTCTCACCTTGGATCAAGGAGTGTAGCGATGGTGTACAGGCGCTCAGATTCAATGTCACTGAATCTCCTCTTGACAGCGTCCAGGAGCGTGGCTTTGGCTGTCTTCACACCGTGGTCACTCTCTGTTGTTTTCTCAATTAGACGAGTTAAAGCTCTGATGGATGGTATAACATCTGCAGCTGATGCAGTTGATGAACTTATCGTTTTTGTGAGCTCGTCAAAGGGGTCTAGCACTGAAATCATATTTTCCACCAATTTCCACTCATTGACGGTCAACGTGGAAGGCAATTCAAAATCAGCTGCATAAGCACATAGGGCACGTTTCTGTTCCAGTAAACTTTTTAGCATGGCAACAGTACTGTTCCAGCGGGTTGGTACATCCTGTTGTAGCCTTTTGGGTGGCTGGTTCGGGTTCATTTGTTTTTGAATACTGAACAGTCGGGAGTAAGCTAGCTGGGAATGTTTGAAATGACCGACGATCCGTCTTCCACTTGCGATGACATCAATGATGGCACGCTGTGCCAAAACCCCCTCATGCACAGCGAGCTGGAGTGTGTGCGCCATGCACGGTAGGTTTGGTAAACGCGCGTCCCTCATAGCCTTCTCCATGTTCTTCGCATTATCCCGTAGGATAACGTGCACCTTTTCCTTTGGGATTTCCCAGGCGTTGAGCATGTCTGTGAAAGCTGCAGCAAGGGCCTCTGCGGTGTGTGACCCAGGAAATTCTTGAGAGTGAAGCACCACTTTAGTCAGCTCGAAGTTTTCATTGATAAACTGCGCAGTCAGGCTCAGCATAGACACAGGACTGACACTCGAACTCCAAATGTCAGTCGTGAAGCTGATTGCCGCGATGTTGTCCTTCACTAGGCTCCCGATGTGCGTGGAGACAGTTTGGTATAATTCCGGCAGGCAAACATCAGTGAAATATTTTCGCCCCGGCAGCGTATAGCGTGGATCCAGGCAGGAAACAAGGCGTTTGAACCCGGCGTCTTCCACAACAGACAGGGGCTGCTGATCAAGGCATATGAATTCCATTACTTTAGCATGTATTTCCTTTCGTTTCTTGTTGTCGTTGCCGTATGGTTGCTGTCGTTTCAGTGTCTCTGTAACGGTTAGCTGAGTGAGTGGCGTCGAACGTTCTTTCGACGACTCTTTCTCTCTGGCCTTAGCGCTCGCCAACTTATCAAACTCGTCAAATTCCTTGGTGTGACAAGCCTTCAAATGCCGTATGAGATTCGTGGTATTGAAAGTCCTTGCGTGCGTTCCTCCACGAGGTACTTCTTTTGAGCAGACATTACAAACTGCATATTTGTTGTCTCTTTCCAACACTGTGTAATATTTCCAAACTGGCGACGCCATTTCTCTATTGCAGCCACTAGCCTAGGCTACTTAGTTAGCTACTTCCCGCGAGACAGGCAATCACAAGACCGGAAGAAAAATAATTTCTTACTATTGGAAGTGCACTATCTGAAACGTCTCTGATAGTAGTTCCTTCTCGCGGATTTTATGTAAACTGATCGGCCTTGTTTGATCGGCCGTTTTGAGAACTCCGATCAAAACCGATAAAGGGCATATCGGCCGATATGGATCGGCGCCGATCAGATCGGAGCATCTCTAGAATATAATGCTTTAAAAATGCTAAAATGGCCCTAAATATTGGGTCGGACATTCCATAAGGCCGAAACCTATGTCATGTCGTTCATGATGAGGGTAATAATGAATTGATTTTAGCACAGATAATGTGCAAAGAGTGTAGAATGACTGTTGCAACAACTCAAATAACCTTGTTTTATACAAAGTGGCAACACAGTTAAGCGCTTCATAATCGCGATCACAATATCAGGAAAAATAATCGCAATTGTTGTCACAATCGTGCAGCCATGCTCACCGCACTGAGTTCGAACAGCTCATTGAGCTCAGGGAGGCTTTGCAGGAAGCGGACCAGAGGGGTGTCGAGGGGCTCCAACAGGATCACACAGGAGTCCGAGTCTACCTTGCTTAACAGCCTCTTGCGTGGCTCTGGAACCCAAGATGGTGAAGAAGCAAAATAGTAATTTTTTTTGAATGAGTACAATCCTTTCATGCCTGAAATACAGTATATGAACAAAATCTACATCCAGAGAAATTATCATCGACAAAAATGCATATCATGTCTTAAGTGTGCTCTGGTCATACCTGGTGATAGGTACTTGCGGACCATGGCCTTAGCCTCCAGGCGACCCTCTTTCCCGGTCTTGATGGGATTGGAGGAGTCGCCCAGAGCCGTGATCGTGAGTGGACAGTGAGAGGAAGGGGAGAACAGGGGATAGGACTGCTGACCCTCCTCGATGGTGAACCCGAGCACCTCCACCCGGCCATACACGCAGGTCAGAAGGCACTTCCCCCGGAAACACAAGGTCTGCAAAAGAGAGAGATAAGATGTGTTCGGAATCGCTCCCTCGTTCCCTCACTCACTATTCCCTATATAGGGTTCACCATGTAGTGAACTACCTAGGGAACGGAGAAAATGTAGGGTACATGCACTGTTCCCTGGAAATCAAGGTGAATTGTGGGTAATAAATAGTGGACTATATAGGGAATTAAAATTCTGTGAAGAATTAAGACACTACAAACAAAATGGCTGACACCCTATATAGTGCACTATACAGTGAATAGGGAGCGATTCCGAACACAGCTATAGAGATGACAGTCAACAACACTACTGCTATAATGGAAGGGATGAGTGTAAATTCAACATAAAAATGGTTTGATGAGAGAGTAAAGGCCAACTGCTAGAGAGAGGTCTGTAGTGTTGAGCTACCTGTCCTGGCTGCATGGCCAACACTGTGCGGTTGTGGACATAGTCTCGCTCTGCACAATAGTGAAAGGCCTCCTCGTCCAGTTCACCAGGTGCTGTTCTGGCTGAAGCTGCACTCTCTTGTCCATTTGAAGTCTCCAAAACATTCTGAAGGACTGACTGGGCAAAGGAACTCCAGTTGTGAGAATCCTCTGAGTCACTGTCCGGCCTCAATACTGCCCTTCCGTTGGTTAGGGGGTGAGAGTTGGTTCGCTCAGAGGACTGATCCTTGATCTGCTTGGAGCAGACAGCCTTGGCATTCCTCTTTAGACGTTTCAGGAAGGGCCTCTTGCTGGCATACGTCTGATGCTGTGATTTGGCAATGGCAGTGGTCGTTGGACTAAGGTCTGGAGAATTCGAGGTGGGGACTCTGCTCTGCTTGAACCACTTGTTTTTACACGGATGTTTCGAGTTCCTGTGCTTCTGTTTAGGTTTGGAAGGAGCTTTGCTGTTTACCTTCATGATTGGGCAGCTTTCCTTCAGCAGATATTAATAACTAGCACATAAAGAACGGGGGAACCCTTGAAAGGGAATAAGACAAACGTTATCCAACTTAGTCAGCCAAAGTTAATCGAACTAACTAGATATCGAACTAACTAGCTAGCTAATGCAATAGGCTAGCTATCTAGTTAGTATAACTGAGCATGTTGATAGCGTTTACCACACACTCAACACGTTATTTACGCATGCAGCACAAGCTACCAGCTGGCTGGCTAACATTACCTAGTGCTACCTAGGACTAGCGTAAACGTGAGCTAACGCTATATCGAGAACTCACCCCCGATTAGAAAAGAAACGTTTGAATTCAAGCAGGACCTCGTTGTTTCTGAATAATGTATTGGCACATATGGACTGGTATATACGCCCCCAATTCATTTGCAACCTTCAAAACAAGTCCCTTTGCAGCTTGTTTGCTAGCTAACGTATCACCATGTGAGCTACAGTCGCCATGTTTGTGTGCCCGAATCCTATGCTTGGCCAACCGTTTTCATCACATTGTTTAGAATCCAGTGTAGGCCTGCATTATAGCTTTAACATCGCATAGCTTGGACATAGACCTGGGTAGCTGGATAATCTGTTGTAACTTGCTATCCCAAAGAATATGTAGGTAACTGCTGTGCACATGGTTATCTATCAAATCGTTTTACCAGCCAAGCTAAATAATAATGTTACTGTTAAAATATGGTGGACGATGCATACTTTCAACGGAGTTTACGAACGTGCACCGCCCCTTGTAAACAGCCAGTCGGTCCAAAACAAAACTTGTAATTCGGTTAATTTCAGGGGAATGCAGTTTAGCTATATTTTTTATTTTATTTTCCGATCTACTTTAGTAGCCCATCTGAAAACCCACGCAGACACGTCTCAATTGAAGCTCATTGGAACTTATTTTGTAGTGGTTGTAGTTTGCGTTGGAATGGCTATTTCATCCTAAAAGAAGTAACACAACATGCCTCACAATGTTGTTACATGTGTTGAAAAGACGGTGCAACGTTGAAAGATGTCACTGTCAACCGGGCTTGTCTCTAGCAGACAGAACGCAGCCGCCAGCTTGCTCTCTCTCTCTTATTAAATTAAAAATACAATAGGCTATATATACAGAATTAATAAAATCACAATGCTATAGTAAATCAGAAATAAAATAAAAAGCAAAAAGAAGGGGATATACAAGTTAAATAAAGACCTTAAACTTTTTTTTGTGTGTTTGCAATGCACTGGATTTGACGCCAGGTTGCTATCAGCTGCATGCGGATGGGCTGGGGGACGTCATATCCTTTTCCTTTATCGCAGTGGCCTAGTCGAAAATAAAGCAACATGGGCCGTGTACTTTTTTCATAATCCGCTTTTGAAATTATTTTAAAGGCAATTCGACATCCCAGCTAATGATAGGCAAAATTTCAGCATCCCGCGTAGGTGAGTGTCTTGTCGCTGATGTCTGCTGCATAGAAACCTTAAGGGAGCGTCTTTAAAATATATATGGAGTGGTAAACGTCGAGTCTCAGGGGTGCGTATCGTTTGGGTTTGCCGTTGAAGCAACCTGTTCCTCAAATCACCAAATGTATGTAAGTGTGTGTATGCGTGTGTGTAAATGTGTGCACATACACACACACGCACGCACGCACATACACACACACAAACACACACACACACACACCTGCTGTTTTACTCGATATAGTGATACGGTCTATTGACTATTAACCTACAGCACGTGGATGTAGATTAATGATAATGACAGAAGTTACTTTAGCACTAATTTATTGGATTTTATGTTTTTTTCCCCCCCTGTATGGCTCACGTCTTGGACTCTGAAATATCCCTTACCTTCCACGGCCAGTCCTCTCTTAGAGTGAGAGATGCTCGACCAGGACGGCACCCACGCCCAGAGGGTTCTGTCCTCCCTGAATCAGCAGAGGAGGCTGGGACGGTTCTGTGACGCCATGCTGAGCGTCCGAGTCGGGGAAGTCTACCTCGCCCATCGCAACATCCTGGCCTGCTTCAGTGAACTGTTCCAGGAGTTTCAGTCGCCCTCCACCCCATGTATGGAGGTCAGTCTTCCCCAGGAGTGCCCCGGCGACGGCCTAGAACTGCTTCTGGACTTCTTCTACACCGGAGAGCTGAAACTGAATTCTGTCAACATGGAGAAGGTGCGACAGGCTGCAGCCAGCCTCAGTGTTCCAGATGCGCTCGTTCTCTGCGAGCAGTACATCAGCGCAGGGTGCACTGACTCTGCAGAGCGCACTGACCATGCAGAGCGCACTGACACTGTAGAGCGACCAAAGGGTGCAGATGCAGAGGCCGGAGTCAAGCCGGCCCAAGCCGTGACTTCTACAGGGACTACGACCGTTGTCCGTAAAAGGGGAAGGCCTAGGAAATCCAAACCTGTGATCTGTAGTGATTCTGAAACCGAAGAGATGCCAGTAAAAGAAACAGTAGGTGACCCCATTTCGGACACGACCATCGTCACCACCACCACTCGCTCTGGGCGCAGAGTCAAGGGTCCGAGGAGACTGCAGGGCGAGGGCCCCGCTGTGGAAATCACACACCAGGGGAAAGCTAGCAGGAGGGCCCCAACAGCACCCGCGGAGAAGTTGAGTGGTGATACTTTGGACGAGGAGGGCCAAAGTCTTCCCCAACCTACTCTTGAAACAGAGGTAAAGTACAAGTGTATACGCAAGGTCCTTCCACAAATGTACCAACAAACTGTGGAGGGTTTGTGACAATTCGCATAGGTCTGAGCTTGTTGTTTGGTACGCGCTGTTTGCAGTCAAGACCGATGCTGATGTTTTGTCTGCTGTTTCCAGGTGGCTGGACAGAACGATGTGACGAACGACAACGGGGCTGGCGACGATCATAATGACGATGATGACGATGATGGCGGGGGTATTGAGTTGTTTAACAAAGACTCAGATGAAGAGTACGTGCCCCCGGCCCAGCCCAGTCCCACGGCCGCCGCTCGGGGGCGACGCAAACACCAGGCCGATAAAAAAGAGAACGGAGAAGAGGACGGCTCCAAAACGGGGTCTGTCCAGTGTCCCACCTGCAACAAGACCTTCCGCAGCAAATACTACCTCAAAGTCCACAACAGGTGCGGACAGAGCTGGCTCGACCTCTCTACTGACCAGTCTCTTAATTGGATGTTTTTTTTTGCTACCGTGTCCATCCATGTGATTAATCGAGGTGTGGAGTACGTAGTTTTATTGTGTTGTTCTTTGCAGACGTCATACAGGTGAGAGGCCGTTCGCTTGCTCTAAGTGTGGACAAAGGTACTACAGGAAGGAGAATCTGCTGGAGCACGAGAGCAGGAACTGCGCTAAAATGACCGTAAGTGAGAAATAAAGATGCATACGTAACTGACATACAGTATGGTCAAGTCCCCCAGACCTGGAATGATTGCGCAATGACTTTTGCTGTATAAGGGAAACTAGACCATAATTCCCAACAATCGGTACGTGGATGTTAACTGTGTGTGACATAAGCTTCTTATTTCACCTAAGTGTTTTATTGTTTCCATAGGAACACCGCTGTTTATTGTGCCCTATGACATTTAAGCGGAGGCAAGAGCTAAGTTTGCATACAGTCTCCCATACGGGAGATATGCCCAATAAGGTACACATTACACCCCAAAACCAGCAAACAATGCAGTGAACATGCTATTGAAATTATATCCCTGACATGTTTTGCATGAAATTCATATTAACATATCTGTTTCAGTGTACAGCATGCACAGAGCAGTTCATGCACAAGAGAGATTTGACAATCCACCAAATCAAGGTTCATGGCTTTCCCAAGCCACACGCTGTAAGTGTCGGACAGAGTATCTAATTTCCTCTAAGTATGTCTGAATTCTGTTCCCATTTACCTATTGCCTTGAATAGTTTTTTCCTCTGTGTTGTCAGAATGTACAACTTCCTGTTACTTATTTATAACTGTTCATTGTTACCCATAGTGCTCCCTGTGCACCAAGTGCTTCCTGTCCAGGACAGAGCTGCGTGTGCATGAGGCGTCCAAGCATCGGGGCGAGAAGCCGTTCGTATGTGAGGAGTGTGGTCACCGAGCCTCCAGTCGGAACGGCCTGCAGATGCACATCAAAGCCATCCACAGGTAGGCCCTCATCCACAGGTACAGGTAGGCCCCCATCCACAGGTAGGTCCCCATCCACAGGTAGGCCCTCATCCACAGGTACAGGTAGGCCCTCATCCACAGGTAGGCCCCCATCCACAGGTAGGCCCCCATCCACAGGTAGGCCCTCATCCACAGGTAGGCCCTCATCCACAGGTAGGCCCTCATCCACAGGTAGGCCCTCATCCACAGGTAGGCCCTCATCCACAGGTAGGCCCCCATCCACAGGTAGGCCCGGGTGCTGTGATAGGAACTACTGTACACATTGCCGTCTGGCCGCATCTGATAAGTGTTTGCGTCGCTGGTCAGTATTGCTTCCGCTCTCGCTTAACCTCGCTGGGTTCAATCTTGGGTCCTCTGACTTCCAAACACGTGTGACCATATCTCATAAACACTGCTTTAGCCAGCTATGCCACCTAAAATCTAGCAATTCGTTGCTGTGGGTGGCGTAGGTCTAACTAATTAAACTAATTCTCAGTTACATGTATGTACATGTATGTATGTTTTAAAGCTTCACCTACAATTATCATTCATGATGATAATCTGTTGTTTTTGAGTCCCACTATTTGACTGAAGTAAATTCATAAGACTCACGGTCCAAGTTCTCTTTGAAATTTCCATTCGGTCTCTTTTTTGTGTTACTTCACAGGAACGAGCGTCCGTTTGTGTGTGGGTTCTGTGGCCACGCGTTCACTCAGAAGGCCAACCTGAACATGCACGTCCGTGTGCACACTGGAGAGAAGCCCTATCAGTGTCATCTCTGCGGGAAAACCTTCAGGACTCAGGGTACATCGTTTTCTGCAGTCCTCATTTTCTCACTGTGCGCCAAAGAATGCTTATCAAAACACAAGACACACAGATCTCTTTTGTCAACACTGCATTATGCTTGCACCTGTGTGTGTGTGTGTGTGTGTGTGTCGCGTGCGTGTTTCCAGCCAGTTTAGACAAGCACAACCGTACCCACACGGGCGAGCGACCGTACGGTTGTGAGTTCTGCGAGCAGCGCTTCACGGAGAAGGGACCGCTAATACGCCACATCGCTAGCAAGCACCAGGAGGGCCGACCGCACAGCTGTGACATCTGTAACAAGACCTTCAAAGGTGAGGGGGTCAGGGGCATTGTTGGCAGGATGATGGGACCTCTGTTGATGAACATTTCAATAGGAACCATTTATTATTTATTTTACCTTTTGTAAATCCTTGGAAACTCACTAACCAAGGTCTCGTTTAGTGTTGCCCTGGTTACAGAGCATAAATCATACACAATATAAAACAATATAATAATGTAAAATCACATTCATACATTTTACACTATTAAATACAATTACAACATTGGCCGGGTTTCCCAAACGAGTTAAGAAGCTTCTTAACTCCCATGCAAAGGGTTGCTTAAGAAGGGTTCCTTAAGAAGGTTCTTTATCGGGAAAACCGGCCATTATCTGAAACATGCACAGATCTCGACCCCGTATTCCCGAATCATATGTTTAAAAATGTCCAAAGTGACTAAAGCATCCAATTTACACGACTCCTGAAACCTATTCCATGCTCTAGGAGAACCTTAACTAAAAGCACTCTCAAGTTAAGTTTTGACCGGGACCTCAAGAGCCAACCAGTCTGAGACCTTGTCTGGGACTTTGTGCTGAGTGATAGACAGTGTCAAGCTGTTTCAAGTACTGACATGAAAGTAGACTGTACTGAAAGCTTTCTATCTATTAGAAAGCTTTTAGTACAGTAAGATCTATTTCTATGAAAGAACCCAAGCTTTACTCTAAACCTGTTAGTTAGCTCATCAACATGCTTTTTAAGACAACCTTTCCTCTATAAATATCCAAGATGGACACACTTCCAATATCAGAACCATCCAGAGGGCAGATTTTTAAATTAGTACCTGAACCTTACATCCAGTTTCAAAAGAGACAATGGCCGGGTTTCCCGATAAAGAACCTTCTTAAGGAACCCTTTGCATGGGAGTTAAGAAGTACTTTGGAGTTAAGTGCTTTTTAACTCAGTTAAGTGCTTCTTAACTCGTTCGGGAAACCCGGCCAATATTGTTAATATACAACATGAAGAGTAACCATCCCAAAATGGAACCCCGTGGAACAGCTTTAGTGACCTCTAGTGGAGTGGAGTAGATTTTTAGATTCCTCCCGAATAAGCTGCATTCATGTACTGTGTTGCTAAGTTCCTCGTGTGGCGTTGTCTTTCAGCCATTGAGCAGCTCCGTGTCCACGTGCGTCGTCATAAAGGCATGAGGAAGTTCGAGTGCAAAGATTGCGGCTACAAGTTCACCAGACAGGTAGGCCCGCGTCATAAAATAGCATTGTGCCGTCTTAGATTAAATACACGATCTTCACAGCTAACAGGGAACGCACCTCCCCCCCCCCGCTGACGTCTCTGTGGACTCTTCCACCAGGCACACCTGCGGCGTCACTCTCAGATCCACGTCCGCGTGGAGAACTACAACCCTCGTCAGAGGAGGCTGAGGAACCTGATCATAGAGGATGGGGAGGGGGACCAGACTAAGAGTGACCCCTCCCAGCCTGCCCAGGAGATGAGCCCAGAGGAACCAGCGCCTGGCTCCGCCCCTGTCCCAGAGTCCGGTGACATTATCCAGATGGTGATCCAGCCCAGCCCGGCCCTGGTGATCGAGGAGGTGCTGTCCAGCCAGGGCGTGAGCCAGGGGCCGGTGGAGGAGGGCTTCATGGTGCCTCACGTCATGGAGCAGACGCTGCTGGTCACAGGGACCTTCCCCCTCCACCAGTCTGCTGTGGTGGTAGCCGGGCTGCAGGAGGCCACCCCAGAGAGCAAGGCCTGATGACACATGCACACACACACACACGCACGCGCACAGCTTGGACGCCCTCTGGTCCAAATCAGCAACCAGGCATCAATTCAGAAAATGGTATAACACTGTAGTGACCAATCTGTCTGGTAAAATGACTCACCTGACAATGTACACTTACTGTAATGAGTAACGACCACTTGAGCATTAAAAGACAAACGAGGTTTTAATCAGGCTTTCCCTCGCCACTCAATCGCTGTGGACTCCAATTTTGTGCATGAAATCTGTTAAAATACCTACAGTATGGTGCAGAACAATGAGCAAACCTGTAATATCTAGAATAGAGGGGCGCAATGGATTCAGGATTTCTCTAACAAGGACAATCAGTTTATGTAGAAATGCTGTCACTATCATTCTATTTTTTGCAGCGCTTTCCCCTCTAAGTATCTGTGTTTTGTTTTGTTTGAGGGTTGACCATTGCTTTATTCCAGAAAAGTCAGACCCTTCTTCTGTTCTTGGCTAACTGTAGCTCTTTTTACAGGTTTTATGATAAGCAGTTTTATTCTTAAGCTTTAGTCTACATCACCTGTGATACTACAAAGGTTAAATGGGCGGAAAACGTGAATGTAGCTCAGTAAATAGTTTTTTTTGCATCAGGTCAAATGTGAGACAAATTAAATTGAGACAGCTCTGCCTGCAGTTTTATTAAAGATCATTATTAAAGATCATCATTATACACACACTTATGTTATTTACAAAATGGATTAACTTGAAAACAAAGACAAAACTATAACCATACTTATTATTATTGTTGTTGTTATTATTATTATTAGTCCAACATGTTACCCAAGAGCAAATTGAGAATTCCTACTTCCAGTTTGCCTGACAGCGCCATCGTGTCAGCAGCAGCCTCGATGCCCCAGACTCTCCTCTGGGGAAACGTAGCGTCCTACGCAGACCATGGAACTCCTGCTGCGGCCATCGCTTCATCTCAATGTCCTCCTTCTATACAGCAACAACCATGAAACCACCCAGCGTTCCCAGCACTTAAACTAGACCACAACAAGGAGACGACGCAAAACACTCTCCGCCTCCGTGGCCCTACCTGACCCTTGCGCCCGCTGCATCAAAGTTTAGCTCTATGTTCTGACATTAGATCCACTCATTGAGATGAGCGCTCACCAATGACAGTGGGACAGGCAGAGTGAATTACCGGTACATGGAGCTCACATACTGTAAGTGCACCCAGTACATGCTGTCAATGTCACTCTGTGTATGTTCCTCTTGCTGTAGCATCTTGATAAGGTGTGTAAAAAGCTAGCACTAAAGGGGTAAAAGGGCAGTTCAACTGGACGGCCCCCGGGGGCCGAGGTCCTCAGTGTGCTGCGTTGACATCCTGGTGCTGGTTGAGATTGTTGTTGTGGTTTTGTAGCGCTTGGTGGCGGTGGTGCCGGTGGAGGTGGATGGCGGCCTCGGGCACGTCGATGGGTTCGAAGGCGTTGGACACCAGGGGCATGAACTGGCGGAAGATGCTGACGCTGCCGTGCCAGAAGGTGGCCTGCGGGAGGCGGCCGGCGGGGGTCCAGGTGCGCGCGGCGGGGTCGTACGCCTCCACCACGTCCGACAGTTCGAACGTGTTGTCGTAGCCGCCGGACACAAACAAACGGCCTCCCAGGGCGGCGACGCTACCTCCCACGTGCACCTGGGAAAGCGGACGACAACGAATGAGAAGACGGCGGAGGATGAGTTCTAATTCTAACATTTAACTGTTCATATCCATACTCTCAAATATATAAAACCAGTCACACACCCTTGAATATTCAAAGTGTAAGTGGCTAAGAGACATGACTAGTTATCAGACTAGACAGACTAGCATGTTACCCACCTGGGTCATGGGACTAATCTTATCCCATTCGTTCTTCTGGGGGTTATAAACATCAACCTCTGCTGAGTCATCCCTGTAAGACATGAATAAACCATGAGTCATGCCGATGCTAGAAAAACAATCATTTCATACTAATTTGACAAGTACAACTAGACTGCACTCGGGCAAGGTGCCAAGTTGCGCCCACTTTTGTTTTTGCCTCCGATCGGGAAATTAATTTCACCTAAATTCACTTGACTGATGTTTCAGAAAGCCCTTATATAAAAAGTTTTTAAACCAGGAGCCAAGCTGGACCGTATGAGTGTGAAATCCACTGAATGTGTTTGTCGAGTGCACGCTTCTAAAGATCCTGCAGTCAAATTACTTTTTCAAAATGTTTGCAAGGAGCCCAATGTCAAATGGAGAGAGGTAGTCGTTGCTGCCCTCTGGTGTTCATTCGGGAGTATTATAATAACTCCTAAACACTTTCAGAACAAAAGAGAAAAATAATTTGTGGATCCGCCCTATGTACTGTACCAAGTATGAACGTCATAGGGTTATTTGTTTTCGAGCTGTGGTGCGAACAACCTGCCCATCCAGCCACACACACACATCCCCACCCACACACAGCAGTGAGCACCCTACTTGCCTCGCAAGTAACTAGTGTTCTAAAGTCTGACGTCACATGGTCGTCAATGGATCACTGTTTTTGTCTATGAGAAAAATTAATGGGGATTCTAGCCCTGCGGTCTGGGGTTCACAGAGGACGTTTTGATTGATATATATATATCAATCGATATATATTTATATATGTATACTTTGATTTATTCATTTATATTTGCTTCAACTACATAATTCAATGGATCTAGTGTTAACTATTATGTAGTATTATGAAGCAAATATTAATGAATAAATCAAAGTATATATATATATATGTCAAGAGTTATATTTTGTCATAAACAAACAAATGAACCCTCCTTACCTGACAAAGTAGATGAGGCCGTTGAGAGTGACCGTTTTGGGGGCGAAGGACCAGGGGGGCAGCTGGCCACAGTTCACCAGGGTCCAGCGGTTGTTGTCGGCGTCGTAGCTCTGTATGGCCATGGTGTCCTCCGCCGTCATGGAGCCGATGGCGTACAGGCGCCCCCGGCAGGTGGTGGTGGAGCAGTTGTCCATGGCGTGCAGCATGGGGGGCAGGGCCTCCCAGCAGTCCAGCGCGTGGTCGTAACGCTCCGTGCTGTCCGAAGCCACCACGTACAGCTGACCCTTCAGCACGCACGAGCTGTGGTACTCCCGCGCCTTGAGCATGGGCGACACCTCCGTCCACTCGTTCACGCTGGAGTTGTAGCGCCACACGCCGTCGTAGAGGCGCGAGCCGTCGGAACCGCCTGACACAGAGAGAGGGATGAGAAGGTCACTGGATAGTAGGGGTGTAACAATATATCGTGCCACAATATATCGCGATACAGAAACGTCACAATACGTATCGTCAAGGTGAAAACAATATTGTGATATGTTTATTGTATATCAGTGAACACTGGCTACACAACGCTGGTAACAAACACGGCTTTTGTCTCTAGGCCTATCCATGATATTACAACAGTTAAGCTCTAAATTCACAAAGTGTATTGGAGTAGACATGTGGAGAAATGCACTATTGGTGTGAACAGCAGCACTACTGCAATGCTTCACACCTGCCCTTAGTGTATCGTATCGTCAACCCAATATCGTGTATCGTATCGTGAGATTAGTGTATCGTTACACCACTACTGGATAGATCAACAATATGTTATTCTAACCAAATTGAGTCGGTTAAACTCACTCCTCAGTATAAACACCTGCACTAACTTCAGCGCCGTCGCTGGATAAAGGTGTTTATGAAAGGTGGTCATGTGTTATGTGGTCATGTAAACATAATTTAATGTTATTTATTGCTTTATAAATGTTCTTAGCCGGTAGACAAACATACTCCAGGAGCTTGCTCGATCGCCTTGTTGAGATGGGTCAGGGAAGAATTTTTTACAGCTCACTTATCTGGCCCCTGGGTGATACTGTTTTTTTTGCTTCCCTCTGGAATATGTAGGGGTGGGACGTATGCCCACCTCCCTTGTTCTCTGTAAAGCGCATTGTGTTGCCTCTGGGTATGAAATGTGCTATATAAATAAAGCTTTGATTGATTGATTGATTGATGTGTGTTGGCAAGTCAGAGGACCCGAGATTGAACGCAGCGTGGGGAGGTGAGCGTGGAAGCAATACTGACAAGCGACACAGTGACAACAGTTGCACTATCTACTGTATACCTTGTTATAAGTGTTGCACATTTACAGGCCTTGCACTCTTGTCTGTTCTGAGTTGGCTATCAAAGAGGCCTCTTCAACTTTATCCTTCATACCATACAAAACATTTATCTCCCAGTCATGCAGACATGGAGTTCAGATTCCAAACCTAGTATAGTACTATGTGCTGCTCAAAGCACGCAGAGTAGGTCTAACATTCATGCCACGTCTTTTCAATGAGCTCAATTCTCCTCGTCAGTTTCCAAACAGGTGTTGTGGGCTTATGTTCCGAGTCAGGAACACCTATTTTATAGATACATAGGTGGAAATGGGCCGGAACGCGCCAGGAGTCAATTCTGAGCCGGTGGGGATGACGTTCCAGTTCAGAATTCCGAGATTCATTTAATACATGATTAAAATATATTAAACTAGAAATGATGCTCAGAGAGCACAGACCTCCGCCCCCGAATGCATTTTGTGGCTCTGCACATGGCAAAATTGAATGGGTTCTAAACTGCCCCCCTTGGGTCACAGCCGGCAGGGGGCAAAGCGGTGCACTCCGGACCCTCCCCCCACACACCCCAGTCCAAACCCTGTGTCTCTAGCACCTCCACACAGGTAGCTGGCTTTGTTATGAGTTATGTTTCCTTTTTGTGTAATTCTACTCCAAAAAATGACTGGAGGTGAATGGGTGGCTGTATTTGGCCGGCTCTATGGCGCCCCCCTCGGGTCACAGCCGGTGGTGGGCAATGCTTTGTACTCTGGGCTCTTCCCCCGCACACCCCAGTCCAAACCCCATGTCTCTAGCACCCCCACACAGGGAGCTGGCTTCGTTCTTCGTTCTAAGTTTTGTTTTCATTCATGTATCCGGCCCGTGATACGAATCTGCTCCACCAGTTCACATTTCCAGGTGGTCTGAGCAGAACCCAGCTGGCAAGAAGTCGTTGAAAAGACGTTCAAAAGACACATTTTCCAGACTTCTAAGAAAATGTTTGAAAGCCCAAAAAGGCATCTTTCTAAGATTGTTGAAAAGATGACTTTCAGGTTTTTGCCAGATGTCTAAAAAAATTCCTCTTTGGTTCAAATTTAAAAGACCAAAAGGCATTGTTTTAAGGCCATTGAGACATCTTGAATTCATCCTAATTTCAACCATCGATTAGTGATATATATTCATTATATTATTATATCATCCTATGATTCTCAAAATCACAATTGACAAAAAAGTACATAGCATTCAGATCATTTAAAAGAAAGGACCTTTAAAAAGTTGACACATAAAACAGGGCCACTAGAGAAGTACATGAAGATAAGATTACTGCATCTTATCGGGAAGTTAGGTGTTTGGTGCATCAAAAACTAAAAATATACCAAGCCGACAGTCCAGTCGGAAAACAGTGAGGGTTCTAACCGTCAGGAGGTATTCACATATTTTAGTGTCACTTTGAAATGCCAAGCGCATCCCAAGAAGTAAACAACTACTTTGGCCATTGCCTCACGCATAGTTTAGATCGTTGGATTATCCGCCAAAAAATGTATGCCTGCAACTCAGCCTTATACATAAACATCAACACTGAGACGAAAAAGATTGAACGATCATATTGCTCGAGCATTTTTGCCAAAGTCTGAGTTGTGGCGCGCGCATCCCTGGGGGTCTGCACATTGTTATGGCGTGCACATCACCAGCTGTATGGACTTACTAATGGAAAAAGAATCACAAGGACACTATCAAAGGTATCTGACTAAATCACCAGCGTGTGCTGCTGCCATGAGCGCTGCTGTCAAGCTCCACCGAGGTCGGCATTGAGTGCTTCAATTATTCATGGGATTATCATTGTCAGAACAGTATGTGAAGGTATGAAGGTCTGGGATGTTTCCTCATGGAAACACTGCCTTGTTCTGCAGACCACTGATGATGAAGATGATGATGATGGTGGTGGCCTCTCTGGGATGAACCCACCCCAACACTGCTGCAGTCAAGACTAGTCTAGTCCTGGCAGAACCCCATGTCCCACCTTACCTCCCCTCATCTCGCTGTGATACACACAGCCTGAGTGTCTGACTGTGGTTTATTTATAATCGCACTGCCCGCCATTTCATAAGAGGGCTGGACTGGAAAACTACTGAGCTTTCCAGTTAGAGTGACACAGCAACCGTAAACACTGTCAATCTTGGCTGACGTCTGTTAGGTCTCAGGTGAAATAAGAACTAACAAACAAAACAGTACTTTTGTTTACATGACTTACATAAACCTACAGCTTTGCTCTCAATCCAAGGACTTTGACGGAAAAAGAGGTGTATTCATTTGTGCGCTTCGGGGTACGATCCACCTACCTGTGACGTACATGTCGTTGCCTAGGGCAGCTATACTGTAGCCACCGCCCAAATGGTCGGGGAATTCGGCCAGGTAGCGCCACTGTCCGGTCTGGGGGTTGTAACAGTCCACGGTGACCAGCTCGTCACAGTCCTGGTCGCAGCCCCCGACCACCACCAGAATCTCCGCCAGGCCGGTGGACGGCCGCGGCCTCATGCGGTGACAGGGCCGGTCGTGGCGGTCGTACTCGCAGGACTGGAAGCTGCGCGCCTCGCTGACCATGTGCAGACAGGCGGGGGACAGGTAGACCAGCGGGTCGCTCTCCACGTGCGCCAGCAGGAAGAACCTCCTGACGAAGGGCAGCCTCACCCGCTGCAGCAGCTCGGGCCAGTAGTGCAGCCTCCGCTGGAGGTCGGCCTTCACCCACCGCGCCGCCAGCTGATAGGCCGTCTCCTCCTTGTCCACGCACAGCCCGTCGTCCGACACGATCTCCAGCAGCCGCTTCCACGGCAGCCGCTCATAGTCCGCCCCCTTCGCCAGGTCCACGATGTTCTTGAGGACGAAGCGCCGGGCGCTGGTGGCGAGCTCGCGGCAGGCGTAGGCCTCGGCGAAGTCCTGGATCTCCAGGCAGTTGGTCACGTCTAGCCTCTGCTCCAGGAAGGCGCAGCACGCCTCTTTGACCGAGGGGAACTGGAACAAGTCGGCCGTCTTCAGCAGCAGGTCCACGTTGTCCTGGGTGACCGTGACCCGGCCCGTGTAGCAGAAGTCCACCAGCAGGCCCAGCAGCTCGGCGGACACCTCGTGCAGAACCACGCGGTCCATGGCGCTCTCCCTCAGGGTCCCGGCGAACATGGCGCGGAAGTAGGTGCTGGCAGCCGCCAGCACGGTGCGGTGGCAGTGGAACTCGCGGCCCTCGGCGCACAGCGTGACGTCGAAGAACTTGCGCTCGGCGCGGAGCTCGTGGATGCCCCGCAGCAGGTTAAAGGCGTGGGACGTGTCGAAGAAAGGCAGCGTGGAGGGCTGCGTCTGAAGGACCGGCTTCTCCATCGCTCCTCCCTCTGGGTCGCGCTGACTCGGCGGTCCTTCTCAGAAGACTGGGTTAGTCTGAAAACACAATGACCGTTCATTAGCTTCTGTCGGTTAGCCAGCCCTACAGAAAAATAGACCAGAGATGTTTCGCAATACGTAAGAAGTGGTGAACCACTCACACTCAGTAGCGAAGAATACAATTATAGAGTTATTTACAATTACAATTATAGAGTATAGAAGTATAGATGACTGAAGTATTTGCTGATTAAAAATAAAATATTTGAATGTGGAAGCAAAAAATATAGATAGGATAAAGCTAGAACTGAATAGACCACATAGTTAAACAAGACATAAGCCAGGCAGACAACTTCTAAGAAGGCCTATTTCGGATCGTTTTATGATAACCAATAGAATCTAAGAAAACAGCCGTGTTCTACACATGCCTACCTGAGGAGCCCTGTCCGACGTGTTAGCGACGAAGTATCGACCTGAAGTAGCTCTATGCTACGTTCTAGAAAGTGTGACGGCACAGTTCTGGAGAGTACGAGCAGCTCCTCGTCTGCGTTTAAAAAAGAGAGCTCGCCTGTGCTCTGGGGCTATAAATACCCTGGCAGTGTCCATTTCCACCGGGGGGTAGGGGGGAATGAGGGAGCACACCTAACACTTGGTGAACCAACGCAGGCTTTAACATCCCCCTCCTCATAGCTCTGGCTGCAGGTCATCCGTATGAGTAAGAGCACAGACATGAGCCAGGCCAGAGCCCCTCACCGTCCCAACCAGACACAAACACTGGGCTTTTTGTCATAGTAACCACCAATCAGCTTCTTAAACACACCAGAGCAACAACCTGCTCTTAAAGCAAAGCGCAAAAAATACCACTTGACAAAGACATTCATAATCAGTGTTAAATCAGATTTAAGATAAAGTTAAATCACACATTTTAAGAAAATAAAAACACGATTTTTTCTTATGTGTACCACCTCCACTTTATTTATTTATTTATTTTTTTAGTTCAATACGCAGTCACCTGCTGGAGGGACAGACAACATTGGCTGACTGTGAAGGACATCCAAGATTCCTGGTAAGATTTAGGGATAACCATACCAGCTAAAAATACACTGCTATCTGTCTACACACATTCATAAAAGGCAACAGTTCATCTTCTAGTCCTCCATGGCAGAGCATACAACAACAGTGCTGAAAAGCCTAGCTCACATTCCTCACTAAGGTTTAACAATGCAGCCCTCGGCTCAGCTCAGGAAGACCTCAGCCAACTCTCTCCAAGGGTAGACTGGGCCCCCAAAGATTCCCCTGCTCCCTACAGAGGACTCAAACCCTGCTTTAGGCCTTTACACTCACATCCTACCAGCTGCTGAGGTGATTAATTCAGTTGGATGATCACATTTCCAAAGTTGAACTTTACTGGCCCTCATGAGTCAATGAGGTCTGTGCCTAAACTAATCTTTGATATTACTATACAAGGCAACCACTGCCCTGTGGTTGTCTGGTAAAGTGGATTATGTCATTCAGTGCCACTCTCTTCTTGTCCACATCTGGAGTTGCTTTGCATTAACAGAAACCCGTATTTCTGTGGGATTCAAAGTAAGCAGAGCAGCTAAATAGCCTAATTTCAAAATATCCAGGGTTGTTGCACAATTTGCAGGCGGTGTGTTTACCAAATGGACCCTGGAATAGCTGACCGAATATGATACCTATACGACGAGGAAGGGAGAGAGGGTAAAAGCAGAGGTGGGTGGACAAACTGGCTGGTGTGTGAAGGAGCACAGAGAGCCTAGTGTGACAGACGCACCATGTGACTACAACCTGCCCACTTAGAGAGTGTGGGCTGTACTGGTGGGCGGTCTCTCACCCTGTAACAGTAGTAGTCTGTCTGTCACAGACAATTCACTCATGCTCTGTACTTGGGGCTATGACCTCCGGGGGAAATCCCAACTGAGGCGGCAACTTCGTTTTTGGCTAATGAGCTACACTTGATAGTACTGGTATTAGATGGGTCCCTTGTCCACTGTAGTGCACTGTACCATAATGCCAAGAGGAGGTTTACACAAAGGCTCAAATCTGACAAATGACCAGCCACATAGCTAGCATGCAGAAAGGCATAATGGCAGACAAGCCAGACAGCAATTTTCAAGGGTCTGTCTGTACAGCCTGATCTCTGTAAATCCTTGAGCTGGATTAGGGATTGAGTGTTATATTCAGATTAAAAAAAAAAAAAAAAAAAAAACATACAGCAGTGTAACCATAAACATAAAGAAATGATTTTGGAAAGACAAAACCTATGTTGATTTTGTAGAGCAGTTGGTTATCTTCATACAATTTACAGTATCCTTCAGCCATAAGATTCATTATATCAGAATGTCTGGTTTTAGGTAGCCCAAAGAAAGGAATGTTTATTTGAAAGTTGTGTGTATATGAGGTAAATTAGAAACAGACTGTTCTTTCCTGGGTTGAAAACAACTTATGTTGCCTCTTGCTGGTAAGATTTGTTTACTGCCATAGTGAGCATTGCCACATGGTGATGTAATGATGTTGAATTAGCACACAATTAGCACATCACTCCTCCAGGAGAAGCTCCAGGCAAACAGAAAAATCAACTGACCACCTTGAACTTGGCCTTGGCTTGGGTCAGTGTGGAGCAGTCTTCCGTTGGGCCCTTCCAGGCTCTTGGGAACTGTAACCCTAACCCTAATCCTAACCTGCTAGCTGGTCTAACGTTGCCTGCAGAAGAATATCGAGACCCTGTGGAAGCATTATATCTCCATCTCTGGTGCCTGAAGATTCTACCCCGCTGACAAAGTAGTTTCACTTTCTTGTGTTTTGATTTTCCATCCCCTGCATCAAAGGCCCTACATGTGGGGGTCACGCTGGCCACTGGCAGGCGCAGAGTCTGGGGGACACGCTACTAGCCACTAGCCCCCTGCCTACTCCTCAGCCTGTTCCAAGATGCCACCATACTGGGGCTGTTAAAGTTTAAAGTTCAGAAATTATATTGGGATCTCTCTCTTAAAGGATAAGTTCTCTCATTGGCCCCATTGACTTCCATTGTAGCCGACTGTGTGCCCGCAGAACAACAGCAGCTAGCTCAATACTGATGCGATCAGGGAAGTTATAGACTCTATGTGCCAGGTTCATGTAAGACAGACTGAGAATAGGCCAAAAGGTCCAACATAGTGAGCTCATCTTTGAGAGAGGTCAGAGGACAATGGCCAGACTTGTTCAAATTAATAGAAACGCCATAAATGCTCAACAGCTGTTTACAACAGTGGTGTACAGAAACCAGGGTACCTTGTTGAATCCATGCCACAAAGAATTCAGGCTGTTTTTGAGGCAAATGGGGGTCCTACCTACTAGATAGGTGTTGTACCTAATACAGTGGCAACTAGAGTGTATGTTGGCAATGGGAACAAGTGCGCAGTAAACATGTTGACCCCCACAACTTTGTGTCAATGAGGCAGTGGAAGCAAGTGTAACCAGGCCTAGACAAGCAAGGAAGCGCCCAGAGCTCTAAACTCTGTGGATTTAAAAAGAAGTGGGCCTCTGAGTATAATGGACTATTTGCTGAGACACAAAGCATTGTTTTCTGGCAATGGGACAAATGAAGAGCCATGATTTATGATCAGCATAGCCTACACCTGTAAGCATTGTAGGCTAAAGTAGGCTATATGCTTGCTATTTGCACCAAAAACAGTTTGATAAGCGGATATAAAATCTGTAAAACAGGCTTTTCAATTCCAACTAGGCTAATTGATTAATCCAAAGCAATAATCATCAGACTAACAGATTAAACAGTTGTTAGTTGCAGCCCTAGTCTGTCTGGACTGGGCCAAGCAAACAGTACCAGTTGGCAGACTAAAAGGTTCTCCATTCATCAGAAGGCAAACAAATGTTGACATCACAGCTGCGGTCTGTCCCAGCCTCCATACTAGGGGCCCAGACCAGCAGAGTGGAACGAGACCCTGGTCCCACACAGCGGAGTTAAGTAAGTATGAGTAAGTCCTCATATCACCAGTTGAGCCCTGGACATACTCCATCTAAAGAGGCCCCCAGGCTGCAGATTAGAGGGTGCAGAGACTGAATGGGGGTCAAACCCTGGTATGCTGATGTCACTAGTTGTCTATGCTCACCAGATAATGTTGGTCCACAAATATCTTAACTTGCTAGGAGCCTAACAATGCATTGCAAGCTATGTAATGGACTCTGATGGGTTCTTTGAGTATGGGTCACTAATAAAGTATAGGCACTGATGTATAGTTTTATGGGGACAATAAAGGCTAATGGCGGTTTAAGGATAAATGACTAAATTAACATCTAGAAACCCTGTCACTTAGCCTACATCTATGAAACACCCGATAAGCCCGACAAATAGACTACAGGTAGGCTAACGTTAAAAATGCATAGCCCATGTGAAGGGAGGCTATAACCCAACCGACAATATCTGCGTAAATTGTAGGCGTAAAGAATAATTAGAGCTAGACAAGAGGATTTTGTGTCATCAATAATGCGACCAATTCACAGATGGCGTTATGGTCAGTAAAATAAACTCGAGTTTAATTTTACAACATCCAAAAATGAGCTGTCCCAACGACACAATGTCTGATGTCTGCCTGTTGTTTCTGCGCTTCCAGTAGGATCATATGACATCGAAAGACAAAATGGATACAAGACCTTTCTATCAATTAAGTGATTTAGCCTACTTACCAAAACTTGTATCCGAGAGCAGGAATGTATTCAGTTTTATGGTTTATGTTATTATAAAGTTAGCCGAGCGATGTTTAGATTTTCAGTTTGAACTGAAACTTTGATGTTGGGGATCAGTGCTGCGCTATGACTGCGACACACGATATTTTGCCTTTGGAGACTCCCCATTGGCTAGTCTACTCAGTCCATACGTTTTGTCCTCTAGTGTACACCGTATGGGTGGAGCTGTTGTTTTTTCACCCATGTTTTCACCACAGTCTTCGCTTTTTGGTAGGCTACCAATACTCCGCCCACCCGGACTACCTCGGTAAACAAAAGAATGTGATCTGTAGGTCTATCCGACGTTTGTTAGAATGCTTCTGCAATTTTACTGAAATCTCGTGTAATGTTTCCTGAAATACTTTTATCATATCAAAATGTTTGTTATTCCAGTATATATGCTCAGTGCTATCTTATATATAATCTATATTCAGCTAAAAAAAAATACAGCAGTGTAACCATAAACATAAATAAATTATTTAGGAAAGACCATAGTCTACCATATGTGTCTGTAGTGGAATTGTCATCATTATGGTAGGCCTAACATATTTTACTGGTTTCCATTATTTTAAGGTCCAGTGTTTCTGTGCCCTCAGGAGTTATCCTATATTGATAGCACCTCCTCAAGGTTGAGGCACCTTCGTGCCAAACATGAGAATGCAGCAACATTCCAAGACAATCCAGGCAACACAGGCGAAGTAAGCAACTTCCATCAGTTTTTATTATTTCATAATTATGATTGTTAGTATTATGTGGCCATGTAAATTGTCTATTATTACGCGCCCATGTAAGTACATTATCATGTTACAAATGTAATGATTAAAATCATTATAATCTTCCTGACAGAACAAACACTGGATGATGCATTGGTTCACATGGTTGTGAAGGATGTTCCGTCATTCACCATTGTGGAGGATGAAGGCGTCAAGGCCTTCATCAGCAAAGACCCTATACATCATCCCTAGAAGAAAGGCCTTGAAGAAAATGGTGGAGGCCAAGTACAAGGCCACCAAAGAGAAGGCTATGGCTTAGGTTGAGTCTGGATTTTATTCATCTAACTTTTGCTTTACTCTTCTGTCTTCTGCTGCTGTAACACCCACCACAGTGAATTACTGAAGTCCCTCTTATCTTATTTTAGGTGAGAGAAGCCTCAGCGGTTAGCCTAACTGCTGACATGTGGACCTTATGGACCCCGGCTGTGATAAGCCACTACATCACAGAGGAGGTTATTTTTATTTGGAGTTTAAGTAGATGTCACAATGGAGTGATACAAAGAAATCCCAGAGGTTAATAGTCCAACTTCCTTCATCTCTACAGGTCCTACATGTGTCCTGTTGGGAGGAGCATTTAGTATGTATCTTATGACATTCTGCGCTACCTGCATTTTGTTTTTTAGATTTAGTTTGTCCACTGTTATTTTGGGGGTAGGAAAGTTCCCCCAAACCCACACAGCAGCTAACCTAGCCAAGGCCAAAGATACTCTGATGGTTCTTTTTTTTGTTTTTTTGTTCGGCCCATGGACCCGACCCGTGCTTCGGATCCGCTCCAAAATGTAAGAGGTTGTAATGGATCTGTTGGACCATGCTACTCCCTTCCACTGAGTTTTGTGAAAAGCAGTCCAGTAGTTTTTGGGTAATCTTGGTAACAAACACACACGCACGCAAACCACCAAAAACATAACCTCTCGCCCTGCGCTGTCGCTGGGGCAGAGGTAATAATTCAAAAAGAACAGGTTACCTACAAAAATAAACTTGAGTGTCCACTCCAAAACAACGGAATGATGTTAACTATTGTAGCTAGCTAGCTCTTTCAACCCACACCTCTCTCGCTTATTTACTTTGATACACATTTCACTCATTCACTGACTCCAACTCCCAGCATTCCTCTACTCTCCACCCCCTTAAACCCGATCGAGACTGGCCAATAGAGACGTGGTACCACCCACAGGATTCTGCAAAAGGTTTGGATTTGCATGCAAAGCTTTTTTGATCCAAAAGCAAAGACTTAGGTTTTGAAGGCATTTTGGATTTGCACTTCGGGCTCTCCCCTCTCACACCCCAGTCTAAACCCTGTCTCTAGCTTTCTGCGTAATTATAGTCCAAAAAATGAATGGAAGTGAATGGGCAGTCCGGCTGTGTTTGGGCAGCCCTTGGACCCGAACTGTGTTTCGGATCCGCTCCAAAATTTAAGAGGTTGTAAGTTGGCCCATGTTACACCCTTCCACCGAGTTTCGTGAAAATCTGACAGAGCTCCAACATTCCTCTGTGGAGATGGGAGAACCTTCCAGAAGGACAACCATCTCTGCAGCACTCCACCAATCAGGCCTTTATGGTAGTGTCCAGATGGAAGTCACTCCTCAGTAAAAGGCACATGGCAGCCCACTTGGAGTTTGCAAAAAGGCACCTAAAGGACTCTCAGACCATGAGAAACAAAATTCTCTGGTCTGATGAAACCAAGATTGAACACTTTGGCTTGAATGCCAAGCGTCAGGTCTGAAGGAAACCAGGCACTGCTCATCACCTGGACAATATCATCTCTACAGTGAAGCGTGATGGTGGCAGCATCACGCTGTGGGATGTTTTTTCAGTGGCAGGAACTGGGAGACTAGTCAGGATCGTGGGAAAGATGAATGCAACAATGTACAGAGAGATCCTTGATGAAAACCTGCTCCAGAGCGCTCTGGACCTCAGACTGGGGTGAAGGTTCACCTTCTAACATGACAACGACCCTAAGCACACAGCCGAGAGAACAAAGGAGCCGCTTCGTGACAAGTCTGTGAGAATGTCCTTGAGTGGCTCAGCCGGACCCCAGACTTGAACCAGATTGCACATCTCTGGAGAGATCTGAAAATGGCTGTGCACAGACGGTACCCCTCCAACCTGATGGAGCTTGACAGGATCTGCAAAGAAGAATGGGAGAAACTGCCCAAGAATAAGTGTGCCAAGTATACTTGCCAAGTATACTTACCATACTCAACTGCTGCCAAATGTGCTTCAACAAAGTATTGAATAAAGGGTGTGAATACTTATGCACTTGATATTTGTGTGTTTTATTTTTCATAAATTTGCAAAAAGTTTTAAAAAGAAAGAAGCTATTTTCACTTTGTCATTATGGAGTATTGAGTTTAGAATTTTGTGTGGGGGGGGAATTAATTTAATCCAGTTTGGAATAAGGCTGTAACATAGCAAAATGTGGAAAAAGTGAAGGGATATGAATGCTTTCTGGATGCACTGTATCTCCCCCCTCCCCCCCCTCATCTTCTCAGTACTGTTCACCACTCTCTTTGCTTTCCTTCTTTTTCTATCTTCTGTGCAATATCTCTTCCTTACATTTCACACCAATAAACAGACACACACACATCCTGTTGTGACGAGTGGAGCAGAGGGGCATGCATGATCAGCTCCGTTTTCAGGGTTTAATTCTCCGAGGCAGTACAGAGGTTAAAGAGGTCATTATCAGGTCATCCCTCTTTTCCTGTACCCAGTCCATCATTAAACACACCACAAGCAAGACAAGTTCTGCTCAGAGCGCTCCACAATTTATATTTGGAGATGACACACCTCATGTGTGGATATCAGATTCCACTTCCTTGATGATGGGGAAGGATTATGGAGGGGGGGGGGTGTACTGGGCTAGCCTATATGTAAACTCTATTGTTCCTCAAAGGGGCTAGGCACTTTGTACAAATTCAACCATCCTGATGAAGTGTAATTACTTTGACAACTTCACTCTTGGCTCGCTCCCTCAAGACAATAAAGCTAATATTTTTTGCCCACTGTGTCTTCCTAGCGGCCCCAGAGAGTGAGAGGCTGCAAAGCTGTTTCTTAGACCACTGTTGACATCTTCCGAGAGGAAAGAATCATGCAGAATGTGGTCGGCCCACATTCTCTCTCTCTCTTTCTCTCTCTCTCACACAAACACATACTGGGCCCTCCATCCCAATCTCTAAGGTCCTGCTCCTCTTCTCTGTCTCTACTATACCCCCTGATGGACAATTTAGGGTAATTTGAGACTAGACATACAGTACATTTATGGGATAGAGACTAGACATACATTTATGGCAATTGGTACCTTTTTGGGCAACTGGTGCTGTGCCAGTTTTCATTGGTGATACCAATTTAAGATGGAGCTGTAAGTAATCTGGAGAGGTTTACCCTGAACCACTGTGTCCAATCCAAAATCATCTGCTGGCACATACTGTAGCTATCTTGTTGTTCTGAGAGGAAGATAGAATATAAACAATAAGATCACATTTCCACAACCACATACTGTAGCTGCGAGGAGAGTCCAACCATATTGTTTGCATCGTTTTGGATTGGACAAAAAGGATCCCAAGTCCCCAGTATGATCATCTCTCAAACCCACATACCAGCTCCGCTTCCACTGGGAGTTCCCACACCATCTCAGTCGTTCCCGTCTCACAGAAGATAAAACCACAACTCCCCCTGCCACTGAACATAACATACTTGGAAGAGACACTAAGGCAGACATTATCAATCAATCAATCAAGTTGGATTTATATAGCGCCCTTCATGATACCCAGAGCGCTTTACAGAGTCCAGTATTCATTCAGACACAGTAATACTGGTGGTGGTAAGCTACATCTGTAGCCACAGCTGCCCTGGAGCAGACTGACAGAAGCGTGGCTGCCAATCAGCGCCTACAGCCCCTCCGACCAACACCAACATTCATTCACATTCATACGTTGCATGTCTTTATGATGGTGGGGGAAGCCGGAGTACCCGGAGGGAACCCACGCAGGCACGGGGAGAACATGCAAACTCCACACAGAAAGGACCTGGAACGATTATATGTGGCTTTCCCTGTCTCTAAATTTAGAAAACAGGATTTTAACTTTGATCTCAGCTCATATTTACGTTAGCATGCCAGAGGTGCAAACCAATCCCAGGTGAAAAAGGTGACAAATATGCAAACCCATACATACACAGATCAAACAAATGACCTATTCTGGATTAAAAACGGCTATTTTCACCTAAAGGTGACAAGTCTGCACCCCTGTATCCTGTCTTTTGCCTATTGATGAGGGGTGTCTGGGTCCCGAACACTGGGCCGAGAGCTGCCACGCAATCTCTGAGGAGAACCGTTCTGGGCTCACTGGGAGAACCAGGTTCCATACGGAACACCTGGGCAGGAAGTGAGAACGCAGTCTGCATGTTTCTCCAACATTACCTAATATTCCCATAGGTCTAATCTCTCTGTGGAACATTGTCTCGTTTACATGTTAGCCATTTAACTGACTCATTTATCCAAAGCACCTTTCAAAATATATTATAACTATATTTTGTCTAGAGTGAACCGACTGTCTGGTTCCCTTGAACTGATCTGTGAACAGGGTGCTTGATATCCACTGTAATCATTCATTGATATTTTCAATTGAAAAAATACAGTGTCCTTTAATGTAGTACAGTGCCCACAAAGATATATGGATAGCCATGCTTTCTGAATAACTCAAAGCACTGTAAATGAAAATACCTATATTCTACTGTGACCTTTAAGGTTATTTAAAACATTTTTCATTAAAATTGCACTTTGCCAAATTTTACAAATATCCAACTGGTACAGATGGCTGTTCTCGTATTGGAGAGATCCAAATATTTCCCCTTGTTCATTGAATGGCCAACAAGCTGGCAAGTAATATCAATATGTGGATACTTATTGCCATCTGCTGGTCAGATTGGAGAAAAACATGATAGTCATCACATCCCATTCAGTGAGACCCATTACTGTACATGTCAATCAAAAATAACCAAAAACAAAAACATAATACATGACCGACAAATCAACGCACAACCAAAGCAAGAAAGCAGGGTTTTATTCTTGAAATTATTTTTTATAAAATGTAATTTATTCATGTTTCTTTTTTTTCTTTTCATTTTTCCACCAACTAACAGTTTGGTCTATTTTCCGCTCCCCTCCCCCTGGTATGTGTGTGACAGTGGGGGTCTGGATCTCTCTCACATGGCAGAGTTGTTCTCTGTCAACAGGTGGAGAGGGGAGGAGGAGGGTTGTGTGAGAGAGTACTTGGGGGGGGGGGGGGGGGTGCAGGGGGAGAGGAGGGGAGGTTTGGGCCTATAGAGCATGCTGAGACTAGGGTGGAGAGATGGGAGAGTAGAGAGGGGTATATATACATACAACACCACCACCACTATTTTAATACTGGTAAGATGACCACAAAGAGCGAGAGAAAACGGGAGGGGGGATGTTTTCTGTTATATAGGAATTTTGACTGAAGAAAAACAAAAAAAAGACCATGTTCAAATGGCTCAGTGCATTCATTCAATGACGAGAACTAGAAGCACAGTAATATCACATTTGTTGATGTGTTGCCGTTGGCTTGACCATCAACTAATGAAGTCAAAGATGTCGACTAGACACTGTAGAATCCGAGACAGGAAGTCAGTCCATTTAACATGTTTATCAGCTGTTTACAATACAGTGACTATGCCCACCAGTGATGAGCAGTCCATGAGGACTGTCGCTATTAGCCCTTTGTCATTTACACTCTACTGCTTCTCCCCCCAAGATCGTGAGTATTCAAAAGCATAATACATTTTAGTTTGTAGCAATGTTCCATGATATGTGGACCAATATTGATATTTGGTGTTCTTGTTCCATTTCCCACGATTCAAAAGCAGCAGCTACAGTACAAACATGGCTAAGCTTAAAGACCATCCCTCTCGTTTACATCACAAAAATACTAATGACATTAGGGTGCCCACAAGCTTGTCAAAGCCAGTCATCCCAGAGCATCGCACTGTAGAAGTCTATATGCAAGACTCACCCTTCAACAACGGGCTATCTGTCATGTGTTCTTCAGTTGGCATTTGATCGTTTTCCAAAATGGCTCAAGGTTTCTCTTCCCTTCAATAGCTCTATTCTATCTAAAACATAAAGAAGGTAAATTGAGTGTTTCCCTTTTTGTTTTTCCCTCTTCCCGTCTCGGCCGACGGCGTGATGTGACGGGAGGTTAGACGACGGAATAACAGCACTGCTGCAACGCACCCCTTCACACCTCAGCAATGTTACATACTGTACTGTACTGTACACTAGACAAAGCAAATGTTGTCAGGGGTGAATTGCACAGCTCCCCAAGGCCACTCATGATATCGGCCTCTCTAAAACAGAATGTAGAATTAGTTGAAAGCTCAAATTCAAATACCAAAGGAGGGATACTAATCTAAAATAAGTTCACAGCAGGGTAAGTCGGTTGTGCCAGATTATAAGGCATTTGTAAGTTCTTCAATAAGCTATGGGCAATGACTTATAACAAAAAGGTAATTTTACAGTGTGGCTCTAAACGGTGAGGGACTTGAGTTGAAGTTCCAACATAACCTTTTGAGGTAGATGGACCAACTGTGTGGGGTCATAAATGCTGCCCTGTAGGCCTTAGTCAACATGTTTCCCATCAACTGGAAGGAAACGAGTTGCAAACATCTGGGATGTGTTCCAGAAAGCATGATTACTGTGTTACAGTCGGTAGATAACTTCATATCAATTAGATATAGCTCTAATTTTGTCCAGAATGTACAACGGTAAAGTGATAACGTCATTCGCCATGGTCGCGTCACTGTTTCGGAGACAAAATAAACGTGGCTTTTAATTGGGTCAGAAAGTAGTAAAAGCACATACAATGGTATATTTTTACAACTGTTGCAGCATTGTTCTAGTCTCCCATCAGACCGCAAACGCTTCCAAATAACGACAGGCGACAATAAATCTGTCAAAAAATGGAAACCACTCCTGCCTAATTTGTCTCCACTCCAATTAAGTTAACACAATCACTTCAACAGCATATTAAAGCAACACTTTTATAGTTTCTTTAAGTGTTTAGTAGTCAATGATACTGATCAGGTTTTACTAACCATACATACAATATACTGTATAAAGTTCCTCTAAAATGCTAGGAGACTAACTCAGCATCCTGCTTTTTGAAACAGCCCCCAAAGTGAAGTTGTAGTTGTGAAGATGGTTTGAAACTTCATGCCCATTTTGTCGAGACCTCATCTTGGCTTTTTTTTTCCCTCCAAAACAATGACAAGCACTTGAGACGCCAAACACAACTCTGCCCCACTAAGAGCTAGAAATGAGTGAGAAGGAAGGACAGGCTTGAAACTGATACAACAAAACCAGTTATTTACCAGTAAGAAGTCAATGAAACACCACATTATCTCCATTGTCAATATTTCAACAGCAGCATGTAAACCTCAGCCGGACGCCGTCATAAACATTTGAGGGTAAATTTACAAGGCATTATCATTTAAATAGACTATATGGCATAAGATAAGTGTCTCTCAATATATCCCTTTGAAGACCCCCATCCCCCTTCCAGCAGATACAGTTCCAAAACGGTGTATCCAGCCCCCACACATTTCTACTGTAACAGTCTCACATTGAGATTCTTGAGATTTAAAGATAATATCTAAAAATATATATATATTTATATATATATACTATTGAATTCCAGTGTAAGATTACTGTTATTTTTGTGCCCCCTTCCCCCCCCGATGGTTTTCAAGTTTAAAAGCGTCATCCATTTTCACACAATGCAAGTCCAGGAGTCTTTTCTACACAACTAGGTACACCAGAGAAGCTATAGGCAGAGACTGCGTCGGCTCGAACGCCCTTCCGGACGAGCGCGAGAGAGAGAGAGTGCTGCTCTCTTCTTTTTCAGGTTTTCGTTTTTGAAAGAGGACGAGCTTTTGAGGGGCTGGGAAGCATTACAACATCACGGGACTACTCAAGAGCAAGGGGGGGGCGAGGTCGGCGGAAGAGGAACGATCCTGAAAAGGCCTGAAGTTGTACAAAGTGGAGATGGACGATGAGATGATGCGGCTCTCTGTGCGTTCCCGGGGCCCGCCGTCTGATAGCGAGAGAGAGAGAGGGAGGGAGAGAGAGAGAGAGAGAGAGAGAGAGAGAGAGAGAGAGAGAGAGAGAATGTACAAAGTTCAAGGGAGGGGTGGAGAGAGAGCGAGGGAATAGGAGTGCGGAAAGGACGCAGAGGTAAAGGTACGGTAGAGCAATAGTGCAAGACTGGGTTGGATACAGAGGGAGAGAGCAGAGAGGAGAGAGAAGGAGGGAGAGAGCAGAGAGAAAAGAGAAGGAGGGAGAGAGAAAAGAGAAGGAGGGAGAGAGCAGAGAGAAGAGAGGAGGAGGGAGAGAGAAAAGAGAAGGAGGGAGAGAGCAGAGAGGAGAGAGAAGGAGGGAGAGAGCAGAGAGGAGAGAGAAGGAGGGAGAGAGCAGAGAGGAGAGAGAAGGAGGGAGAGAGCAGAGAGAAAAGAGAAGGAGGGAGAGAGAAAAGAGAAGGAGGGAGAGAGCAGAGAGAAGAGAGGAGGAGGGAGAGAGAAAAGAGAAGGAGGGAGAGAGCAGAGAGAAAAGAGAAGGAGGGAGAGAGAAAAGAGAAGGAGGGAGAGAGCAGAGAGAAAAGAGAAGGAGGGAAAGAGCAGAGAGACAAGAGAAGGAGGGAGAGAGCAGAGAGACAAGAGGAGGGAGAGAGCAGAGAGGAAAGAGGGAGAGAGCAGAGAGGAAAGAGGGAGAGAGCAGAGAGAAAAGAAGGAGGGAGAGAGCAGAGAGACAAGAGGAGAGAGAGAGCAGAGAGACAAGAGGAGGGAGAGAGCAGAGAGAAAAGGAGGAGGAGAAAGCGACAGAGGTAAGTGCGCTCCCTGTGGCCCCCGGCTCATCGGTAGACCAGGTGCGATATGGTGCCCGACTTGAAGTTGAGCTGATGGTTGGGCACGAAGCTGTGCTGGGGATTCTTCCGCGTGCACACGTCCTTGGCGTAGAGCAGCATGCACGTGTCGCACGACACCTTCGAGCAGTTCACGCACGTGTGCGACGAGCCGGGCTTGTTGCAGAAGCCGCAGCGCGACCCGCCCCCTACGCTCGCCCGGTCGCTATTGGCCCCCACGGGCACGGCCATGGCGACGGACTTGCCGGGGAACAGCTTGGTGGACATGAGGGGCTTCTCCGCCATCTGGGGGTGAGGAGTGTGGGGGTGGGTGTGGGAGTGGGTGAGGGTGAGGGGGTGAGGGTGGTGGTGAGAGGAGTGGGAGTGAGTGTTGGAGTAGACCGACAGCTTCTCCTTCACCGGGATGTAGCCGTCCAGCGGGCGGGGCGATTTGGCCGGGTAGTCCTGCAGGCCGCAGCAGGGGGAGGGGTCAATGTCGTGACAGGCCGGACAGAGGATCATGTCACACCTCTGGCAGGAGGCCAGGCTGGAGCAGCCCAGCCCACATCCCTGGCACTTCACCACCCCTCCTCCTCCTCCGTGGGCTTTTAGCACCCAGCCATCCCGGGGCTCTCTGGAGGGAGGTCTGGATGGCGTCTGCCTGCCCCCGAGGCCGCCGCCCCTCTCCGTGTACAGGTCGATCTCGTCCAACGAGGACAGGTGGTAAGAGGAGTACGCGTCGGCCGGCGGCGGCGACTGGATCGGGAAGAAGTCGGCCACGGGGCTGTAGGAGGGCGGGGCCGCCACGGAGAGGAGCGACGTCGAGACGTTGGGCCTGATGATCTCGTCTTTCATGTCCTCTTCGGCGTCGACGAACAGCGGCTCCTTCCTCAGGCTCAGCGACGCCTTCAGGACGGGCTTGTTGACGGCGGCGTGCCAGTGGCCCGCTCCGTCCGTCACGTCCACCGACTTGGACGGCCGCCCGCCTCGCCGCAGGTGGTGCGGGTGGGAGCGCTCCATGTCCAGCGGTCGCACCGCCAGCCGGGCCATGTCCGCCCCCAGGCTGTCCCGCCGACGGAGGGCCTCGGCGCAGCCCGCCGCGTCGTCCCTGCAGCCCCTCCTCAGCTCCAGGGCCTCCATCTCCGAGGCCGCCCCCCGGGCCAGAGCGACCACCTCCCCCAGCAGGCGGCACTCGGCCTGGGCCAGGAACAGCTCGAAGGCCAGCTGCCGGAGGTGGGCCGGGCCCCCGGGGTGGTCCCGCACGTGGAACTGAAGCTCGTGGTCGCGGGAGTAGCCGATAGAGCGGAGGAGGGAGCGGAGATCGGCGTCGCACACGGCGGACTGGAGGTGGTACACGTACGGGCCGGTGAACGTCTGCATGAGGGGGGAAGAGTTAGCCCGTTAGCTAACAGTTAGCCAGCCATGTTTGTTATGTAGCATAGGCCTAGCTGTTAATAACACACTAAATATAACCGACAACCAAATAAGAAGGACCCAAGTCAACATAATAAGTCACTTAATATTAGAATAAACAGAGCAGAAAAAAGCATATTGGTCGCTACGTTCCTCCAGTAGGCTGCATAGCACCGCAATCACATCTCCACAGGACAGCGAAAGTGCCCCCATTCCATTTTAGTATGCCTAAAATACAGCCAAGCCGATTGGGCAGTACATTATTAGCATAATATTCATTCACTGCCTTTCCAGACACTATTAGAGGGGAGGGGGTAGTGCACATCCACTACCAATGTAATACACACTTTGGTTGCACATTGTTATGCCTGGTCCGCCTTTAACTACTTTGTCTGTTAAAGGTCTACTGCCGCACTATTCAAACCAAATTGTGTTCCCACACTATAGGGTGGAAGATTGAAATGCTAAAACCGAGCCCTTTTTCATCGAGGTTCTGTGGGGATAGTTCCAGGACAGGGAGGTGTCGGTGGGAAGCTCAGCTGAGCTGGGGAAGGGTTGGGTGGGCAAAGGTGAGAAGCTTGGCCTGGGTGGATGTGAAGGAGACAGTGGGTGAGAAAAGGAGGGTGGGAAGCTTGGCTAAGGCGCGATGGGGGATGGGTGGAAATCTAGGTTAAGGTGGAACAAGGAGGGAAGCTAGGCCAGTATGCGGGGAGTCTTACCGCTCTCCGTCTTCATCTCTTTTTTGAAAAGCAGGGGGAAACCGTAGGCTGACCTACCTTGATGCACCTGAACTCTTTCTTCCAGGGGAACAGGAGCAGGTTGGTGCAGATGGTCTCCAGGGTGTGGAAGGCCCTCTCCAGGCCGCGGAGGCTGCCCCCTCTCTGGCAGCGAAGCGCCTTCTCCACCACCTCGTAGAAGCGCACCATACGGAAGCGCTGCCCTGGGTCCGGCTGGTAGGCCCCTAGCAGGGCCGTGGCCGTGGAGAGCAGGGCCTCGCTGTCCCCGTGCCTGCCTCCCTTCCCCGTCTTGCCCCCTCCGTCCTCCAGGCGCCGGTCCAGGGACACCACATACCTCCTGAACAGGTCCTCGCGCAGCTTGGCATCCATCGGCGGCAGTTGGCAAAGTCAGCCGTGAGACCGCGCTCGCTCCCTTTTAGTCATGCCCCGTACCAGGGCTGCCTCTCTCACACACTTTTCTCTGTCGCCATCCCGGGAAGGACACACACACGCACACACACACGCGCTGACACCTTGGAGGAGGCGCAGGAAAAGGCTTCAGGGCCTAATCAATAAGCCATCACCATGCTCAAAATGATGAAAGGCTAATTTAACGGCTTCCTGCTTTCATTGGAGTGGCTATGTGTCCTATGGGCATCTCTGATTAGTTCACTGGCCAGACATAGTCTACTCCGGGGTAAATATGGGGTGCAGGGGGTGAGAAAGGGTTTGGTTCTTCACGCTTTGGTGTTTCTGAGTTGCGTCTAGGCGTCTAACCGTCCGCCCTTCTCACCAGCACTAGTACGTAGAGTTCAAGATCACTGAGCACACAAGGGCCTACTAGTACGTAGAGTTCAAGATCACTGAGCACACAAGGGCCTACTAGTACGTAGAGTTCAAGGTCACTGAGCAGACAAGGGCCACATGGCCACAGTGGCGTGCATTTTCATCATAAACCACAAGCTGCAATGACAAGAAAACAACATGAATATAGTCAAGTTCCAGAGCTGGCCACATCACTATCACAGCAACATAATGGTCCTAAATGATCATGGATAAAATACATTACTGCCCTGCTTTAGTTATCTATAGCATTTCAAACTGTGGACCACACAGTACTGTCTTGTATTGGGTTAAGCCAGAGTGCCTGCAATTGGTTTAACAGTACCTGAATGATGGAATACAATGCATTATGGGGTACAAACTCAGATTCTAGAGATCATCAAATGGTGTCCCTACAAAGGTCGGTAAAGGTATTAAAGGTGTGTAAAATAAAAATCAACAAAATAGCCTCTGCTTTATCCAATTGTAAACTGCACTTTCATACAGTGGGCACAATAATCGAGTGCCCCCTCAATGACCAAGGCCACACGTGACCTATATGCTGACTTTGACAGTGTTAAAAATGTCCTCACTGATCTGAAATTACCCCAAATTGCACCAAAATTGAAAGAGTTAACTTACAACTTAAAAGTATTTAGGCATCTGGCTGGATGATCATCCTTTCTTTAAGACTCATGGATTTACCTATCAGCAAACCTAGCAAAAGCCTACCTAGCAAAAATTAGCTACACGTGATTCATGATTTCTGAAAATTGGTTTATTGATGATCCATCTACACAGCATGTCAGTACGGTTGCGCTGGTGCATAGTTTAGAGCCATCTTGTAGGGCAGAAGAGTGTGCAGTGCAATGAGGCTCAGAGCTCTACTGTTGAGGTCGGAGCTTCCTTATCTGTTGTGGTCGAAGCCCTTTCACCTCTCACACCCAGTCTAGCATTCAGGTTTCTCACTATTGTTCTCAGTATTTGCATTGTGGAGTTCCAACATTTCCTCGGGGGAGAAACCTCTATTCACTGTCCTACGCTATTCACTGATTCACTTCATAGATAACTTCAGACACAACCCAAGACTTCATAGATAACTTCAAGCTACACTTAGTTGAGCTATATACGGGTCTTTATTCAGTTAAAACTGCTGCGATTATGTCTGAAGTGATCACTCCAGATAACTGCAGCAGTTTTAACTGAATAAAGACCATTATATAGCCCAATACAGCATGCAATTGTTTTCTATCCTGCTTTGCACTTAGGAATCATAGCTTGTATCACCATCAATCCCATATGAATAATAACACGGAATGGAACTCACCATCTTCACTGCATTTCGGGCACTAATATCCTTATCGTTTAGCTAACCTGCAAGTTGGGCTCTTTGGATAGCTAAGTTAAATTGCAATAACGTTAGCTGCGTACCTGGCTGAAGTAACATTAAATGCTAGCTAATAATTTACAATAAAATATGATATTTAAGGAGAAAGCACGACTAGACCGAGGTTCCAGTACAGTGTTAGCTAGCAAGCTAACTAGTTACCTAGAGCATAGCTACATCATCCAGGCAGGCTGGCGTTTGCTGCGCATCAGCAGCCTATAACTAACCACCCATTCATTGATAAATATACATTGCTACGACAGGCAGACACCGGTAAGGAATTTAGTGGGCATACACACACCACTTAGTTAGCACGTATCTGAGCAAATCGATGTAGCAAGCTAAGCACAGTTAGCATCTAGCCCTGATCTGGGCTGTCACTGTACGGGCCCCCCAGCCCAGGGACGTGAACGCCCATCTCACTCCGCTCTGCACAGGCAGTCATCGATGACCTCCCGACTGGGCCGCTACAGGCAGCGAAGTAAAGGATGACCTTATAACAGCCATGTTCCGTTTTAAGACTCGCCAACCATCCCTCTATTTTGTCACAAACGCCATCAGCAACACATCTTACCTTTCCGTTGTGTTATCCGGCTACTCGTTCTGCCTCGGCTGCTTCTACTGCTGGAAATCCCCATCACCTGAATGCGCATGCGAGGTATTCTGACAGCAGCGAGTACGGCGGGCAGTGACATTTAGTGACATTCTGCAAACGTAGGTTTGTTCTGTTGTGTAGCTGGTTAACTGACCGTATAACGGGCAGCCACAACTTCACAAATAGTATACTGGTTTTTTTTCAATCGGCACCTGGTTGCCTCAACTGGTTGTACATATTCATAATCTCGGAGTTACGTTGAATCGACGCTCACTGCGTTTCTGTGTTGGTGCAAGTGAAGAGTTGCCAGGTTTGCAGAAATCCCGCATTAGTTATTTAAACAATGCGATTTAAAAAATAAAAATGTTGGTGAACCCCTCACGCTGCACGACCAAAAGATGAGGTCTTTACCAGATCAGACCTTGCGACGTGCCTGCTCACACTGTACGATTGCTGTCAGACTTGTGCAGTTGTTGAAATTGTTCGATTGTGAAGTGTCTGAGAGCATCATTTGGCATGGGTATCTGCAGACGTCCCATGCAGACCGTGACAGGGCTGATCTGAGCTGCCAGCAAATAGAAATACTCTGAATAGAGCCCCGCCCACAGCATTCCAACTGACTCAACTTTGCCCAAAATGTGTGGGTGCCCTGACACTGGCAGCTCTAGACTATTACCTCACGCCAGCCTAGAATTACTTTGCTGTTGCTCAGCTTTGCCCCAAATCAGTGAGTTCTATTGTCCACACAATAGTAGAAGCTACCAACTGGTACCTTGCAAACTATAGCCAAACCAAGACTAGACTTGTCCACTATGCTCTTCCAGTCACTTAAAATCTGTGTGTTCCAAGTCCACCCGGTTGCCATGTAACATAAGACATGTTATATTCAATCTCTGCTCAGCAGACATACTGTAGACTAGAGGTAGTTATATTGACATTCGCATTTTCATGTGGTTGTGTTATGTACACTAGATACCCTATGTACACTAGATGTTCTAGATAGAGTCATTCAGAAGCTCTTCCTGACTCTCTCCGTGCTCGCCATCGTTGTGAGTGTGATATCTCCAAGGTGAGTTAGGGCCAATGTCAATGTCCCCCCTAAACCCTCAAGCCCTGAACCCCCACTTATTGACGTCACCTGGTAAGTGGTTGACTTACAGAGGCTGCAAGGGCTCAAAATGGTATACAACAGAATGGGACAGCACATTGCAACATAAAGTTGACAACGCCAAAACATATTTCTTACTATTGTGGGTTTGGGACTTTTTATTTTACGTTTCAATTTTATGTTTTTTTTTTTCTTGTAGGCCTACATGTAAATTAATTTTGGGCTGAGTCAAATACCCTTTACATTATCACAACCCTCTGTGTTGTAGGCCTACCCTCAAAACATTTCTGTTGAACTTCATTCACTTCTGTTGTAATCATTTCATTTTGTGGTCATAAGCTAATTACATGACTGCCTGCGATTCTTGATTGTGATGAATCCAAAAGTATTTAATCAAGAATGACAACACTTCTGCACAAATACCACAGAACTCTTTCCTAGTCATGCTGGGAATCTCAATTCAAAGAACACTGCACCGAGATGGATGACAATGTCATGCAGCTTTTAACTGAGGAATCATATGATTTATGGCAACAGAAATATATGCAATTTATAGCCATAGCCTACATATTTTCAAATAAATCAAATTATACAAATCTATAGGGTTGATAACTTATACATTTTGAAATTAAAATAATTATAAGGCTACTTGTGCAGATGAACAAGTCCAGCTGAAAACGTAGGCCTATATGTAACGTCAACGTGAGGGTTCATTTGCTCGTTTATTGGCCGTTCTTCAGGTAACCGCGTGTTTCACATCACGTTCACAACGATATGAGCTGTGGGTAATTCCCTTGTCTGCAGAAGTAGGCTACGGTAGGTCTGCCAGAGGGCCTTGTGCACTCCATTTGACAATGGGACAGCCCTAAACCCTCACGCACTAGTGGGAACACGCCAAGTCTGTAAGAGTGGACATTGGGACTGGGCCTCAGAGGATATGCAAATGTATGACCTAGCCTATTTAACCATAAGATCGACACAGCAGAACTAAATGTGTCATCTTTATGCTTAGAAGAGATCCCGGGTGTTTGGTGACAGACCAAAGACTCACCCCACAAGTAGAACCCATGCCCCCACACCCCCCCAAAATAAAAGCTGTAGATATTTTTCTGGGTCTCTACAAAGATCATATTAAGAAAGTAATTATCTTACAATAAATGAATAACTTGATAATGAAAGCTTTCTTTTGTGAGCATTTGTGCATGTATCGTATCCTGCACGGGCGCCCATGACACCAATATTCATATAGTTGAAAAAATGTTTGTAGAGAGACGTCACAATACCAAACATGCCATGACTAATTGAGTCACAATTGGAGAATTTTATTGACAAAAATAAAACAAAAAACAAAACATTTCGATGTCATAAACAGCCTGTGTTCCATTGGCATTCTGGAAATACCGAAATACCTAAAAGCAGACGTTCACACAAACACCCTCCACAGACCTGGCAACCATGTAGGTATGTGACGTGGGTTGAATCCTCAGCTCGGTTGTGCTTTCGATTCAACAACAGGAAAAGCGAAGGGGCAGAAATGGCGATGCTAGGAAGCTTTAGCTCTGCACAGCAAAAGAAAAACGTTTCAGGTGGAGACGGGGACGTGACAGAGTTCATTTGCCCAGTTTGCCTCGAAATCTTTGACAGCCCTGTCACAACGCAGTGTGGCCATACGTAAGTTTCGTTTGGAGATAGCTCGATAGATAGCTAGCTAACTACGTTAGGACAAGGATGTAGCTAGCTGGCTACCTCCTTGTCATCTGGTTAGCTAGTTAGCTAGGCAGCTGTGTTCGCTTGCCAATGAGCATGTTTGTAGCTAAAATAGAATTTAGCAAATCATGCTTCCATGAAGATAGATAGCCAGCCATCTGTCAGTACAATCTAGCTAGATGGTTAGGCACTACAGTTTATTTTGATAAGCCATTTAGCTAGTGCTAGCTAGCAGTCAGTTTCAGTTTTGTTTACATCAGTGATTGAGTCCCATATGGGACAAGGAATCACAAGAACTACAAATCCATATGTCTTCCTGCGGTGCACTGCAGACTAACTTCTCATAGTGGTTTTAGGAGTTGGATTTGTTGAGATTATTATTTACAATCAAAAGCCAAATGTATAGCAAATAAGCATCCTCTGACAGTGTTCCTCTGACACAAACGTTTCTTCTTTAATCTCTCGGTGTTTGTGCTGCCTCTCCCTCTGCTCCTAGGTTCTGTCAGAACTGCCTGCAGGAGTGCTTGAGGCCCCAGAAGCCTGTGTGTGCCGTGTGCAGAGCAGCCCTGGGCCACTGGGCTAAAGCAACTGAGCTAGAGGCCCTCATCCACTCGTCGGTGGCGGCTTGCAAGGGCTGTGGAGCTCAGGTATGCGTGGATGACTACAAACGCAGCTATATCCAGAGAATCATTATCATTGTGTGTCCCAGTATAAGGGCTCATGTTTCTCCCGCCTGTCCCAGGTGCCCCTGTCTCAGATGAGAGGCCATACATCATCCTGCTCTAAATACCAGGAGTACATCGAGGAAGGAGTGAGGACCACGGCTCAGAGCCAGCCTGCCATCATCAGGTGCGACTCATCACTCCCCTTGACTTGAGGGCACATATCATTACTAAAACTGTTTATTCTATTACCATGCCTTTTTAAGATATTCTGGTGTGAAAGCAAGTCGGGTAGTGCGAATATACCTTGTTCATTTGCACAAAAACGAATTTGGCTCAAGCAAATATCCTATTGTTAGGTGTTTGTGTGGTGTGCCTGCAGCTAAATTTAGGTGCCAACAAATCATGCTAGCTAAAAACATAAGTGGCACCAGTGAGAAAGCTTGGCATATGAAGCCTTGTTCATCTTTTGTATTCTCTCTTCCTCTCATGCAGTTCTGTGCCCAATCGCTTCACCTTCTCCTGCCCTTATTGCAACTGCCAGAACCTCGACCAGGACGGTTTGGTTGAGCACTGCACTTCCCAGCATGCCAGGGACACGCGTCACGTGGTAAGAGATCCACCTTCAAGCTTGATCTCCTGGAAAAGATTGGTTCCCCATAGAATAGATGAAATATCACTAGTATGATGGATAGATATGGTATGGGTCATGTCATTTGTTCTTGAAGTTGATGCCTGAAAATGAAACGCATGCTGCTTGCAAAACAGTCTCCGGAAGCAACGAGCAGTAACGTTAACTTTAGTAGATTTTAAACACAGTAAGTGCAGTTATTGTAGAAATAGACTCAATAACAACAGATGAACAAGAACAAGAGTATGCACTAGCGGACTTTCTCTGAGTAAGAGACGTTTTCGTCGTTTTTCCGACTGATTTGGCAAATTTTGTTAAGATGGCAGAAGGAGTTGACCAAGGCAGGTAACGCTACTCCCTCCCCCTGAAATCATTCTGTGCGGCTAGAAGTCCAGACTGGATCGCAAAAAGAAGAGGAAGTCTGGCAAAACACTCCAGTGTTCAATCCAGAGTCAGTTCCTTAGGAATAACAAAAAAAAAGTATTGACTGTTATAACAGAGATCACGGCTATTTACATAATAATTTGCCGTCTTTCCACTGTCGTGCCAAACCGTTCTGAGCACGCAGGGTAACCGTTCCGACGGTGTTTCCACATGGGACCGGTTGGGCCCAGAACCGTTCGCAGAACCGTTCCCATGGCACGGTTGTCTAACCGTACCGAGTGAAGCAGAACCGTTCTTTAGTAGAAATGTGAAGAGCACGAGCGTGACGTTGCATAGCAACAACATTCCGTGGAACGCAACAGCCCGAGAGGTGGAAACAGACACGGTAACCGTTCCCACGGGTCCGGAGCGGCGCGGTTTGAGCACGGTATCGGTTCGGCACGACAGTGGAAATAAGGCTATTGATGGCATTGGCAACCTAAAATTCAATGATTGTCACAGCCCTAGCCTCTAGTACATCTAGTGCCTTGGATGCTTGAAATAAAGGTACATTATTGAATACTTTGTAGCGAATTCACCTCCTAGATTGGTAATGTTATGATTTGTGGTATTCGGCAGAAAGACATTACTATAAGTATCACTACAAGACAATGTACCAAAGAGATGGAGATGGGTGTAGCTTTACCCTAACCCTGCTTATATTCTGTGAATTGTTCAGGTTCACCCCCTGGCCTCGGCTCAGATGATGCTAACTGAGGTCTAGCCAGATTTGTCTAGAATGGTTTACTTTCGTTATGTGAGTGTAGGATGTTGAATTGGATCCTACTATAAACTGAATGAAGGATTCTCTAAACCTGTTGTCTAGGGGAACTGTGACTAGATACTTCTCCCTGGGCTCCTGGGTTACAGTCTATGCCATGTCTCCGTCTGCCACAGACCTCCAACTCTCTCAGAAATGCTTCCTTATCTACAGCTGATGAAGCAAGTTCTTTAACCATGCTCAGTTTGTCATTGGTTGATGCCGATTGATTGAGAAAGCTTGTGCTTTGCGTCGTGTATTCCACAAATAAAATAAAATTGCCCTTCCCTTCAATATAACAACCACGGGTCTCGCCTTAATATGAAAGTGGTCTGTCATTGATCCATAGGTTTTTGAAGTAGGTCTTATCTTTCCTCCTCCTAAATTCTGACCTCTTCCACTTTTGAAAGGGCAGAGCACATACCCGAGCAGGTGTGTGTGGTGAGTGGTGAGTCTGCATCAGCTCTAGAAAGTATTCCATTATCTCGGATCTGCTTTTTTATAGAGCCCTTGTTTCCTGTTTTAACACTGTGTGACCCCTGGGTCTCTTCTGCCCTGCCTGGCTCTGCTGGACTGTCCAGCTTGGTTTGACCTGGGGCCTGTCTTTACCGGAGCAGAGCAGAGAGGGTTCTGGGACGCTTCTGAAACGCGCCGCAGCCCGTCCGGTGGAGTCACAATCAACGTCTAGAGTGACCGCGATCAACTCCGGCTGCCGTGCGGTAACCCAACCGGAGTCAGTGGAATTGAGGCCTGACATTTATTTGGGAACACTAGTCATCTAGCATAACCAGTTGGTTTAGCTCTATTAGCCGCTAAGTAGCTGGCGCTGTTTACCTACTGTGGACTAGTCCAGCTGGCGCTAAGTTGCCTATAGCAACGGTAAACAATGGAGAACGATCTTGGATTGGAGTGGTGGCTGTGTAGTCTGGCTGGCTCAGTCTGGGTCTCCCAGGTCAGCTAGCGACGGAGATGATCCTGGCTCAGTCTGGGTCTCCCAGGTAAGCTAGCGACGGAGATGCTCCTGGCTCAGTCTGGGTCTCCCAGGTCAGCTAGCGACGGAGATGCTCCTGGCTCAGTCTGGGTCTCCCAGGTCAGCTAGCGACGGAGATGCTCCTGGCTCAGTCTGGGTCTCCCAGGTCAGCTAGCGACGGAGATGCTCCTGGCTCAGTCTGGGTCTTACAGGTCAGCTAGCGACGGAGATGCTCCTGGCTCAGTCTGGGTCTCCCAGGTCAGCTAGCGACGGAGATGCTCCTGGCTCAGTCTGGGTCTCCCAGGTCAGCTAGCGACAGAGATGCTCCTGGCTCAGTCTGGGTCTCCCAGGTCAGCTAGCGACGGAGATGCTCCTGGCTCAGTCTGGGTCTCCCAGGTCAGCTAGCGACGGAGATGCTCCTGGCTCAGTCTGAGTCTCCCAGGTCAGCTAGCGACAGAGATGCTCCTGGCTCAGTCTGGGTCTCACAGGTCAGCTAGCGACGGAGATGCTCGCTGTTCATGAGCCAGGCCAGAGCACGTCTGGAATAGGGTGGAATAGGGATGAGACGGTACGGATTTTTGCATTACGGTACGGTACGGTATCTAGTTACACGGTACGGTTTACGGTATTTCTCGGTATACACACAGGCGTTTGAATAGGCCGAGTTCTAGACCCCTACAGTGCAACACATGATGGAAAATACACACTATTGTAATTATGCTCAGTTTATTAATAGTAAGCTTATATTAAATTACAAAATTAACTGTTGCAAGCAACTTGAAATGTGAAGTTTCAGCAGCGCATCATAATACCGTAAACGTAATACTGTAAACAGGGAATGTCACGGTTCTAATACCGTGGACGTTTTATACCGCGGTTCACGGTTTCACGGTATACCGTCTCATCCCTAGTCTGGAACCTGGCTAGTGTAGTTGCGCGTCGAGTCTGCTTCCAGCGTCGGCTGTAAACGCAGAGTGGGACGGGGTGAGGGGTCACCTTCCTGTACCGCACCAGTCTGCGATGCATGGATTCACTCGTCCAGGGATTTCTCTGACCTATCTATTGTATGTTTTTCTATGATGCTTCTCATGTTCTGTGTACAGGTGTGTCCTATCTGTGCCTCCATGCCATGGGGAGACCCCAACTACAGGAGTGCTGACTTTTTCCAGCACCTCAAGATTAGACACACCTTCTCCTATGACACGTTTGTGGTAAGCTGGTAGTTTGATCATATCATTTGTCCTGGGGTGGATTAAACCGATATAGCCATAGGCCTCATGCATAGCTCATCATGTTATAAATCCATCAGGGTTTTTGTCCCTGTAATGTTACCTCCTTTAGAGATTTTGGAATATAACGAGATATAGAACTCGATCGGCATTGGAAAAAGAATCTGGGCTTTTCCTGCATTGCCTGTTTGCAGTGGACAATGGAAAAATAAATAAATACATTAATAAATATTTGCACTGAAAATGCTCAGGTCACCTTAAACCTTTACATACATGAATATGAATCAGATGTAGTTAGATACATTATTGTGTGAAATACGTCCATGTAATATTTACCAAAACCCAGCAGGGATGTCAATTACAGAAATGTAAAGTATAAAGAAGGAAGTGTCAGATAATAATTTAACGTTTTATCCAGAACTAGTTTGAGTTTCATTGAAGTATCTGACGGTTCCTTTATACATTCCCTGGACTGACCAGGAAGTGAAGAGTTTTGGTTTCCCTAATAGTCTCTCTTCTCTGTATTTATTTACTTATTTACAATTCTCCCCATTTTTTCTCTCTGCCTCCCTCCACATCCTTCCGTCCGTGACTGGTTCTTCCCTTTCTTTCTTCCTCCCCAGGACTACTCCACAGATGAGCACACAATGATCCAGGAGGCTCTACAGCGCTCCCTCATGGAGAACTGAAGTAGTGTCTGTTCATTCACTGGAGATGGAAGGAGGGATGGGGGGAGTGCTGTCTTTGCTAGTCACGTTCTAAAGACACTAGGTCCATCAAATGGGGAAAGTGTTGTTGTCATGGGCATTCGGCACAAAGAGGCAGATAACATCCAGACAATCCTAACCTGGCATCTACAGGCCTAAACAATAGTCTCATATAAAGCTGTATGGTAAATCATTACTCGCAGAAATGAAAAGGCAACCATGGTTTGTGTGTGCTTTCTGGTGTAGGAGTAGGGAGTGGTACCTCCCCCCAAAAGAAGCCAATAATAGACCTATTAGATTCATAATATGCTAAGTCCTGTGTCTCGAGTTTTTTTGTGTCATGTACATTAAATGTCTCCTCTGGTTGATACTGTACTTGATGCTGTTCTAAGAGGTTACAACCACTAGGTGGCAACCTTTTGCCAACAAACAGCAAACTTTCCCCAGTAGCCTACACTCATCTTTCACTCATCCATCACTCATCCATCTCTCATCCATCATGAATCCAGACTTTCCCCAGTACACTCATCCATCATGATTTCAAGTAGCAATATAATGGAATACTCTGAATACAGGAGTAATGCTGTCTTACTGTGCTCTCCAAGATGAAGAACCAGTGTGGATGTGTTGTGATGTAATGTAGTCCGAAGCTCTCGTTAAGCACCTGTTCAGGTTTGGCTTTGTGCTTTACTTGCCCCTGGTTAAGATCAGCTTTTGAAGAGGTTGGTGCTCCTAGGATGTCTTGCTTTATACGAGGGCTGTACTGTCTGTTTTTCCTCCATTGAAACTGCTGTTTATTTTGTTAATATTGTTTATTTCATTGTTTCTGTCTCGTCTTGTTTTTCTGGGAAGACTGTACTTTGAGAATACTAACAGAGCAATTAGGCATTATCTGTCAATAATACTGAAGACAAGAAAGTTATGTATGATGCACTCACACAGACCCCAATTACTCTCTTTCACCAGAGGAGGGCAGTAGAGCTCCATCATTCCGTGTGGCCATCCGCTGTTTCTGGCCTTTCCAGCGTCTGATCTGTGTAGCACCTTTACATACTGATTCAATTAAATGATTGCATGTGTGATCATCCAACCTGCATCTTCAGGAAGACACCATTGCTCTGTAACACCAGGTTTAAGCTCATCAGACTGAACTCTTTGGGGATAGAGGAGTTAAAGTATCCTAGTCTAATAAGAATACTGTTTGGGCTATCTGTTGATCTGCTGACGGTTGATATTTGATGGTATTGGCTGTCCAAGAATGATCTTGTTCCAGTCCTTGTTCTAGTTTAACTTTTCCCAGATAATGTAATCTTTATCACAGTGCTAAGGGCTTTCACATTATTAGAAGGTCTGCACTGGGATCAGCTACAGCATAAATCAAGTTGAAGGCTTTAGTCATACATCAACCGTAGTTATTGTAAAACCTTTATTATTTATCACAGGTTGGTTGTTTTTTGGTTTTCTTTAGCTGTACGGTTACAGTTGTGCATGTAATCATGATCTGGTTGATTGTAACACCACCTTCCCTGGAATAAGAAAAGTCTGTCGGTCTGTGCAATTGGTGTGGATGGTGGTCCCTTGAAAATCATGTGAACAATTATTGATGATAAAATTCTTGAAAATTAAAAAAAGAGAACTTCCCAAACTTAAATGTAATCGTTTAGGAACATTTTACCAATGAAGAAGAGTCACTTTCGTTAGAAATTATAAAGGTTTGTCGATAAGCATGTTTGATTTTGTAATCACACTCTTGTCGAGGTATTATTTTGTGTTTTGTCCAATTCAATTCATTTGTTAGATAATACTCTAT
>NC_140244.1:23350936-23358436 GCF_949987555.1 Borostomias antarcticus | reverse complement strand
GGATGAGGAAGTATAGAGGGAGTTTAGGGAGGAGGGAGAGGGGAGGGGCCGATGCCAGAGATGACAATGGCGTCATTTTCGCAGCCCACCTTGGTGACGTAACCGTTCGCTTCGCAAAAAGAGATATGTAAAAGAGAACCCCCCCCCCCCCCACACACACACACACACACACACCCATCCCGTAAGTGTCATCGTGTGTGACGGGCTCCGTCTCTCTCATTCTCTCCCTCAGACAGATGAGTGCTGTCAGTGTTGTCGCCGTCGCCCGGCTAAACATTAACGACTCCTCTCTGCCTGCCAAGTGTGTGTGTGTGTGGGGGGGCGGGGGGGGGGGGGGGGGGTGGTAGAGGGGAGGTGAAAGGGGGATGCCCCCCCCCCCCCGGACTGAACTGCGACTGAATGGAAGGAGCCACGGTTCTATCTGCCCGATAGATCCTCTCTTTTGTCTCTCTGAACTTGCGTGTGTGTGTGTATCTGTGCCATCAGCAGATTCTTGGAATGACGTGACGTGACGTCCCCCACCCCCCGAAGAGAGCGACCCCCCCCCCCCTTTGTGTGACCGCTGCCCCCTTATCCTCCTCGGTGGCGTTGCTGGCATTCCACCCCAAACGTGTTTCGCGCGTGTGTGTGTGCGCTGTGAACGCGTGTGTGTGTGTGTTTCCCAGATAACCTCAAAAGCATTTCTTAGCGGAAACATGTTGGACTTTGATGTTTGTGCTGAGGAGGATGATGGTGTGCAGGTCACCAGGAAGACCTGCCCCAGAGGGACAGAGAAGAGGAGGCGAGGAGGAGGACGGTAAGAGGAGGCGAGGAGGAGGACGGTAAGAGGAGGCGAGGAGGAGGACGATAAGAGGAGGCGAGGAGGAGGCGAGGCGGAGGACGGTAAGAGGAGGCGAGGAGGAGGACGGTAAGAGGAGGCGAGGAGGAGGCGAGGAGGAGGACGGTAAGAGGAGGCAAGGAGGAGGCGAGGAGGAGGCGAGGAGGAGGACGGTAAGAGGAGGCGAGGAGGAGGATGGTAAGAGGAGGCGAGGAGGAGGACGGTAAGAGCAGGCGAGGAGGAGGCGAGGAGGAGGACGGTAAGAGGAGGCGAGGAGGAGGCGAGGAGGAGGCGAGGAGGAGGCGAGGAGGAGGACGGTAAGAGGAGGCGAGGAGGAGGCGAGGCGGAGGACGGTAAGAGGAGGCGAGGAGGAGGACGGTAAGAGGAGGCGAGGAGGAGGACGGTAAGAGGAGGTGAGGAGGAGGCGAGGAGGAGGACGGTAAGAGGAGGCGAGGAGGAGGACGGTAAGAGGAGGCGAGGAGGAGGCGAGGAGGAGGACGGTAAGAGGAGGCGAGGAGGAGGACGGTAAGAGGAGGCGAGGAGGAGGACGGTAAGGCAGGTGGGAGAGGGGTCAACATCTGACGACGGGCCTCGCCGAGAGAAAGATGCTCATGGCCGACGTCAGGAGTTATTATCAGCACTCTGAGAACCTCTAGGTCCCCGAGGTCTAGATGACGCCGCCGTCTTCCTGGACGGAACGCCTTCCCTCTCCCAGGTCCATGACAGGATATTGGAACGTCCTGTAAAGTTGGATCCAGCAGGAAACGAACGAGGATGCCGAGAGCACCTTTGCGTGCATATCTCCCTTTCTTTCTCCACGGTTGCCTTTAGGAGAAGACAAGGCAGCCGTGCTTTCTCTATAGTGTAAGAATGATTACAACGTTCACATAGTAGAAATACACACATAATCAAATCACTTTTCACACCGTGAATAACAGATTGAACATGGCGTGGTTCTAAAGTAAAACGATGCTTCCCTTGAATATCATATTCCTCATTCTCACCGTATTCCCCTTTCCCTCTCTTATACCATCTCTCTCTCATACCATCTCTCTACTGTATCTCTCTCTCTCTCTGTCCATCCCTAGATATCTCTCTGCTGTATCTCTCTCTCAGTCCATCTCTAGATATCTCTTTGCTGTATCTCTCTCAGTCCATCCCTAGATATCTCTCTTCTGTATCTCTCTCTCAGTCCATCCCTAGATATCTCTCTTCTGTATCTCTCTCTCAGTCCATCTCTAGATATCTCTTTGCTGTATCTCTCTCAGTCCATCCCTAGATATCTCTGCTGCTGTATCTCTCTCTCAGTCCATCCCTAGATATCTCTCTGCTGTATCTCTCTCTCAGTCCATCCCTAGATATCTCTCTGCTGTATCTCTCTCTCAGTCCATCCCTAGATATCTCTCTGCTGTATCTCTCTCAGTCCATCCCTAGATATCTCTCTGATGTATCTCTCTCTCAGTCCATCCCTAGATATCTCTCTTCTGTATCTCTCTCTCAGTCCATCTCTAGATATCTCTCTGCTGTATCTCTCTCTCTCAGTCCATCCCTAGATATCTCTGCTGCTGTATCTCTCTCTCAGTCCATCCCTAGATATCTCTCTGCTGTATCTCTCTCTCAGTCCATCCCTAGATATCTCTCTGCTGTATCTCTCTCTCAGTCCATCTCTAGATATCTCTCTGCTGTATCTCTCTCTGTCCATCCCTAGATATCTCTGCTGCTGTATCTCTCTCTCAGTCCATCCCTAGATATCTCTCTGCTGTATCTCTCTCAGTCCATCCCTAGATATCTCTGCTGCTGTATCTCTCTCAGTCCATCCCTAGATATCTCTCTGCTGTATCTCTCTCTCAGTCCATCCCTAGATATCTCTCTGCTGTATCTCTCTCTCAGTCCATCCCTAGATATCTCTTTGCTGTATCTCTCTCCTAGTCCATCCCTAGATATCTCTCTGCTGTATCTCTCTCTCTCAGTCCATCCCTAGATATCTCTGCTGCTGTATCTCTCTCTCAGTCCATCCCTAGATATCTCTCTGCTGTATCTCTCTCTCAGTCCATCCCTAGATATCTCTTTGCTGTATCTCTCTCCTAGTCCATCCCTAGATATCTCTCTGTTGTATATCTCTCTCAGTCCATCCCTAGATATCTCTCTGCTGTATCTCTCTCCTAGTCCATCCCTAGATATCTCAGCTGCTGTATCTCTCTCTCAGTCCATCTCTAGATATCTCTCTGCTGTATCTCTCTCAGTCCATCCCTAGATATCTCTTTGCTGTATCTCTCTCCTAGTCCATCCCTAGATATCTCTGCTGCTGTAGCTCTCTCTCAGTCCATCCCTAGATATCTCTCTGTTGTATCTCTCTCTCAGTCCATCCATAGATATCTCTCTGCTGTATCTCTCTCAGTCCATCCCTAGATATCTCTGCTGCTGTATCTCTCTCTCTCTGTCCATCCCTAGATATCTCTCTGCTGTATCTCTCTCTCAGTCCATCTCTAGATATCTCTCTGCTGTATCTCTCTCTCAGTCCATCCCTAGATATCTCTCTTACTCTCTCTCTCCATCTCCCCTCCCTCTCTGGGTGTTGTCGCTCGGCCATATCCCCTCTTTCTCCTGCTCTCTTTTGAATTATTGACTCCTGAGCTCAGGGGAGTGAATGGGTTCTGCTGAGTGGACGCGGCGCGGATCCGGGTTCACGTCGCACGCTTTTTTCGGAAGTCCGTCTATTCAAGGGGATTACCGCCGGTCCCGACCAACCCCCCCGCACACCACACACACCCCCAACACGTGCCAACGCTCTGTGGACTCACGCTCACAGACAGGTGATGGAGAGAGAGAGAGAGAGAGAGAGAGAGAGAGAGAGAGAGAGATGGAGGGAGAGAGAGAGAGAGAGATGGAGGGAGAGAGAGAGAGAGAGAGAGAGAGAGAGAGAAGGAGGGAGATACCGTGGGTGAGGGGGGGAATATCGGTAGGGAGGTAGAGACACACAAATCTCCCCCCAATGGCATTCCCCTACACTGTAGACCTCCGGAGCTCCGGGCCCCCCGCGGTGAAGCCGCCTACTTGCCTAGCCTGCCTCTCCCCATGGGGCCCCTCTGCTCTGGGCCGCCGGAGCAATGATTAACCCCCGGGACTGATCAATGGATCTGCTGACTCTGATACATCACCGGAACCTTGCAGCTGCCATGTAAAGGAAGCGTCAACTCTATGCCGGTGGTGACAGAGCACGGCCCCTCCGTCACGTGCACACACACACACACACACACACACACGCACGCACGTTACATTTCTTCACTGTGTTCATTGTACACACACACTGTACCCTCCCTATTCCTGACCGAGCAGAATGGCAGCCCCGCAGTGAGGAATGTTTGGAGGAATGTTTCCCGTGAGTTTGGGAATGTAGCCTCGAAGCCGGTCTTTCTTAAAAAGAGTTTAAACCAAAAATTGCGGACAGTTTGCCGTAGCCGATGAGCCTGGGGGAGACAGGTTCTCATAAGTGGGGTTAAAGGACTCATTTTATTTCCCAAGTCTTGAAATGTATTTTCATCAACTCATCTCCGGAGTATGAAAAACGGATTTCCGTCAATAGATGCGTCTCAGTGACGTTCAGTGGTTATCGAGGGTGAAAGAGAGAAACGAGAAGAGAGACAGAGAGAGAAGGAGAGAGAGAGAAGGAGACCGAGCGGAGGAGAGGAATAGAGAGGGAAAAGACGAGAGGTGTGGCGTCGTCATCGCTCATCACTCTGGCCCGCTTTGCCACGACAGCCGGGGGGAAACCGGGACTTCCTGAGGGTGACAGGAAGCACAATGGCAGAGTGTTCCGTCAGCGAACCGCAGGCGCGCGGCCAGGTTAATGATTCTGTACCCACAGCTGAGCCAGGGAGAGAGAAAGAGAGAAGAGGGAGAGGGAGAGAGGGAGAGGGAGGTGGAGGGGGGCGGCATTCAGCTACGTTTAGGCCGTCATCACAGCTGCATTAAGAATGACAGGCTGTTTTTGTCATTTTAATTACTGTTAATCTGATCTTGCCATACATAGGTCCACTTGTTAATGACCCAGAACAAAAGCTACATTTCCCCCTCACAGCTCTGCTATCACTCATGGAGCTAACGCGGCGCACCAGTCTACCATGTTTCACTTAAGAAAACACTGGTTATTGTGTGTAAATAAAATAATAAAAATAATCATACAATTCAGATTAGCCGTAAAAAGCTTATTGTTTAGCTTGATGTATAACTAAATGATATACAACTAATTGAACAGATTTTATCGAACGGGTGAATAGCTCACTTCAATCCAGTGCAAGATTAAAATCTTAACAGTCTCAAAAGTGCATGATAAAGATAACCACAGAATGGTTTGTTGTTTGATGCATACGGATGGTGCTGTGCTGGACATAGAAGCAGAGGTGGATGTACAGGGTGGGCGTGAGGGGGAGGGGGTGGGGGGCGGTGGGGAGAGGGGGGGGGGGGGGTGTCGGCGTCCCTCCCTTTCGTCCTCACGCTGTGAGCTGCTATAAGCATTAACCCATCACCGCCAAACAATATTGCTGACTGGTGTGTGGAACCAGGGGGGATCAAAGTTATCATGTAGAGGGGAGAGCTTCCTTTCAGGCCGGCCCATACAGGCTGTCCTCTCCATCTTACTGCTCTATTCAGTCTGGCTTACTGGAGCAGGACCCTGACCACTCCTCTCCTCCCACTCCTCACCTCCCTCATCCTACTCTCATTTTTCATCCCGGATCCCTTCTTTAATCCCCCTTTCTCTGCGCTTCCCCACCACTTTTACCCAGAATCCCCCTGAATGTTCTTGATATTTTACCCTTTGTTACTTTTCTGTCTTTAAATCCGCCTTTAAATGTCCTTCGTGGCTCGTACTGTACCTACAGTACTCTATGCATTAGATTTTTTTTTTTTCACTTCAAAACTTCATTACGTCCTTCCGTCCCAGTCCTCTCTTCGTCCATCCGTCTGTGTCCCCTGTCCCTGACAGCAGTAAGCACGTCCACCTCTGACAAGCTTGGTTAGGTGGGTCATGAAAAGTTGATGGTTGTGGAGCTGGCGTCTCATTTATTATCCCTGCTAATGTAGCAGACTGGACTGGGAGGAGAGAGAGAGAGTGGACACATTAATAAGGGATCATTACTACTCTACATACTTAATAGCCCTGGTGAAGCTTCCCTGTACTACCATCTACCCCGAGCTCAGGTGGTACACTTAGAGACGGTGTCCTGGCTACAGACTAAACTTATATTCTACAAATAAGAAGCCCTTTCAATGGAGAATCTTCATCGGTTTGGTTTTTAATTTAGCTTTGTGCCCGGGAAAGTGTGGCCCTTGACTGAACGCTGATGTCTCTTCCTGTCACTGTTCAAATCAAACACAGACTGAAACAATTCTGTAGTCGTGTTTCTCTCTGCTCTGTAAATTCTCTGAAATATTCTGTTTCACATTCTTACATATTGTACAGCCCAGAGATCAATCTCCCTCCAGCACAGCTTGGAATAACCGTACAGATACTGACGCACATTCTATTTTTTTTATGTAAGGGGATTTCATAATGTCTTCTCTGCAAACGTAACCTGCGTGTTAGACTCAAGAAACACTCCAGCTCTTGTTCTGTTGACTCTTGCTAGCCGGTACGCAGAAACGGGAGAACATTTCTGAACAAGTTTTCTCACAGGGGAGGTTTCACACCGGGCTGAGGCATTACCTGGCTGGGTGTGAAAGCGCCTCTGTTCTCGCCTGCCGTCGTCACCGCTGGCTGTCCTGGTTCCTGAGAGGAACGCGCTGGCTGTCCTGGTTCCTGAGAGGAACGCGCTGGCTGTCCTGGTTCCTGAGAGGAACATGGCTGTCCTGGTTCCTGAAGGAACACACTGGCTGTCCTGGTTCCTGAGAGGAACATGCTGAGAGGAACCAGCGGGGCTTCGGGCAGCTCTGACCTCCACAGGACAGGAACAACCACTACAGTATCAACCTTTCATGGAACGTCTCTTTTGTGTTTTTAATTCTTTATCAAATTGTGTGTGGGGAGTGCATGGGAAATGTGCAGATGGACTAAAGGAAATGGTGTTGGGGGGGGGGGGGGGTTGGTTATTGTGTGTGTATGTGTGTGTGTGTGTGTGTGTGTGTGTGTTGGGGGTGGGGTGGGGGGTAGAGGGGGGCACATGGATGGTGATAGATTGGCCTGGGAGAACGGTGATGCAGATCCACTCATCAAGATTGATGTTCTGCCATTCGGCTTTAAGTGCAATTAAAACGGCCCCCTGAAACCCCACCCGATAACGCGGCCCGGGCTTCTACCCCCGCTGCATTTCCCCAGCGAGGGAGACCACTCACACCTTCATCCATCCCTCCCTCATCCCATCGGCCGGTCCGTTCTGTTCTAACGCGCTCATCGCTCTCATCACAGGGTTTATTTTCCACGGTCTGTGTCGGGTCTTAATGTTTCCATCCTGCTTGAACCTTGTTGTCCCCTATTCTAGGCCAAAGTGTGTGTGTGTGTGTGTGTGTATTCCCACTGCGACTGGGCTCCCTGATCTGTGCTGTGAACTGGAAATCAAGGGCATGAGAAGATAAGTACAGATATGTTTGTTTTTAGGCGTCCGTCTCTCGAGGATCCTTATTTGAGATGCACGTCACACAAACCTCGCTGAGATCCAAAAAGGCGAAATTATTAGCTAAATGGCAAT
>NC_140244.1:23338436-23348436 GCF_949987555.1 Borostomias antarcticus | reverse complement strand
AACTGGGAATGGGAGATGACCAGTGGCTGTGGTCTCAGGGCCGTCTGTGTGCTGGAGGGGCGGAGGGGTTAACCCCATGAGTTCCTGTTCGCTGGTCCAATCCCTCCTCATTGATCGAGAAAAACCTGTTAATAGCCATGTTTCCATCCACACGTTTTATGCGAATTAAATTATATGGAATTAAAAATGCCTTATGGAAACAGTAAAATTCTATTAAAAATCATGAAAATCGACAAAAAGTTTGTACTGTCGATCTCATCGGATTTTCTCGTTCGATAAAAGTCTTTTGTGATAAATGCTTTATCCGATTTAAAGCTCTAGACGGAAACGCACGTTCACCGGCTTTATTCGCATTCATATTTTTAGCGATCCTCACACAATTCGATTGACAAGTGGATGGAAACATGGTTTATGACGGCTGGAGGTAGAAGAGGGGTAGAACTAAAGAATGGAGGAAAGGATCAAATACAGGAAAGGGTTAAGAGAACGGATCGCCAGGTAGAGGGCGGCCAAAACAGAGAACAGACGAGACACTGGAGGAGTCTTTTCGAATCCGTTTATTGAAACCACATGGTGAAACAGAGGTCAAACATTTTTCGAAACGCCTTTTTCTGTTATTACTAAGAATGAATCAGCACTGTACGCTGACAAGGAGTCGTCAACTGAACGAACCTCACATCACGAGGTATTCTCTGAGTCCGCCAGGCTGTCTGGAGAAGAAAGAGCTAGCGAAAGAGGTCATTAGCTCATGTCTGCTGTTGTCCCAGCGCTCTGGATGTTCTCACCGTGGCCGTATACATCTCATAGCCAGAGTCACGCACCCACACGATTTGATTAGACTCAACGAGATGACTCGACCCTCCGCAGTCGACACATCCACTTAAAAATGCATTAATTTCTGCACTTTTGACATGGGAGGGGGGGGTCTGAGTGCTGGGAACGGGAGAGGGTTTGGGGGCGAGAGAGGGCGGGTGGGAGGGGGCAGGAGGGATGTGGAAGGGAGGTCAGGGGAGTTGGATGGAGGGGGAGGGGGGGGGGTTGAGTAATGTTAAGGGGGGGGAGGGTAGCGAGGGGTTGAGCTGTCCGTTTGTACAAACCTAAGAATCCGTTATGTGTCAGGTCGTATTTCCCGGCTCCGTGTTGAGGTGGCATTGACAGCCGGGACTCTCTCTCTCCCTCCCTCCTCGATGGTGTAAATGACATTACGGAAATTGTGTTTGTGCCGTCGCTTGGGCTGGGGGGGGCGGGGGGCTCCTGGGAAACTGGGGGGTGAAAGAGGTCACCTAGACACAGAGAGAGAGAGAGAGAGAGAGAGAGAGAGACAGAGGGAGGGAGAGAGAGAGAGAAAGAGTGAGAGACAGAGAGAGAAAGAGAGAGAGAGACAGAGAGAGAGAGACAGAGAGAGAGAGAGAGAGAGAGAGACAGAGAGAGAGAGAGAGAGAGAGAGAGAGAGAGAGAGAGAGAGAGAAACAGAGAGAGAGATTAGGACTGTTGTTTGAGCACTTCACAGAAGGGATATGGACCAATATAGCATCCCTGTAAAAGCTCATAGCAACAAATTGTTTGTGTGTGTGTGTGTGTGTGTGTGAATGTGTGTGTGTGTGTGCGTGCGTGCGTGTGTACATACAGTGCATGTGTTTGTGTTACTGAATAGAGAGCTAATATGAAACTCCACCTGCACTACACAATACAGTAATATTATATTCCTCGTTCGTCCTCGTCCTCTCTCAGTTCATACTGTACAGGGGTTAAGAACTGAGGACCTGGATTTTTTTTCTCCTAGTCTCTTAGGACATGCTCCAACTCCTGAATATTTCAGCACTGGAAATGAATTGCTCTCTCAGGGGGGCAATCCCAGCCCTGATTGACCCCGATCTCATGTTTATAGCCTGGGTTGGTCTGGGTGGACCCAGGCCTAGCCTGGTTCCTGCCCAACCTGATTTTACACTGCTCCCCGAGCCAAACTAGGACCAAGGGAGTGTCAGGGCCAAATCTCCCTCATAAAGAACAATGGGAAGTAAAGGGCAGGGTTTGGTGTTCGCGCGTGTGCGTGTGTGTGTGTGTGTGTGTGTGTGTGTGATTCCCCCCTTTACTGCTCCCAATCAATCTTTAATGAGCCCTTGAATATTAACTGGATTTGTGGGAGCCGAGTGTCAACTCCCATGAGCGTAAGCTTGGGGGCCCAAGGTTTAGCAGACAGAGATGGAGGGGGGAGCTCTGTGTATGTGGGTGAGTGTGTGTGTGTGTGTGTGTGTGACGGATAGAGGAGTCAGGGTACAGGGTTGGGGGGATGGGGAGAGGGGTGGAGGTGTTTTTACACCAGGTTTATATGCAAGAAGTGGTTATGGTCAATTACAATTACAATCAACTACGGGAGGGACATCAACATTAATTGTAGTCTTAGCACCCCCCCTTGGAGTCACTACAGTAGCTGCATTATAATGGGGGTGGGAGGAGGGGATGGGGAGGGGGGGGGGGCAGAGTGAAGGAGAGGTAGGGATGATGAGACAGAGATATTTGTCATTCCGTCAACTTTCAGAAGTCTGTTCTTTGAGGATTACTAATGATGAGGACTCAAACCACAGTCCTTGTCTTGTCCCTCAGACCCCCACAGGCCTGGAGGGCAGCCCAGACCCCGGAGAGGGAGGACACGGCCGCTCTGAGGACCCTCATCTCCTGCCGGGCCAAAACAGCCCCCTCCCCCTCCTCACCACCCTTTGTCACTGATCTATCTGGGACTGATAAATGGTAGTTGTCCTGTGATCAGAAGGCCTTAACATGGCTGGGTTCCCTGGTCTTTCTTTCTCTAAGTGGTGGAGATGAATCGTCCAGACTGAGGAGACTGATGAGGCCTCGCTGGTGACCCCTGGAGAGAGGTCTCTAGGGTGCAGGAGGCGGCCAGGGGCCCGGGATAATGGGGGCCCTCTTACGCCTTTTAAAAGAGAACATGTTTATGGCTACTTAGAGGAAATTGATTTGATTGTGCCAGAAACGTGTGTGTGAACACCGCTGGCACTTTTATTGGCTATTTGTCTTAGAAGTCACAGCTGGAGAAATTTATGCCCACATTGGGGTTTAGGAGAGTGTGTGTTGGGGTATGCGCGGGTGTGTTTAAGTGAGTAAATATTAATGTGTGTTCGAGTCTCTGGTGTATGCATATGTGTGTGTGTGTGTGTGTGTGTGTGTGTGTGTGTGTGTGTGTGCGTGCATGCGGGTTGTGCCAAGCGATGCACTGAAGGTGCACTTTAACTAGGTGTCAATCACTAAGTATCAGCCCTAATGACTAAAGGTACGTTATGGAGGTGGTGCATGATGGCTCATATAAAACAACAAGATTTGTTAGGACGCATTAATTTTCTGAATTGATGTTGACAGCCAGCTACTTTCCCTCTGCTTGTGTTTTGTCCGCTCATGTATCTCGAATCTCTTAAATGACAACCATTTGAACATGCATTTCAGTTTATGATTTCATTGAGATGAAAATAAACTATTTCCTCGCCGCCTGCCGTAATTTTGCTTAGTTTGGAAAAATGGACGTGCTTGTTTGTTAGTTGCTTCACATGGACTCACACACCCCTTTCCTTGTGTCCATCTCAGGAAGTTACTGTAGCTTTAGTGATTGCTGTGTTGGTCCAGTCCTCCTAGTCTGAATGAGGTTCTATAGGGATGTCTGTCCTCCAGACCTGATCAAACACAGACTCAGCGCTCTGTCAAACACTGTGGTGTGCGTTAGGTTTGGTTAACCCAGTGTGATGAAACCAACAAGGAAACTCTGATATTAATCAAATACATTTGATGTATTTGAACGCCAGGGCTGGTGTTTACTGACAGTTAGGGTCGTCCTTAACAGAATAGAGGTCTCTGCCATGCTACCATGGAAGGAGCTCTGAATGGTCTCTGCCATGCTCTGAATGGTCTCTACCGTGCTCTGAATGGTCTCTACCATGCTACCATGGAAGGAGCTCTGAATGGTCTCTACCATGCTCTGAATGGTCTCTACCATGCTCTGAATGGTCTCTACCATGCTCTGAATGGTCTCTACCATGCTCTGAATGGTCTCTACCATGCTCTGAATGGTCTCTACCATGCTACCGTGGAAGGAGCTCTGAATGGTCTCTACCGTGCTCTGAATGGTCTCTACCGTGCTCTGAATGGTCTCTACCGTGCTCTGAATGGTCTCTACCGTGCTCTGAATGGTCTCTAACGTGCTCTGAATGGTCTCTACCATGCTACCATGGAAGGAGCTGTGAATGGTCTCTACCATGCTACCATGGAAGGAGCTCTGAATGGTCTCTACCATGCTCTGAATGGTCTCTACCATGCTACCATGGACGGAGCTCTGAATGGTCTCTACCATGCTCTGAATGGTCTCTACCATGCTCTGAATGGTCTCTACCATGCTACCATGGAAGGAGCTCTGAATGGTCTCTACCATGCTACCATGGAAGGAGCTCTGAATGGTCTCTCCCATGCTCTGAATGGTCTCTACCATGCTCTGAATGGTCTCTCCCATGCTCTGAATGGTCTCTACCATGCTATCATGGACGGCCAGCTCATCTCAAGTGAGCTCTGATGTGATTTGATTGTCTGAACTTGTAGAACGGGTCTGTGTCCCAAGATGTCCGGAGGTGTCATAAAGCAATGTCACATCAGTGTGTGTGTGTGTGTGTGTGTGTGTGTATGGGCGGGCGGGCGGATGGGGGTTTGTGGGGGGGGCGAAGGGTCGAGAGAGAGAGAGAGAGAGAGAGAGAGAGAGAGAGAGAGAGAGATAGTGGGCTAGAGACAGCTCCGAGATGTTTGATTCATGCAAATTGAAGAGCTTTATCGATCTGTAATTGATTTAGTCTGATACATGCGTGCGCCGTGGTAGGAGCAGAGCACAGACGTGTCCCTCCCACCTCCTCACTCCTCTTCCCACAACTGGACAAATCAAATTCATCTGTCCATTTATTCCCTCTGTCCCTCCATCCATCAGCCTCATCACATCACTGCTGTCAACTTTCAGAGGAGTGTGTGTGTGTGTGTGTGTGCGTGTGTGTGTGTGTGTGTGTGTGAGAGAGAGAGAGAGAGAGAGAGAGAGAGTGTATGTGTTTGTTGTGTGTGTGTGTGTGGGGGGGGAGTGGGGTGGGGTGTTTGTGTCTGTGTGTGTGTGTGTGTGTGAGAGAGAGAGAGAGAGAGAGAATGTATGTGTTTGTTGTGTGTGTGTGTGTGTGAGGGGGGGGTGTTTGTGTCTGTGTGTGTGTGTGTGTGTGTGAAGATGACCCTGAGAGAACCAGAGAAAGTCCAGTAGACATTAGCCAATAGGGCGGCCTGGGGGGCAGCAGACAGATATACAGCGTGGGCAGGTCTCTCAGACAGGCCTGTGATCTAAAGTCTCGCAGCCACTTTATCATGGATCTGGTTTATTTAGATGCAATATTGATTTCATTATCCTGCTGGTAAAAGGATTCATAGGGGCTCGTGTGCCTCATGCTATGCGTATGTGTGTGTGTGTACTGTATGTGTGTTTGTGTGTGTACTGTATGTGCAATTGTGCATGCGTGTGTGTGTGTATGGGCGTGTGTGCTCACATGCTGTACTGTACTTGCGTACTGTGTGTGTGTGTGTGTGTGTGTGTGTGTGTGTGTGTGTGTGTGAGTGTATTTCGCTGTTCCCCAGGGTACAGGGCTCATGCTCCTCTCTGTGAGGTAATGGAAGCGATGTGTCCATAATCCTGGTGAATGACTAATAAAAGAGAGTAGGGCCTTGGGTCCGTTCCCCAAGTGGCATTATGGGTAGGTATTAAACAGAGTGCCCGCGTAATACTGTCAAGTCACTCTTTTTCTCAACACTTTTATATATTTATTTCTTTCTCCGAATGTCTCTATATTCACAAACGAAAGTGATCGTTACGAGGCAGATTGTTTTCATCGTTTAGAAAGCTGTTTAGAAACTCCTCGGGCGTCGAATCGTCGGAGGAAACGCGAGGGTCCTCTCAACGTAGCGCACCTGAGGCGTTTGTGAGCGCGGCCCTAATGGAAATCAAACGCTGGTTTGAATACTAATAGGCCATGACACAATAACCCACCAGCTCGTACCCGATACCCAACGCTCTCCTTTAACACTCAGTAATGGTTTTATTAGTGTTATACAAGACTCTCATTAGACAGTTGAGATGGTCGGTGTGACCGCATGTCTCTGATTGGCCAAACCATGCCGGGAGAGCTCGTGATGGTTTGTGTCGGAGCTCATTGCTACTAAGTGAGGTCATAGCGGACCCCAAATTGACTGCGCTAGTGTGTGTGTGCGCGCGTGTGTGTGTGTGTGACGGTGGATTGTTGGTCACTATTGGGGGGGGGGGGTCATTACAGGCAAATGATGTCATATTTGACTAACGAGATAGGTGGAATCTACCGTATGAAAGCCAATACAGGGGGGTGGGGGTGGTGGGGGGGTATAAGTTAGGTGACTGGTTCGAAACTGATCGGAGATTCTCCCATCTTTTATTGATTACCTCAGATTTGTGGTAGTGATGTCACCTCTCCTGTACCGTATCTGTTGCTGCGGGCGATGGTGATGATGGGATGTTTGGGTCTTGTGGATTGGATGCTTAACCTCTGACATCACTTGGACTGTGGAAAGACAAGGACAATGTCACTCGCTATTTTTTTTCTTCCACTGTCTACAATGTCTTTTTTGACAAGACTCCCTAAAGATCAGTGGAAATGAGTGTACGAGGAGAGGAAACCACTGTAGACTATCGAGACACACCCCGTGCTTCCTTGACAGACAATCTCGTGCGCCGGCTTGACTCCAATATTGACTTTTGTTGGCTTGTCACGGTTTCTTGGCTCCACCACGCTATCTTTTTACTATTCATCTTTGATGGTACTATAAAAGGAGAGACCGGCCGTGTGTCGTCCACTCATCCCTCTCCCAGGCCACAGCTCTGTCACGGCCTGCCCCTGTAATTATGATTCATACTGGCCACGCACATATATTGCTAGCCAGGCCTATTTTGACAGTGCTTCATTACTGGGCATGGCTAAATGCTTTAAAAGCATTGATTTGCCTGAATTACAACATGGCATCAGACCTCTCAGCTGTCCATATGTGTTTGTGTGTGTGTGTGTGTGTGTGTGTTGGCAGTAGAGCACCTGAGAGGACCCCAAAGACAGATCACACCTCTACATATCATAACGCTCTACTCCCTCCTCCAGTCCTCCCTTCCTCCACCCCCCTATCATCTCCGTCCAATCGATTCGCCCCATAAAAGGTGTTTAATTCAATCAGGGGGGAAAGTGAGTGCCTGTTTTTCTGGGTCCCTGTCGATAGCCATATAATCAATTAGAGTGGGCCTCTGCTCTGCCTCCCTCACTCTCATCCCTCCCTCGTAGCATCTGTTTCTCTCCTCTCTCTCTCTCTCTCTCTCTCTCTCTCTCTCCCTCTAGCAATCTATCTCTCTCTCCCCTCTTCATGTCTCTCTCTCAACCTGCTCTTTGCCATCCTCTCATTCAGCTTTCTTCCCCCTTCCCCTCGTTCCCCCCTCTCTCTCTCTCTCTCTCTCTCTCTCTCTCTCTCTCTCTCTCTCTCTCTCTCTCTCTCTCTCTCTCGCCCTCCGCCCCCGTACTGTCTGGTCTTGTGCGTGGGGACCGGTGCTACACTAGACTGCATATGAGCTTTTGATGGCGAGTTAAATGATCCTTTGAGCATATAATTACTGATTATTACGTCTTTCTATCGGTTGCCCGTACCTCTTTATTTTCCAAGCTGCACAGCACTCTCACACTACAGATAAAAAAAAAGAAACAAAAAAAAACATTTAAGCATAAATCTTTTGTTTGGGCCAGACGGCAAGACCAGTAACTCAAAGGTGTGTGTAAAGGGTGAACACATTCTTAGCATGTCCCCTTGAACAAGACACTTAGATATAGACTACTTTATCGTCTATACATGGCAACAAACGTCCTTAACTGCCCTAAACCTGCTCCAGAGGTACAGGATCCACCGCTTCCCTCTTAGTATTACTGTATAATAGTTATATTTATAATAAGCTTATTATATTATACTAAGGTTATTATATTATACTAAGGTTATTATCTTATATCTTACAACAGCCTCTGTTTCGGCAAACACACACAAAACACGCGCACGTGCGTGCACACACACACACACACACACACACACACACACACACACACACACACACACACACACACACACACACACACACACACACACACACACACACACTTCTACATGGCACACACTCTAATGCCGGTCCCAACACACTGTTCCTAACCACAGGACAATAAGCGAATGAAGAAATAAAAGACCCGATTCATCAAAATCACAGCGGACTCTATTGCCCAGTAAATTAAACAATATTTCATAATCACTCTGACAATGAGACAAGAGATGACAATTTGGGCCGAAGGCTCCTCCTTAGTGGGAGTGTGTACTGCTGCCCACACAAACACACACATTCACACTCAGACACACACACACACACACACACACACACACACACACACACACACACACACACACACACACACACACACACACAATAATTATCAGAGCGGACATGCTCCGGGGACCTCAGACACTCCCTGAGTACCTGCCCAATCAACTGTCCAACAACAGACACCCACCAAACATTCATTTATCAACTGTGCGTGTGTGTGTGTGTGTGTGTGTGTGTGTCTATCAAGCTAATTACCAAGAACCCATCTTACACATCCCCCTGTCGCAGACACTGTGGCGCTGTCCAGGGAAGAGGAGGTGGGCAATTAGCTGTCCATTACAACAACAAAAACAACACACACACACACACACGCGCGCACACACACGCACACACACGCACACACACACACACACACATGACTACACATACACTAAACCAGCTGGGGAGGAGTTGGGTAATAGTAGAATTAAGGCTTGTCTGGCCTCTGAGGGCAGAGGAGGTAACTGTTAATATTATTGTCTGTGTGTGTGAGAGAGAGAGAGAGAGAGAGAGAGAGAGAGAGAGAGAGGGGGAGAGAGAGAGAGAGAGAGGGAGAGGGAGAGGGAGGGGGGGGGGGTGACCGGTAAGCATAGGTTGGATGGCCGTTACTATAGGAGTCTGAAAAGACTACAGAGGAACATCCCATGGCTAAAATGCTGCATTGATACATTCTATCCTCTCACTGCCCGTAAGTGGAAAAGCTTCTATTCTGTCAAATTGTGTCCCCTCAATTAATTCCCCCATCCTTTCAGTGAAAACAGAATATGAACCCTACTGCCTGGAATCACTTTGTTAATTATGATTAGTTTTAAACATCCCAGATGAAAATGATCCATTTACAAATGATGTATTTATTTTGTGGCAGTAGATGTTGTGGTTAGGTCTGGGATTTCATCCTGCTTAGATTGAATGGCCGTGATGGTTTTCAACTATAGTTATTGTTCAACATATCTTCAGAGGGATAATTGGAGGGAAGATGACACTACAGGTACGACTGAGAAGTGTCATTTCCTCTGAATACTTTCCTTGAGCGGGTTTGGTCGCGCTTGCCTAAAAATGAGCAGGCAAATTTTGTGCCACGTCACAGCGAGCATGTTTGATTACACCAGTGCTGCTAGCAAATTAGCTAAACACCTCTAATTAGTCCCTTAAAATTGTTTTCCAGAATGCACTGTGGTAGCATGTGTCTAGCCATACTTGGAGGTGATTGACTTTTGCCAGGCGAAATGTTTGCTTGAGTTGATTTTTTCAACTCATTTTGTGTCGGACGCAGTTTCGCCATGATTAAATCCACCCATTTGCCTCCTGCCGTTGACTTTTCGTGCATCGCCTTCGCCTTGCTTAAAAAATGTGCCGCGAGTTTAATGGAAATGCAACCTGAGAGTGAACACATACCACAACACCTCATCTGCTTCCAAAGACATTCATTCTCATGTAAAACTTTGTTTTATTGAGATGTCAAACAACATTTTCTTGATTAAATTATTAACTACTTGAATGGACCCCTGTCAGTAC
>NC_140244.1:23330936-23333436 GCF_949987555.1 Borostomias antarcticus | reverse complement strand
TATAGTATATAAATGACCTCCTGTCTCTCATGGGTCTTTCTAATTGGTCAGTCTGTTGACCCAGTCAGGGGAGCGCATCCTCCCTCGTCCACTGTGACGCCTGGCCTGTTATTCTACATCAGTGTGTACGTGAGTGTGTTCGGTGTGTGTGTATGGTGTCTGTGTGTGTGTGTGTGAGGGGGGGGGGGGTTGCAGAGGAGAATCTTCCCCATAATCAGGGTTAATTTCAACCTGTCAGAAGTCAGTGACCTCCATAGCCCAGGATGACCCTGACTGAGTGTGAGGAGAGGGGGACCGAGGGGTGGACTGTCGGGACAGTGAGTCCATGTTAAACAGAGGTTGACGGTGGGGAGGGAGACGTGAAGGGATGGGTGAGTTAAGGGGTAATGAGGGTGAGAGTGAGGCTCAGTCAAACTTGATCATGAACATTTAGCCAATTAAAAACGTACTGGGAGTGTTAGTAGAAGGATGCATATGTTTCTGACTGAAATCAAGGCACTTTACTGTAGGAGAATATGCGCTAGTTCTGGTTAGCATGAGCTGTGAAATGTATGGGGATTTACTGTAGACTATACAGTAGCATCTAAAACTCCCCCAAACTCCTCAGAAATACATTCAAATTGTTTGTTAGCATAGTACAGGACTTAGTAGTAGTCTTTCTGGACTTCGTAATTGTAATCAGAAACCACCGTCAGTCTTAAAAAAAATAAAAAAAATAAAAAATCTACAGTAAATGTACTTCTGACAACTGCTTTTGTGTAATCAGGAAGTACGGTGGACAGAACTACCTGCAGTTGTACTACAGTTTAATATGTATAAAGATAAGCCTTTACTGACAACACATGTGGGCGCAGAGTAATAATTGAAATGGCACTAAAAAGAGGCATTTGCCAGGCAATATCACAAATAATGAGACATGTTTAAGGTTAGGACGATGTACAGTCTCATAACGTTATGAGACGCAAATATGTAGAATGTAGCCAGAACACATAACTAAAAAACAAATATTAAAGACGGTTGGGGGTGGGGGGGGGCGACGGCTGTGGCTCAGGAGGTAGAGCTGGTCGTCCAATGATCGTACTGTAGGGTTGGCGGTTCGAATCCCGGCTCCTCCTGTCCACATGTCGAAGTGTCCTTGTGCAAGACACTGAACCCCAGATGGCTCCCAATGAGCATGTTAGCACCTTGCATGGCAGCTGCTGCCATTGGTGTGTGAATCTGTGTGTGAATGGATGAATGAGAGGCCTTCAGTGTAAAGCGCTTCAGATAAAAGTGCTATTTAAGTGCAGTCCATTTACCATTTACCAAGTTGACTGATACACAATGATACGGAAGCCAGGGGTCCTGAGATGTCTCAGACATTAATACAGAGCTCTGAGCACATGACTGAGATGATGAACAATCCATTATCCATGGGTCCACTATGTGGTCTACATAACGTTACCTCAACAAGAACAGTGTATATCTGCGATAAGATGGAGGGAGAGAGGGCAAGAGAAAGGGCTGGAAGGTGAAGAGAGGAGTGTGTGAAAGAAGTAGAGTAAGAGTAGAGAGTGTGAAAGAAGTAGAGTAAGAGTAGAGAGTGTGTGAAAGAAGTAGAATAAGAGTAGAGAGTGTGTGTGAAAGAAGTAGAGTAAGAGTAGAGAGTGTGTGAAAGAAGTAGAATAAGAGTAGAGAGTGTGTGAAAGAAGTAGAGTAAGAGTAGAGAGTGTGTGAAAGAAGTAGAATAAGAGTAGAGAGTGTGTGAAAGAAGTAGAGTAAGAGTAGAGAGTGTGTGAAAGAAGTAGAGTAAGAGTAGAGAGTGTGTGAGAGATGTAGAGTAAGAGTAGAGAGTGTGTGAGAGATGTAGAGTAAGAGTAGAGAGTGTGTGAGAGATGTAGAGTAAGAGTAGAGAGTGTGTGAAAGAAGTAGAGTAAGAGTAGAGAGTGTGTGAAAGAAGTAGAGTAAGAGTAGAGAGTGTGTGAAAGAAGTAGAGTACGAATAAAGAGTGTGTGAAAGAAATAGTGTGTTTGAGAGTAAGAGTGAAGGGCACTTGTCTCTCCCACTCACACCTCCTCTTCCTCTGTCATACAAGTTCTGAGGGACACATTACTGTGATGACACCAGCTGGTATAATGCCTGAGAAGTGGATATTGTTCTATTCTCAGTCATTGCGGTTTTAAGAGGTGATCATCAATGGAGCTCTGTAGAGTCCCTTGGGGGGTCTGGGCTAGTAACACAGTGGAGCTTTACAGCTAAACAGCTCCCATCTTCCCCCCACGTTACAGCTGCGCCTAACGACGTAGCCCTCCCTAAACGACTCTCTTGATTAAGATCGGTCTGCGCACGGCTCCGGTTTATCTTCTCCAGCGTCGTTAGCTGGAATAGGACTTACTCATGATGTGTAGTTTACAATATGGCACTGTGGCATAATCTGCCTCCTGTTAGTTTTGCGACAGAGAGAGCCTGCTCACTTCGGACATGTGGCTTTAAGCGTTTACTCTAATAGGTAGACTTTTTA
>NC_140244.1:23300936-23323436 GCF_949987555.1 Borostomias antarcticus | reverse complement strand
GTGGCTAGCATGTTTCAAACTGCACACTGACTCTTGAGGAGTGCCCGAAGATTAGTAGGCTGGACTTGATAGGTGTGTGGGGGGATGCCTGTGTCGTATTTGAACCCTTTTCCTGATTTGTTATGGGAGGATCCAGAAAATGCCCAGGCTCCTCTCTGCTCTACCAAACCTGCTACCCAAACCTGTTAACCCAGATGCTTAAGAGTAAAGCAAGTGTTTATGTGAAGGCATTAAGGTGAAGCTCCCTTTCTATTCATATAGATTATGCAACCAAAGGAACAAAAACATGTCAAAGTTAGGAGCAGATGCAGGGGAGAGAGAGAGAGAGAGAGAGAGAGAGAGAAAAGAAGACGAGAGAGAGGGAGAGAGAGAGACAGAGAGAGATAAGAAGAGAGAGAGAGGGAGAGAGAGAGAGAGAGAGAGAGAGAGGGAGAGGGGGAAGTGAGAAGAACCGGGAAAAGAATATAGGAACAAAATGGATATGCAAAGAAAAACAGAGAGAACCGTATAGGGAAAGAAAAAAAAGACAAGGAAAGAGAAAGAGAGAGGGATCGAGCCTTTGCGAATGAGACCCAAATGGCTGCTAAAAATCATTAATCTTGTGGGAATCTGTGTCAGCGAGCGGCGGCGACACAAAGAACTCTCGGAGCAGCGAGAGCAGCTCAGTGACCCGGACCCAATTGGCTGAGAAAGGCCCACCAGGCTTTAATAGACTTTTGCTGATCCGACACTTGTTTGCTGGGAGCCACAAAGAGGCGATTGCATGAGCTGACAGGGGGGCCCGCAGGCCAGGGGGCTACCCTCCTGGCCCATGATAAATGACCCAGGGTGGGCCAGGGCCAGGGCCGAGGCCAGGGGCAGAGCGGAGGGGGCGAGGAAGGAGCGGCGGAGAGGTCAGCCAGTCGGAGAGAGGAGCGGGGAGGAGGAGGAGGTGAGGAGAGGAAGGGGAGCAGGAACGATGGGAGACCTAGAGGCTCCTCCAGTCCTCTTTTTGGTCCACGGTGGAAGATCCAAGAAAACCCCAGGCACCCTCACTGTAGCCCGAGAGGCAGGGGAGAGACTGCTGGTTTCATCTAAACTATCTGGTTGGGGGAGTAGGGGATGGAAGGAAGACAGCAAGAGGGGACTAGATGATTAGAAGGCTAGTGGGACTAGGGGGCTAGGGGACTTGAGGGACTACGGGGCCTCAAGGGACAAGAGGACAAGAGGGAACTAGTAGTGGAATGGAGAGCTAGAGGGTTAGTAGTCTCGCAATTCCAGACAATCGGAGATCTCTGCCTTCCGAACGCCGGCGAGAGCAGTCGGTATCAACACTACCCCTACTGCTTTAGATTGGTTCGAACCTAAACAAACCTATGCTCTAAAGACTTTGGATTGGTTCTGCAATGCAGGTTTTTATTAAACTCTCAAATTGTTTCCACCCACTTTAAGCGACAAAATCTGAATGAAAGTCTTCAGTATCTAGTTGAGCAAAGCTTTAACAGATTAACTCGTGAGTCTAGAGGGTTAGAGGGGGTGGGCGCCGTGGCACCAGTCCAGGGGTGCAGTGGAATCCTTAATATTTGGAATTTACCAGTATCATAAAATTATTTTATATCACTTTAAACGTCAAGTACAAAATTATTTTCAATCAGTTCTAACCAAAACTGATAGTCTCTCAAGATTTCCTTGATAGCTGCATATCTTGACAAAACATGTATATGTATTACTTTCGGTTGAGGGGTGATAATGTAGGCTAGCTAACGCAAATGCGCTTGCTGACGTTGCCTGTCAGCAGAAGTTGGAGGATAGACAGATGACTGGGAAATATGGATAACAACATGGATGTACAGCGAGTTGGCTAACACATGTATATGATAGAGGACTGGAGGACTAGAGGGTACTAGAGGACTAGAGTATTAGAGGACTAGAGGGGACTAGAGTATTAGAGGACTAGAGGGGACTAGAGGACTAGAGTATTAGAGGACTAGAGTATTATAGGACTAGAGGACTAGAGTATTATAGGACTAGAGGACTAGAGTATTAGAGGACTAGAGGGGACTAGAGTATTAGAGGACTAGAGGGGACTCGAGGACTAGAGTATTAGAGGACTAGAGGGGACTAGAGGACTAGAGTATTAAAGGACTAGACTAGAGTAATAAAGGAATTAGAGGGCTAGATGGCTAGAGGACTAGAGCGGATTAGAGGGGATTAGAGGACTACAGGACTAGATGGGACTAGAAGACTAGAGGACTAGAAGACGAGAGGACTAGAGGACAAGAAGACTAGAGGACTATAGGACTATAGGACTAGAGGACTAGAAGACTAGAAGACTAGAGGACTAGAGGACAAGAAGACTAGAGGACTAGAAGAATAGAAGACCAGAGGACTAGAGGACTAGAGGACTAGAGGACAAGAAGACTAGAGGACTATAGGACTATAGGACTATAGGACTAGAAGACTAGAATACTAGAGGACTAGAGGACTAGAGGACTAGAGGACAAGAAGACTAGATGACTAGATGACTAGAGGACTAGAAGACTAGAATACTAGACGACTAGAAGACTAGAGTACTAATACTAAAGGACTAGAGGGGACTAGAGGACTAGCGGACTAGAGGACTAGAATACTAGAGGACTAGAATGGACTAGAGGACTAGAATACTAGATGACTAGAGGACTAGAAGAGTAGAAGACTAGAGTACTAGAAGAGTAGAAGACTAGAGTACTAGAGGACTATAGGATTAGAGGACTAGAGGACTAGAGGACTAGAATACTAGAGGACTAGAATGGACTAGAGGACTAGAATACTAGATGACTAGAGGACTAGAAGAGAAGAAGACTAGAGTACTAGAGGACTATAGGATTAGAGGACTAGAGGACTAGAGGACTAGAATACTAGAGGACTAGAGGACTATAGGAATAGAAGACTAGAGAACTAAAAGACTAGAAGATTAGGGGACTAGAGGACTAGAAGACAAGAGGATTGGAATACTAGAGGACTAGAAGACTAGAAGACTGGAGGACTAGAGGACAAGAAGACTAGAGGACTATAGGACTAGAAGTCTAGAAGACTAGAGAACTAGCGGACTAGAGGACTAGAAGACTAGAGGACTAGAGGACTAGAGGACTAGAGGACTAGAAGACTAGAGGACTAGAGGACTAGAAGACTAGAAGACTAGAGAACTTGAAGACTAGAAGACTAGATGACTAGATGACTAGATGACTAGAAGACTAGAAGACTAGATGACTAGATGACTAGATGACTAGACGAATAGAAATCTAGAAGACTAGAGGACTAGGAGCTAGAGGACTGTCATGTGCGTGTGTATGTGTGTGTGTGTATGAAAATGCAGAACGCTTTACTTCAGGCACATCAACCAAAACATAAAGAAAAAGTTGAGAAAAAATGAATGAAAAAGTTGTGTAAAGTTTCTCTCGTTGGGAAGGGATGTGACATTTCATCCACGTGTTAATACGTGTGACGTATTAATGGCTAATATTCTCTCATCCACAATATGATACACATTTTGGCAAACGGTACTGAGGTTTTCCAAGACTGCACTAAGCATTGAGTTATTTATTTAATTCAGATGCAGTCTGACAACCCGAATAAGGCAAATTGAAGGGAACAAAGGGTTTGAGGGTTTATGGTTTGTCCTACCTACAATAAGTGGGAAGGGTGATTAGGGTCAGAAGGAAAGGGATATTTCTTTACCGTGTGAGATGTATAGGAAAAAACACACATTCGGCATTCTTACTTGCAACTGTGTTCCATGCCACACCCACACACCTCCAGATCAATCATGCCCACACGGTCACATGCTGGCACAGAGCTGACCCAGGGGTCATCATCACCTCAGTACAGTCTCTTTGGAGACCTAATGAAGAATCAGATTGTCTACTAAACACCCTGATTTGTTGACCTAAAAGAGTTACTTTACTTTTTTTTTACCATATATACCATTATAACCTTTTGTTGTCCATATGGTTACCCCACTACTAACCGTCTTTGATATCTTGCACAGACATTTCAGACCTGTCCTGAAACGCAAACAGATGATACATACTTTCCAGAACATTACATTCAACCACAAAATATGGCCACCAATTTCCCTTATGCACAATTAGAGTAGACTTTGAAATGCTACTAAACCGTGACTTTTTTATGTTAGATTTCATTTAAGAGAGACATGACTGAGCCAGGTGGAATCGTTGGCTCCGCTTTGCTTTGAAAAATGTTTCTGTCTCTCAGATAATTTGTGTGGCTGGAGAGGAAACCAGACTGGTGCACGTGCTCTGGTATATTACGAGGAAAGGACTGCATATGAGACACGTGCATTATGAGCATGAGTATGCAGTCTACTGGCGAATAATACAACTTAAAATTATTCATTTTATTTGCAAAGCACTTTTCATTGGCAGACAATCTCAAAGTGCTGAAAAGGCTATTGATGTATGGCGGGTTGCCTGGTGTCATCGTGATGGTTTGTAGGTGGCCAGAGTGCGTTACCGCAGGTAATGTGACCGGTGACCACTCTTGATCTTTGGTTTATATGTGGTATGTAATAATAGACCCACCCAACTCTGTCACTGTACACTGTCGAAATGCAACTCTAAAGTGCCTGTACTACTAGGCTACATGGCAATTTCCATTAATTTAATTACAATAGAAAAAGGCATTTGAATTTTATTGTAGTTTCAAAGAAGTTCAATATATAATGTAACCTATTTGATGTTATTTTATTTACATTGTCGCCCATCAACATCAGAACATGAACTGTAGGCCCAGGATATAACACAAACGTATTTGGAAAGTTGAAGGTATTTGGGATCATAATAGCATGCATGCTTTAACTCTCTTTGAATCAATCGGGGGTTTGCATCTATGCACACTGATATTTAACAGCCCATAATGTTTTCATTCAGAGACAACCGACTATTTCATTCTGACAACCGCGAGAAGGCAAATTGAAGTGTTAAAATCCACCTGCCGCAGGTCTTAACAACAGGACAGTGGCAGACGTTCACGCAGAGCACCAAGCGGATCGCTCTAGATTAGTTGATATAATTCTCCAGTAGAGGCGCCGTGTTACAAGAAATAACCTCTCGATTCATTTCCCCAGCTCAAGGAAGAGCCCAGCAGTGATGCGAGGGCAGACGCGTTGCTGCACTGAGGGAAAATCTGTCCATCTCAAATGCAAAAATTTCACAAATAAGTGCGCCTATAGTTGAGTTACAATGAGGTCTTCGAGTGGGCCTTCATTAGGGGTTAACATTTAGTCTTGACTGCAAAATCGATTGACTTTTTCATATTTATGAGGGGCATTGCACTTATCTCACCACTTGCTCTGTGTTTAAAGACTTCCCAGTCAATTATCCCTGTTGGGGATGTTAGATACTTTTAGTGGTAGGCCTGTACGCTGTGTTCACAGACGACATGCCTAAATAATACATGTTTTCAGAGAGCAAATCGATTAGCTTTGAGTAAACAATGCCCGAGTAACTGAACAAGCAACCTCTAAATTGATTACGTTATCAAGCTGATGAGAAATAAAATGATCTCTTTACTCTTAATATGCAACTCATGGATAGTGCCTATGTATGGCCATAAGAAGTACTAAAGACTTCGAAAACCAGTTTTTATGATCTTATTCAAGATCCCGGCCCAAGTTTATTTTAATGATTGATATCAAGATTGTGTATGAAGAGACACATTCACCTCCTGTTTAGCCTGTTTGCTGTTAAACTTACAGTGGCACATGTCAGAAATGACAATTGAAGAGAATGAGATAAATATGATATTATTTTTTTTAAAACAAGTGTTCATTTGTGTTGTGTTTTTAAAAAGCAAGTGTACAATTTCACTATAGTTTAACACTGGTGGCATCATCTCGTTTTAATAAACCGGTTGTCGAAGAGCGAGCAGCAGAATTTGGGGCTCTGGAATCCACGGGTCTTCAATACACGCAAGCGCATCACGCTCCTGCCCTGTCTCTCTCTGCTACGCGCGTCAAAGCCATCGTGGGGACTCGATGCTCTCCGTGCGCAAAGCCTCACAATGCATCACTTTCCATCGAGCTGTCTCTCATTCTCTCTCTCTCTCCCTCCTTCTCTCTCTCTCCCTCTCTCTCTCTCTCTCTCTCTCTCTCTCTCTCTCTCTCTCACACACACACACACACACACAAATACGCATCGTGGTATTTATCCTGGAACTTGATTAATGAGCAATTGTAAATAATTGTGTTAATCATTAAGCAAGCAGAAAGGAAGTAAACCTACATGATCATTCATTACCAAGCCTAATTACGAGTAATCCGTCTGATGTAAATAAATTAGAGAGTAGAGAAATCACAGGAGCATCTCCAAGTGATGAACCATGAGGGTTCACCAACCGCTAAAGTCATGCACTCCAGCCCCAGATAGCGCTTGCAACGGCGCCCCCCTTACCTTCACGACGCGGGGTTGGATACGTCTTAAGTCCAGTATAAAGTACATATCCTTTCGATGGACTCTGGCCGTTGAACAGCACATACACCGGAAGCCGATATAGGCCTATATATGCCTCGCACCGTTAGCAGGTGGCCTTATGCTCCCGCTGGCGGTGTGTGAGCTGTGGGGATCGCGTGCCTCACCACTACAGGCTCCATGCGCCACGTACGTAGCACCTTGTCAACTGTTTAATGTGAAAATTTAAAGGTGATTTTATTTCTGTTATTCATTCCTAAAATCCGTAGGATGGGACTCTCATTAGTGATGAATAAGCAAGCATCAACACTTTTTTTCGCTGTCCATAAGCACATGGATCACTTAATAGATCATTAACCACCGATATGCTGCTGACATGGACGCTTTTTACATCTCCTCTCTCCATTACAGCCCGCTATTACCGAAGGGGGAGAGCCAGCGGCAGGCCTGCCCGGATATATCAGACTGTGGGCTGGGGTATATTAGAGCGCATTACACACTAATGGAGCGACCGCCGGGGCGGCCTCCCAGAGAACACGTGAAGCTCCGCTCCGCTCAACTTGGCTTGTTTAGGGCGCTTTTTGAACAGGAGTCGACAGCAGCGGAGTGTTGGTCCTGGGCATTCGTGTTTGCTTTATCGCTCTGTTTTCTCTCCCTCTCTCTCTCTCTCTCTCTCTCTCTCTCTCTCTCTCTCAATGTATTGAGCTTATGTTGACAGCGTTCATTAAGCCTTCTTTTAGGGGGGGGGGGGTTCTGGAGTGATTTTAACCGAGAGATCACCGGCCTAGCCTATAGATATCACACAGGAAACTAATCTCCAGGATTAATAGCAGGATTGTAATCGATATTAATATTTTTGTGCTGGAATTTAAATACAAATAGGAATTATATCTTAATTTTAACAATATACATAATAATAATAATAACAATAATAATAATAATAATAATGTGAATTATATGATTGAAACCAACAATACTAGCCTACTAGTCTACGACTAATAACAATATAATAATTACAATAACAAAAACAATACTACTACTACTACGACTACTACTAGCCTACTACTACTACTAATAATAATAATATTAACAATAATAATAATAACACTAATAATAATATCCTAATAATATTAGTAGTTAGTAACAATTGGGCTATAATATTCACTTTGTTCCTCGTTTGATTCATTTTTCCACAACCAAAAGTAGATAGTATGGGATTAGTTTAGCACTGTCACGAGATACGAACGACATAGCCAACAGTCATCTAGTCATCTAGTATAGAACACGTGTAGTCTGTAAATGCATTCTAAACTTCAGAGGGACCGGTAGGATTAGATCGTTTAGCCTGCATCCAATGCAGTCCCTGTATTGGGGATTTAGACCACTGTTTCTATTAAGCCCACAGAAGTCTGTGTTTTAGATTTGTCAGGACCTACATGCATTACAGGAAGGACCAACATGCAATACATTTCATTATCAAACAAGTAGACCTATTGGCTTTTGTAATTTGTGTTGAACAAAATAATTGAATAGAAGGAATACACTTACTGTAGAATTTTGTAGAATTATGAGAAAATCTAAATGTTATCTGCACATTGATAAACTGCACAACTCAAACTGATTAACTATTTAAACAAACAATAAGAAGTTGATTATTGAATCACGTTCTTGGCGCCGGGTTCCCTCTATACTCAGCCTAATCAATATGCCCTTGCCGTGGCTGTAGGCTACTCAAGCGTGGATATGAGCTGGAAACGGAATGATAATCGAATCGATTCTACCAATTGACTCATTTACAAGCAGTTTCTCTCTGCGGGAAAGCAAGATGTATCTTAGGCCATCATTTAGATATGAATCCAGATATAAGACAAATTAATGCCAAATCAGTTTTAAGGGTGGCCAAAGGTTAAGGCTACTCTTAGCAAAACTACTTGGTTTTCCACTTCCAGACTTTTTATCGGCCTTTGTTTTACATGACAAAAAAATTACACCATGGACTAGCAGCATCGGGTCATGTGTGGCAATAATTAATTAAAAGAGAAACGGACAATCAAATTGTTGATCAACACAGCTTCGTCTTTAATCCAAAACCAAAGAGTCTCTTCAGATGGTCATGCACTGTCTTGTATCGCCACTTAGAGGCGGCCTTGAGCCTTTGTTCACAGGAATCACCACTTCTGCTGGTCAATGTTTCCCAAGCCTGGTGTTCGTGCCAAGACAGAGCGTTCCGTTTTTGAACGCTGGAACTTTGACAGTTTGTACTGTGTTTCACGGTCTGAAAAAAATGTTCAACATGCCATCAAACAGTTGCTTTGCTATGGGCTGCATACTAGGGTGACTAAAGGGTATGCACTGAGAAAATAACGATACGCACTATAAAAACTGAGATATAGGTAACTACGGGTCTATAATCCGAGGGCATGCAGAGGCTATTCTTTTACGGGTTTTGTATGAGAAAGTAGGCTATGAAATGTAGGCTATGTTTAGGATCAGAGGTAACTTATCTCTTGATTATACAAGTAAAATTACTAATTATTTATATAGGATAACTATGTGGTGCCATATTGTGAACTATGAAATATTATTATAATATTATTATTATCCCTCTTTGTTGGGAGTTATGTAGTGTCTTTCACTCTCGGTGTAAGCAGTCCTAAAACATATGCCTCTAAAGTTACCAAACAAAGCCTACTTAGTCTTTGCATACAATGCTTAAATATACATATATAGTCTAGCCTATAATAAACACTGACTTCTTTAGAGTCTGTGACACTCGTTTCACACATGTTTTGCTGCATACATTCTTCACCACAACCTTTAACATGAACTATACGACCTAATTGATAAGGGATGATGCGTTAAACTCGGGCTGTTAGCGGATAACGTGCCATTGGTTCCCTTAACGTTAAGGTATTCGGCGCTTTCCCCTCATCTTTCTCACTCACCCCTCCTCCTCCCACCGTCCCTTCCTTTGGGGGAGTCAGTCAGCTGACTGTCTGAAGCTGTCAGAGAGAGTGGCCCCCTCTCTCCTTCTCTTCTTCCATTATGCTAATCAGTCGCGCGCCGCGCTCCCATTGGAGAGGAGAGCGCGTTGGAACCAGCCTTCCAGCGCAACGTCACTGCGCTCTATAAGGATAAAGCCTTGGCTAACAACGAGCGCAGTCTGCTGAATACTCGGGAGTGAGTGGGAGTTGGAGAGGCGAGCCTAAATCTCTGCGGTGCAGAGCTGGAAAGCTGCTTCTCACAGCGAAAACCAGACGCCCTTTAGTCTACTCTTTCCATCCGCTTTGCTGTCATTTTCCTGGCGAAAAAAAGGACTAACTGCAAGAATCAATACGAGGACCGGAGCCTTCGTCAACGTTCTATGTTTTTTTTTGTATTTATGTGTTTATTTTGCATCCATATCTACTGAAAGGACTTAACGATTTACTTTTGCACTGAGACTTTCTTTCTACCTCCACTCCTCGTCTGTTGAGCAGATTAGTCCAGTAAAAGTAGGCTACATGACGCAAATTCCGATGTCGTTTGCAGTGCATTAGTCTGAAAGTTTTTTCCCCCTCACTTCGCTTTCAGTTTTTTGGACATTTCGAACGGTGTTGCATGCTAGCACACCAGACGGCGGTGGAGGAGTCACGATAACTATTGCATGAGACAAGAGAGGAGCGAAGAGACGCCTATTAACAAGTCCGTTTTTGCAACGCTGGCAAGCACCTTCGCATATCTGCAGAAGAGTCGCGACAGCACCATGAGCGCAGAGCTGAATATGGGCCCAGAGCTCCCTAACAGCCCTCTGGCTCTGGAATACGTCAACGATTTCGACCTGATGAAGTTCGACGTGAAGAAGGAAGGCCTGGCCGGGCTAGAGCGCGCGGCGGTGCGCCAGTGCAACCGCCTCCAGCCCCAGGGCTCCGTGTCCTCTACCCCCATCAGTACACCCTGCAGCTCGGTGCCCTCCTCGCCTAGCTTCAGCCCCACGGAGCAGAAGAACCATCTGGAGGAGCTGTACTGGATGCCAAGCGGCGGGTACCACCAGCAGATTGACCCACAGACGCTGAGCTTGACCCCAGAGGACGCCGTGGAGGCCCTGATCGGCGCAACGGCCCACGGGCACCCCCCGCCCCCACACGTCCAGCAGCAGCTGCAGCAGGGCGGCTTCGAGGGATACAGGGGGCCGCACCATCACCACAACCACCAGGGCCATGCCCAGCAGCACCATCATCCATACGGAGGAGGCATCTCACACCACCCCGACGACTTGCCGGGACATCCGGGGGGGCACAGCCACCCGCACAACCAACACCATCACCACCTCAGCCAGGACCCCGACAGCCCGTCCCCCGACTCCCCTGGCTCGCACCAAACCCTCCACCATCACCGTCATCATCATCACCATCCACACGGCCACCCGGGCCAGTCGTCCCATCACGGCTCCGGGGGCAACGTGGAAGACCGCTTCTCCGACGACCAGCTGGTGTCCATGTCCGTGAGAGAGCTCAATCGGCACCTGCGCGGCTTCACCAAGGACGAGGTCATCCGTCTGAAGCAGAAGAGAAGGACCCTGAAGAACCGGGGCTATGCGCAGTCGTGCCGTTTTAAGCGGGTGCAGCAGAAACACGTGTTGGAGAACGAGAAGACGCAGCTGATCAACCAAGTGGAGCAGCTCAAAGCAGAGATCAACCGGCTGGCGCGCGAGAGGGACGCCTACAAACTGAAGTGCGAGAAACTGACGGGGTCTGGGGCGAGTAACGGGTTCCGCGAGGCTGGGTCCACTAGTGACAACCCGTCATCTCCCGAGTTTTTCATGTGAGTTGTGATAGCCTACTTTCTTGTGACTCTCTCCCCTCCACAACTGATGAACAAACAATAATAAACACCCTCCCATACTGATTATGATAATACAAATTACAGTAACAATTATATTCATATTAGAAGAATAATCCATGAAATGCTATTCTCATATTACCATCTCTCCATCCACGTGACAACTGAGATACAAAGAGCAAGCTAGAATGTTTGATCGGTCGTAGCATCTTTGTAGATTAGTTGCTTGTAGTGAAGAGACATTTTTTTCCTCGTGAGAGAAGAGGAGCGACTGATGAACTTTTCTCTTCTAGGTTACAGCTTTTAATAACCTGTAAGTAGTGTGGGATGGTGTCGAAACCATGGTCTGAAGGTGATTTTGTCCTCGATTATGATGATGACATTATCTGAAACAGCAGTATAGGCCTAATTGTAGCCTATACAAAGTACACAGACGAATGTTATGAGACACATTCGACAAGTGGGCCCGAAAATAATCCGAGAACAAGACTCCACATTATGCAAACTTTACTGTCTACTAACCCGCAAAAGGGGGGCATTTTATGCAACATCTCATTGATTTATTGCCTGCTTGGTTATATTCGAATATATATTGAAACAAAAATCTGCATTAAAATATTAATCCTGCATGCTGGACATGTATGGTAATAATTTCTATTTTGTACCCTCATTTCTCGTGTATTTTAAGAGCATGTCGTTGATCTGCGCTTCTCTATGGTTTTTGTGAGGTTAGAGAAATGCAACGGAACAGTACAGCAGGACTGCCTGTGCAGTATCATACGGTCTGGGTTTCTTTAGCTTGTAAATATTATGCAACAGCAAAACTACACACCAAGATTGAGGAGGCTGGTTTGAACTTCTGTCTTTCTTTGTGTTGTTATTTCTCCATTCTATGTTTTATTTCGGGGTATGGATAAGAGATATGGGCATTTTCTGTTGCATTTAAAGACAACAAACTTTGTGTATTAAGTGCACTTTTTGGATAATGATTTACGTTTTCATTTTGAATTTTGTGCTGACCTCCCTCTAGGAAGACATACTATCACAATAGGTTGCCATGATTAAGAAATTATAGATGCAAGCTTGATAATGATATTACAGCACAGTTTGAACCAGTGTGCAAAGCTGGTGTGACAAACGCACCGCCGGAGTAATTAGAGGATAACGATGGATTCCATTGCGCACCATATTTACGCACCATGGCATGGATAACTTGTTTTCAATTCTCATCTGATAGCCTATCTACAGTAGAAAAGTACATTGGCACATGTGGTGCAGGCTACCATTTTATTTTAACGTGGGTCTCCTGGCAAGGATTTAGGGGAGGTGCTCTTTTAACTCTTGCGCAACCCTAACTATATTACACAGTAAACAAACACGGTCAAGTCGTGATTTCTCAATTACATTGATGTATTTTAATGAGCGCAGATGTATTTCATACACCTATACAGTGTTTTGTACTTTTCTTCGGCAATATCAAACATTTTCACCCATGCTCAACAACATATCTATCAGGGGTTTTATGTACAATTAACAAGTATTTAGATAACGCATGCGTTTCAATACAATGGTGAAATATATTAATTCTATATGTTTTCCTGATTTTTTTCTGCCGGTCAGTAAAAAAAGGGATTCAGGTTGTGCAAATTCTCAAAATGAAAACTCTGTGTGTGTTGGTATGTTATATGATGTTTTTGTCTGTTCTATTATTATTTGGTGATTCTGGTTCTGCTGGCCAGATGCATTGTTTAAGTTTTTATTTTAATGATTTAAATTAACAAACTGTCAGATCATATTGAATAAGCATGGTGCTTGCATTTGAAACTATTGTTGAAAAGTCATGCATTTAACAATCTTTGGTTTGTTACTGATTCAACTGTGTTGAAATCAAATTGAAACTGCAGCAGCGGGTTGTTGTTTTGTTTTTATTAATTCCATGTACTTTGCGATGATGGGGATCAATTTTCAATCCTGTTTATATAAATAAGGGTAAAAAGAACTTAAATTTGAACTGTTGTAGTTCCATTCAGGCTGGTTTCTGTTTCGTCTTATTTTTTGGTTGTTTTTGGAAGAAATTGTTTCCTATTTTGCTTATTAAAGTCCTTGAAATGGCAATTACCTCCTGAACTGTTTATTTAGCTCTCTCTGAAGTGACCTGATTGCATCATGACGACATCCACTGCAGCTGGGTATTATGAGAAGGGGAGAGGAGGCATGACGCAGCTGCATCGTGGACACAGTTACAACAGCCTACAGTAGGCTTACACGTCATACACATAGCAAAAGAGTTTGGAAAAGTAACACATATGCTACTCTCCTATTGCGGGCTTATGCTACTGTATTAATAATGTCAAACTTTGATTAGGGTGGTTCGGACAAGCTTACTTTGTTGTTGAGTCGCGCCCTAGGCTAACCGTTTGGAGAATATGGGTTTAATAGGCCTAAATCAATTGCCATTTGAAACTTCAGGCACTGCATTCTCTCCCGAACACATCCGTGGGATATTTTGTCAATCAGTGCTATCACTTTAGGCCTTTGGTTAACGCCTATGTCACATAATAATGGACATATTGGAAAACCTCGAATTAGACCAAATAATAAAACGCCCAATTATTAGAACCTTACACCGGCTCACCCGTACGTCTCTCGCTGCGGGGAGCTTCGTGTGCTGGCTCTGCTGCTGACTTTTGCAGAAATCCCGCCGTTGCACGTGCCCACGGTAAAATGAGATCTTTGACCTTGCAACATGCGCATTCTACAAAGAAGAAAGTTAACCCTTCAAATGTCCTTTGGAAAAACTTTATTTTGGCTGCAGTTGAAATAGGACGAATACGATTTCATAAGTTGTAGCCATAGCATGCATATGACTGATGCCTCTATTTCCCTGGCACCGTCACTGCGGGTGCGCTGCATCCGTCCCTGGCTGCTCCCGAGTGAAGGCCCCGCATAGATGAAGCACGCTGAAGTGGATTATTTCCTCTATTTGAATTTGTCATTTTTGTGACCCATATCGACCTGCTACGTTATTGCGTCGTATGTGCGTGTGGTGTGTGTGTATGTGTGTGTGTGTGTGTGTGTGTGTGTAGAGAGAGAGGGAGAGAGAAAGCGAAAAATAACTGCTTTCACATTATATTAATCTGCATTAAATGCAAGAATAAACCTTTGTCCTGTTACCCCATCCGCCCACCATCCCGCCCGTTACGATGGACTGACAGCAGAAGCAGCCCAGAAAGAGGAGAGGAGCGGAGAGTAAGCGTTGATCTGGTCCGGGTTTAGAGTTTCTGGTGTCAGAACATTATCTGCCCCGTGTCTGCACATTCTCAAGGACAAAACCGCTAGGCAGCGTATCAGCCAATCAGGGCCCATAGAACGCTAGTCTGGTTTACATTCTCTCTCTATCCGAGGGCGAAGGAGATGGCAGACATCGCTACTGTACCTTTAGAGTGCAGCTGGGGTGAACTAGCCACATATATCCATGGGCCTACTAGAAATAGCCTATATGTCCAGTAAAGCTCACATTTGCAGTATGTTCATAGTAAAATCGATGTGCTGTAGAACAAGACAACTGCATATCTTTTCAATAATAGTACGTGTAGTAATCGTTTGCATAGACAACCTCGTGTCCTTAGATTATAGTAGAAGGAGGATGTGTCGTCCACAGCAAAGCACGGCCAGTTTATATGTGTGAATTTGTCTCCAAAGGACATAGTGTGAATATGAGCCATCACTCATGCCTGAACAGCACCAAAGAGATGCATGTATTCCACTGCAGTGACGTCTGCATGGAAACCAGTATAGTATGGTAACAAAACACAGTCAATACATCAGGTTTATGCTATACTTACTCAGAAGTGTGTTGGAAAACCTCTTCAAAACACTCCCCAACATAGAGGAATGCATGCGTTGAAAGTAGCCGCTGGGCTGTTTAAGAAACAAAAATAAGATAATTTTTGAGAAAGGTTTTCAAAGATTTTTGGAATCTTTCTAACCACCGTATCCTGACTCCTGTTCATTGTTCACCCAATGCTGGACTTCACAGTGTCACAGAATGTGTGTGTGTGTGTGTGTGTATGTGTGTGTGTGCGCGCGCGCGTGTGCATGTGGGTGTGTGTACGCATGTGTCTATATAAGTGTGTTTAGTTGGGTGAGGCAGAGGGTATCACACTGTCCTGTACAGAACAGCACATTTTCTGGAAGCTAAGAACCGCAAGAATGAGAATGAATACAGTTGACTCTGTGACTGCTGGATTCCAGCAATATACATCATCTAATACATAGCATATTTATTCAAGAGTCAAAGTTTTACATCTTAATTGTTGATTAATCCTTTGGACCACAGCTGAGAGTAAATGCTGTTGTGTGTGGTTCTATTGGATGGATATATTGTGTTTTGTATTTACACTGTCCCGTCTTTGTCCTGTCCTGTCCTGCACCCTGTCTAATGTTGGCTTCTTCAGTGTGTGCACCACCGACCTATCAATCAATCAATCACTCAAAGCTTTATTTGTATGGCGCATTTCATACCCAGAGGCAACACAATGCGCTTAAAGAGACCTAAAGAAATTCCTAGTATGTGTAAACTACCATGGCAATAAACTGATCTGAATCTGAATCTGAATTCGATCATAGATGTGTTGTTTTCTATGGCTGTCATGATTAGTCTATCAATTGATGATGTGTGAATCCATCATGATTGATTACTACTCAGTCACTGTTCATACAATATTTTGTGTTATAGTTTTTAAACTGTTATTGATTATGATTATTGTTTCAGGCGCTTCTGGTTCATAAAAGAGAATAAACAGGAGTGGAGAGGAGAGATGAAGGGACAGAAGAGAAAGAGATGGAGGGAGAAACTAACCAGAGAGAGAGAGAAGAGAGAGAGACCGAGAGAGAGAGAGAGGGAAGGGAGAGACAGACAGAGAGAGAGAGAGGGAAGGGAGAGACAGACAGAGAGAGCGAGGGATGAGGAGAGACAGACTGAGAGAGAGAGAGGGAAGGGAGAGACAGGCCGAGAGAGAGAGAGAGGGAAGGGAGAGACAGGCCGGGAGAGAGAGAGAGGGAAGGGAGAGACAGACAGAGAGAGAGAGAGGGAAGGGAGAGAGAGAGAGAGAGAGAAGGGAGAGACAGACTGAGAGAGAGAGAGAGAGAGAGAGGGAAGGGAGAGACAGACAGAGAGAGAGAGAGGGATGAGGAGAGACATACCGAGAGAGAGAGAGAGAGAGGGAAGGGAGAGACAGACCGAGAGAGAGAGAGGGAAGGGAGAGACAGACCGAGAGAGAGAGAGAGGTAAGGGAGAGACAGACAGAGAGAGAGAGAGAGAGGGATGGGAGAGACAGACAGAGAGAGAGAGAGAGAAGGGAGAGACAGACCGGGAGAGAGAGAGGGATGGGGAGAGACAGACAGAGAGAGAGAGAGAGGCATGGGGAGAGAGGGTGGAGGAAGCGGACAGCCCGGCCCAGCGGAAGATCCAAGGACACAGTGACCAGGCGTACTGTAATGATTTTAGTCTCCGATCACACATTCACGCCCCCCGCTGAGATCCTATCTGCATTCAGCAGACTCCGCCAGATCCCCCCCCCTCCCGCTGCTAGTACCAGCTCACAGTACCAGCGTTCAGGACCTGCTCCTCAGCTGCTAGTACCAGCACACAGGACCAGCTATACTAGCTCACAGTACCAGGGCATAGGACCTGCTAGTACTAGCTCACAGTACCAGCGCACAGGTCCTGCTAGTACCAGCTCACAGTACCAGCGCAAGGACCTGCTCCTAGTATTAGCTGCTAGTACCAGCACACAGGACCAGCTAGTTCCAGCCCACAGTACCAGCGTATAGGACCAGCTCCTAGTATCAGCTAATAGTACTAGCTCACAGTACCAGCTCAAAGTACCAGCTAGTACCAGCTCACAGTACCAGCTCAACTGTACTTAACAACTAACTTAGAAACAAACGTTCACCTGCCTTAATTTTTGGTGCTCTCTGAGTTTGTTCTACTTTTTGTTCTTCAACTCATTTCAAAAATTAGTTTATTGAACGTTGTTATCTGGGTTCATGTGAAAAAAAATCTTGCAAATAAGTTCCTTTACTTCATGAGTTTCCTCACGACAGTGTTCCCTCACCCAGCTCACTGTCTTATACAACAGGGGTCCCAGCCCCAGCCCTAACCCCTTAGCCCTTTTCCACCAAAAGAACTCTGGTTTGTGAACCGGTTCGTTTAAAAATTCCTGGAACCTTGGTTCTGTCCAGAGAACGGGCCCGCGTTTTGACCAGTTTTGAGCCGAACCGTTGTACGCCAGCCCACACCCATGATGTCTTCATGGTTCACACTGAAAAACCTACTATTTTGTGGTGCCGGTTCGGAACCAGCTTTCGGGTTCCCGAACTCATTTTTCTTTGGTCGAAATGCTCGGAACCATTCAAAATTAGGTTTGTGAACCAGCACCGAACCGGTTCCCTCTTGGTGGAAAAGGCCTAACAGTCCCATCAAGGCCTACTGTATAGCCAGTGCCAGTCACCTACAGGACACGTGGACAATGAGCAACGCGTGGGGCTGTGTCCACCCACTAGGGGGCCACCGACATGCCAACTGCTAAAATTATTAAATACTAGAAGGTACTCGGTGAGCACATACCTCCACCCCTGAATGCATTTTGTGTGTGCATGCATTACGTGCGTGCAAGCAGGACATGTTCAGTATTGCTAAATTCATAAGGTTGAGCTTTATGCCAGTCCAAACCCTGTCTCTGTGACCTTCCCACGCCGAGATATGGCCGTTTCAGTCGCAATGAATAGGAGGGATTTTTCACTCCTGAGTAAATGGGGAGCCGTGTTTGGGCAGCTCTGTGGCGCCCCCCTCAGGTAGCAGCTGGCGGGGGGTGGTTTGGTTTAGTTTGGCTAATCCCTCTAGCGCTCACACACGGAGAGCTGGCTTCGCTCTACGTTTTGTTTTAATTCATGCATCCACCCAGCGATTCCAATCCGCTCCAAAATGTAAAGGGTTCTAAGTTGACCCATGCTACACCCCTCCAACAAGTTTCATGAAAATCGGTCTGGTAGATTATGCGTAATCCTGCTAAAGAACCAACTAACCAACCAACCAACCAACCAACCAAACAACCAACCAACCAACCAACCAACCAACCAACCAACCCACCAACCAAACAACCAACCAACCAACCAAACAACCCACCAAACAACCCACCCACCAACCAACCAACCAACCAACCAACCAACCAACCAAACAACCCACCAACCCACCAACCCACCAACCCACCAACCAGCCAAACAACCAACCAGCCAACCAACCAACCAACCAACCAACCAACCAACCAACCAACCAACCCACCAACCAAACAACCCACCAACCCACCAACCCACCAACCCACCAACCAAACAACCAAACAACCCACCAACCAAAATACCCACCAACAAACCAACCCACCAACCAACCAACCAACCAACCAAACAACCCACCAACCAAACAACCCACCAACCAAACAACCAACCAACCAACCAACCAAACAACCAACCAACCAACCAACCCACCCACCCACCCACCCACCCACCAACCCACCAACCAACCAAACAACCAACCAACCAACCAACCAACCAACCAACCAACCAACCAAACAACCCACCAACCAAACAACCCACCAACCAACCAACCAAACAACCCACCAACCAACCAACCAACCAAACCAACCAACCAAACAACCCACCAACCCACCAACCAACCAACCAACCAACCAAACAACCAACCAACCAACCAACCAACCAACCCACCAACCCACCAACCCACCAAACAACCATCCAACCAACCAACCAACCCACCCACCAACCAACCCACCAACCAACCCACCAACCAACCCACCCACCAACCAACCAACCAACACACGCTACCGAAAACATTACCTCTCAGCCTGAGCTGTCGCTGGGCCATAGGTAAAAAACAAAGATGCTCATTTGTGATTTTTCCCCATAGCTTTATTGCCTTGAAGACATTATTTTGTATGTATTTAGCCTTTTACGATCACATACTGTATCTGTTAACTGTCTTTTTCACTTTTTTTTCCACTTTTTTTGTATTTATTGCACTTTATAACTGGAAGACAAGATCTCACTTCCCCTTCACCAGAGATCACCAGACTTAACCATTTCATGACCAAATTCCCGCTGTGGGCCCCCTACACCCTAGACCTAGCCAGGCCGATGGCCCCAGTTATATACTGTAGCTCCAAGTCTATTTTCCCAGCCCTAGCTCCATCTTAAAGGTGACAGGTAAGAGTCCCGCAAATATAAAAATATTGTAGATTACAAAAAACAATCATAAATCAAATCAATCAATCACCAAACATAAAGATGAGTAACATGTACAGTAGCTAGTTGGCTTGTTGTTTTACAAATGGGGGGTGGTTGGAAACCTGGTGTCTGCTGCCCCTGGCAATGCAATGTCATTTCAGCCTCAGGATGAAGTTATTGGAACCATCTTGGGTGCTCTTGGATGATGCACGCACACTCTCTGACAAAAGACAAAAAAGATACCGTACAAACGCTTGTCACGGGTGGTACCCTAATGTACATTATAGTATCCTAAGTATCCTCATAGTTTATTGCTTTGAGAGCCAATTATATACATTGAGTGACAAATCTGTACCTCTTTAATATTTAGTGCGTTGGTACAAAATGGTACTATCCAAACAATATCTGGTACAAACTCATAGGATACCACCCCAGTGACAATGGCACTTGTACTGTTTAAAAGGCAAATACAGGTATAACCCTTTCTATTCAGATAGAATGAGGCAGAAATCTTTTTCTGCATTTATTTCATTCTCAGCATTTATTAATTAAATTAAAAATAACACACACATAAAGGTACAATATGTAACTTCCCACTACAAATCGGCTATGAGCTAACTTTGAGGGGAAATCTCATCTGCCAGAGTAATATCAGCCTGCTTCACTGTCGCGGGTTGTGGGTTTGGGTACCCATAAGGCCATAGAAGAATGTTCCGTGTTGCTGATTGGATCTCAGCATAAGCACGCACTTTGAAACAGGTGTAGCCACGCCCCTATGGGAGTATTCTATTAATTGTACCCTGTATAGCAATCACTGTACCTTAAAGTTAAATATGTACCTTTCTTCAGTCTGTGATTTATATGTACCTTTTCTGTTTAAAGGCCATTCCTTAAAGACCACTGATGTACCTTTGAGGGTACATTACTCATATCCATCCACATCCTCATCCACATCATCCACATCCTCATCCACCCATATCCACATCATCCACATCCTCATCCACCCATATCCACATCATCCACATCCTCATCCACCCATATCCACATCATCCACATCCTCATCCGCCCCTATCCACCCCATCCACATCCTCATCCACTCATATCCACATCATCCACATCCTCATCCACCCATATCCACATCATCCACATCCTCATCCACCCCTATCCACATCCTCATCCATCCCTATCCACATCCTCATCCACCCATATCCACATCATCCACATCCTCATCCACCCATATCCACATCATCCCCATCCTCATCATCCCTATCCACATCATCCACATACTCATCCATCCCTATCCACATCATCCACATCCTCATCCATCCCTATCCACATCATCCACATCCTCATCCACCCATATCCACATCATCCACATCCTCATCCACCCATATCCACATCATCCACATCCTCATCCACCCATATCCACATCATCCACATCCTCATCCACCCATATCCACATCATCCCCATCCTCATCCATCCCTATCCACATCATCCACATCCTCATCCATCCCTATCCACATCATCCACATCCTCATCCACCCATATCCACATCATCCACATCCTCATCCACCCTATCCACATCATCCACATCCTCATCCACCCATATCCACATCATCCACATCCTCATCCACCCCATCCACATCTCATCCACCCTATCCACATCATCCACATCCTCATCCACCCATATCCACATCATCCACATCCTCATCCACCCCATCCACATCTCATCCATCCCTATCCACATCATCCACATCCTCATCCACCCCTATCCACATCATCCCCATAACCATAATAAACAGCTCCATCCCTTGCCGTTTCCTCAGTACCAGTGAGTATCAGTCTAGCATCCAGCTCCGCCTGAAGGTAATATTTTATCTGCTATTTCAACCATGCTCAGCGGCCATTTGAATTCATTAGGCCTCTTCGGCTTTAATTCAACCATATAAAGATGTATGTTATCGCCAAAGAAGTGTATAGTTATTATTCTTTATGATTCTTTAATGTTTCTATATTTAATGACAGTTTAGGTCTCTCTGTCTTCTTTATGTCTATCCTGTGTTATCATAATTAATTACATACAAGTTTTTTTTTATTCTAATTGTTAACAAATGCTGCTAAAATAATTCTGCACGACTATTGTTATTTTTCTTAACTTACCCATAAACCAGTCGCTTTCACTGAAACATAACTTTGTTTTATTGAGGTTAATAGAAAGTGTTTTTGGTGATATGCACACACACACACACACACACACACACACACACACACACACACACACACACACACACACACACACACACACACACACACACACACACACACCCCTGACCACTGGTGCACCAGCAAGCCACTGACTTTCATTGGAAGTGACTTTCCTGCTGTTCCAAATCAGAGTGATTTCCTGGGGAATTAAAGCAGCTCTTTCCCAAGGGACACACACACACACACACACCAACTACATTAGCCTTATAGCCACGGAGCTGGAACTGAGGGTGTGTGTGTGTGTGCATATGTGTGTGTGTGTGTGTGTGTGTGTGCATGCATGAATGTGTGTGTTTGTGTGTGCATGCATGCATGCGTGTGTGTGTGTGTGTGTGTGTGTGTGTGTGTGAGCAATACTTGTAATTGAGAGATGATGAAACTGTTCTGGTACTGGTACTGGTAACTGGTACCAATGAACACAAAACATACTATATGCCTTTTTCTTTTTCTAAGGCCAACAAAGAATCTCTGTATGTCTTCAGAGCCGTTCTGTTTTCTGTCTTAGTGGCTCTATTGTTTTTTTTGTCGTATCTCTCTGTCGTGTGTGTTTCTGTTCTTGATTGGGTGTGGGGATCTCACAGTACTGGGCTTGAGTCAAAGGCAATCAATCTTCGACACCATCTTCTCCTCCCCCCCCCCCCCTTCCACACACACACACACACACACACA
>NC_140244.1:23293436-23295936 GCF_949987555.1 Borostomias antarcticus | reverse complement strand
CCTGCAGGTGAAAGGGCGTTCCTCCACAGCGGAGGGTGGGGGGAGACACGGAGAATCACCCCAGTTAGGAGGAGAGGTGCCAGGGTGAGATGAGGCAGGTGTCCCCCCCCCCTCCTGTTTGGCTCTGGATCTGTGCTCAGTATAAACAGGACGGTATTTTTTACCCTGGGTAAAGTGCTGACCCTGGTCTCAGGTACCTACAACCCTGCTGAGAACCTGGCAGGAAGGGCTGGCACTGAGTAGACCTTTAGGCTGGGTGTCCACCGGCGAGCTGTATGTAGCTGAGCAGTGCCAAGCTTACAGCTGTGTAGAGCGCACTAGAGCTGGGGGTTTAGAGCTGGCTAGGCTACGCTAGCAACGTAGCAGCTACGTTAGCAGCGAGTGTCGTGTTTTTGCAGAATGCTGACTAACTAGACTAAGATAAGATAGCTAGCTAATGTTAGCTTTTGCTAACGTTCACTGTCTCTGCGGTTTTGCCAAAAACCCGACCGTCCTCGCCGTCAGAACAGCCTTTAAAGGTCTGAGCTCTAGCCCCAAAAGTTTTTTTTTCAGCTGCAAAAAAGCCTAGAGCTCATGGCGCTATAGCGCTAAAAAGCGCTGGGAACACAGCTCTCGTCTCCTTAGCGCCCTAGAGCTTGTTACTCATCTCAAACAACGAGTAAACAGTGAGTAAACAATGAGTAAACAGTGCCAGCTCTAAGATACCGTTCGCCGGTGGACACGTACCCTTACACCGACATCTAGGGTTTGCCCCGCCCACTGTGTAAGGCTAGGTAGGACCTGAACACACACGCCTCCTTCGGAGACACACACACACACACACACACACACAGACACACACACACACACACACACACACACACACACACACGCACACACACACACACACACACACACACACACACAGGCAACCCTCCTCCAGATTGGGGCTAGGTGCCTTGCCCTCACCCTCTCTCCCCCCCCCCCCCCCCCACCCTCCCTCCCCTCCCTCCCTCCCTCCCCTCCCCTCCTTGCCCCCTCCACGAACAAGGAACTCAAACATGGTCTCCATTTAGTCCAGATTGTTGAAGCGCTTAATGTTTGCTCAGAGCCTGGTGCTGTTTTATCGCAAACGTGATCCTCTCTCGTGTCCTGGAGGAATAAGGGGTTTGTTCCAGGACACGCAGCGCCGTCGTTTGCAGACTGGTTGTAGGAAGTCGTCACACACACATGTCTTTATGAGGAGAGAGCTGTCCCTCCGGTTTCTATATACTGGATCTCTGAGCGCATTAAAGCCCTGTTCTGTGGAAACTATGTGCAGTCCGTTGCTAGGCAGACGAGAGACTGAGGGAAACGGCTGTGGTCAGACTGTGGTCAGAGAGAGAGAGAGAGAGAGAGACAGAGAGAGACAGAGAGAGAGAGAGCAAGAGAGAGAGACAGAGAGAGAGGGAGAGAGGTAGAGAAGAGAGAGTAAGAGAGAGAGAAAAAGAGAGAGAGGGATAGAGAGAGACAGAGAGAGAATGAGAGAGAAGATAGAGAAAGAGAGAGTGAGAGAGAAAGAGAGAGTGAGAGAGAGGAGAGAAAGAGAGAGAGAGGAGAGGGAGAAAGAGAGAGAAAGAGATGGAGGGAGAGAGAGGAGAGAGAAAGAGAGTGAGAGGGAAAGAGGGGGAGAGAGAGAGGGGGAGAGGAGAGAGAGGAAAGAGAAATAGAGAGAGAGAAAGAGGGGGGGAGAAAGAGGGGAGATAAGAGAGAAATAGAGTGAGAGAGAAAGAGAGGGGGAGAGAGAGAGGGGAGAGGGAGGGGAGAGAGAGAGGGGAGAGGGAGCAGATAGGAACAGAAAGAGAGTACAAGAGAGAGGAGGAGTGGAGGAAGAGGAGACAAAAAAGTAAAGGGAAGTAGTTTCTGACGTACAAACGTGACCGTTTAAGATATAAACCTCTCCTTCCACCCTCTCTCTCTCTCCCCCACTCTGTACCTTCTTTCTCCCTCCCTCTCTCTCTCTCAAACACACACACACACACACACACACACACACACACACACACACACACACACTAGCCGTGTTCCAGATGAGGTGTTATGTGTAATAATATGCTGGTGGGAATGTGCCACTGCACGTTAATTCTCCCTTCACGCTTGCCTTGAGGAACACTGAGCCTCTAATTGATGCTAAACAAACTGCTGACCCAGACTCAGGCTGAAGGTCCTGTCACACACACACACGCACACACACACACGCACACACACACGCACACACGCACACACGCACGCACGCATGTACAAACACATGCATACACACACGCTTGCACACATATACACACACACACCATGTATGCGCACGCACACACACACACACACACACACACACACGCGCACACGCTCGTGCACGCACACCACACACATTTATCCACAATTTTAACAAACACTAATGTAAACTTTATTACTTTATTGTTCACAATAGATACATAGACTAGAGACTAGATAATGTCACAAATAGAGTACGTCACAAAACAGAGAAAAC
>NC_140244.1:23282471-23287471 GCF_949987555.1 Borostomias antarcticus | reverse complement strand
GGGGAGGAAAAAAGGAAGAAACAAATGAAGAATTGAAGAAAGAACGAAGGAGAGAAGAATTGAAGTGTGCCACAGACACGAGTCGTGATTCCTGGATTCAAGAGAGGAATTGAGTTGAGGGGATGTGCTTCACCAAAGCTGCGACAGTGATAATTCTACAGAACGTGAATTTTAAAAAAGGCGACGGTTTGCGAGGATTCATGAATGTAAAGTTTCCCCCGTTCTCATCCGCGTTGGGTCTGGAGACATTGTAGAAGAGCACCTCTCTGAGCCAGACGGCCGCTCCGCCATTGTTTCCTGTGTGATTGGTCGTGTGGCGGACACGATTAAGGTGGAAGACTAAAGACTACTTTTTCACGGTGACGGACAGAAGGACAAAGAGGAGTGGAGCTGGTCCTGGTTTAATCTCCCGGGAGGGAGGGAGGGAGGGAGGGAGAGAGAGAGGGAGGGAGGGAGGGAGGGAGAGAGAGAGGGAGGGAGGGAGGGAGGGAGGGAGGGCGACAGAGAAAGGGGAGAGCCATCGTTTCCAGGAATACAACTCTAAATTAATAGTCTGGCCTGATGTCCTTTTGAATAAGATAAGTAGTAGTATAATAAGGAAGGCTGTGTAAAAGCCCAGACATGTCTGACAAGCCGAGGGAGACTTATTCAAACACGCGGGCTGTCTCTCTCTCTCTCTCTCTCTCTCTCTAACCATCTTTCTCTCTGTCTCTCTGTCTCTCTCGCTCTTTCAGAGACTTGTGCTTTTGACCTCCTTTATTAATTCAGTGAAATAAATTGTCCTCGTTGTGGGATAGAGTAGAAAGGGGGAGAAATGAGGAGAGAGAGAGAGGTGAAAGAAATACAGAAAAATTACGCTATTTGAAAAATGTAAGCTGTAAGTAGCATTAGCATTAAGTTTGGAGGCCTGGAAGCCTCTGTGTTCTCGGTCTCGGGTCAAACCCAGTCAGGGTGAACAAGGGCAGTGTTGTGTAAGTTCAGGTGTCATTTCTGTGGCGTTTTCAACTCATGTAAATCCTGAAAAAGGGAATCCTTTAATGCACACATACACAAACAAGACACACGTTGTGTTCCAATGTGGTGTTAGAGAGTCAGCTAAAAGCACTGCAGCAAAAAAGAATAGACAAATAGAATTTTAAAAAGGAGTCAAATGAATAAGGATTGAGATATCGGAACAAAGGAAAAGTGATGCTGATCTCATCACGAATAGAAATGATCATTAGACCTAGTCAAACTGTGGTTGACCAAAGTGCTGTGCTGAAGACTAGAGGCGACCGAGCCTTTGGGGCGGCGGCCCCCAGGCTCTAGAACAGTCTGCCCTGGCACATTAGGTCTGCCCAGCCCCTAGGCTCTAGAACAGTCTGCCCTGGCACATTACAGTAGGTCTGCCCAGCCCCTAGGCCCCTAGGCTCTAGAACAGTCTGCCCGGGAACATTAGGTCTGTCCAGCCCCTAGGCCCCTAGGCTCTAGAACAGTCTGCCCTGGCACATTAGGTCTGCCCAGCCCCTAGGCCCCTAGGCTCTAGAACAGTCTGCCCTGGCACATTAGGTCTTCCCAGACAGTAGAGATTTTCAACTCTTCTTTGAAAACTCACCTATTCTCCCAGGCCTTCAACTCAGGTTGAGCTGGACACCCGATGGCCCCTGTATTGTACTGAATTCTATATTGCTTTTTGCGTATGGTGTACTGTAGTGTTCTGTTGCGTGCTGTGCTGTGTTTGTTGCTCTGGAGCTGTACAACACTTTGGTCAACCTCGGTTGTTTTTAAAATGTGCTTCATAAATAAAAGTTGAGTTGAGTTGAGTTGAAATGGCCATATCCCCATGTGGGAACTAGTTTTGACTGGCAGAAAGGTCTTGACGTAACGGATACAGCAATACCAAGAATGTTTCGCTTGCATGCATGTGCGCGTGCACACAGCCAAAACAAAACTTTGCGTGAAGTCAACTTGCTGAAGTCAGCTCCGCGTGTGGGGGGCGCTAGAGACAGATTTCGGTTAGATAGATCGATCGATCCATAGACCACGACGGCCCCACAGGCGCTGTGCAGTTTGGTCGAAATTTACTGACCGCTAGATCAGTAAAACTGTTCTGATCACTAATGTTGTTCGCATAAATGAATAGAGTAGAACACGGCGAAAATTAGCATCATGGCTAGTGGACATTTTCTGTTTGGCAAGTCCCGTCTGATAGCATGACTAACGTTCCCAAGCTATCAGACTTATATATTGAAATACATTTAATATCAGTTCCTTTAAGACTTTTACTGAAGTAGTATAACGTGTCACTTTTACTTCAGTTTTTTTCCAGTAAGGTATCTTTACTTTTACACATGTACAGTTTGGCTTTTGGGTTTAATTCTTTACAACACTGCCGGTTAGCAATTTCAGAGGAACTACAGTATATGTGGGCTGTTAATCAATTAAGAATCAGATTTTTTTTTTTTGTCATTGTAGTTTTTAAACAGTGACATTGACAGTGCAAAAACCAGACCGTACTGCACCTGCACCCTGTCCTGTGGCATCTACTGTACAAGAACACATGCCTTAACCCTTGTCACATTCCTACTGTAGTATGTGTGAGCCATGTACAGTACATGGCAATAAACATATCTTGAGTCTTGAGTTGTTCAAAGCATTATTAGCCACACGTTTCCACTAACGTCGTTTAATAGCCAAAATGCTAACAGCTGGTTTGGTTTGAAATGTTTGGGTGAGTCAGTGTGTGACCTTGGGTGAGCAGAAAAACAAAATTCATTTTGAATGACACACATGCAACTTTTTTCTGTCCTTAGTACCAAGTTTCAGAACTCTTGGCCTAACTGCGAAGTGGAGAAGACGCGTTTCAGTTTATTGCTTATTATAGCGCCACCTAAGGACCAGTTAGTGCCATATGCTACGGCTACGTAGCGCTAAAGTATCCTGTTTATACCTGCCCACCACCTTTGGTTTCTCCAGGACTTATTATCGCAAAACTGTTAGGCTGGCAGAAAATAAATAATAACAATCATCCTACCAGGTATATATTAGAATCCCCAAAAGCACTTTACATACATATTCTTGAAACAGAGCAGTTTTAATAAAGTTTTAATTATTGTTTTCCCCACATACTGCATGAGAATTATGCAGGGAAACTCAATACAGACATTTCACAAAACCCAATAAAAGAGTTCAAACCTGTTGCCAGAGGGTGGAGCACACACACACACACGCACACGCACACACACACGCACGCACACGTTCAATGTGTGAGGGAAGAAAAAATATATTTATCAAATGAAAGATGTGGTCAGGTTATTAGAGCATTCGTTGGCTATTTGAATGCAGACAAGAGGTTGAAGGCCAAAGACAGTGAATATGGAAATGACAACAATCATTATGTGAAAAAATTTGATTCATTTTGGTTTTGTGTCAACTCCGGATTAACTCATATTGCTCTCCAATATGCTTAAACCCTACACAAACATACAGTACAGTACACACTCACACACACACACACACACACACAAACACACAGAGATGCATCTGGAAGTGGAATTAATAAGGGATAAACACTTCCATCAGTTCTGATGATTGATTATCAAACCAAACTTCGCCAGCTGTTACACTGATCACTAAATCTGCTTGATTAACTTTGTTTTGTTTACTTTGTTTTTGTTGTCTTGAACATCACATCACACATTTCCTCCCAGCACCATCCTGGCACCAGCACTGTTTCAGAAAGCTTTTTGTCAGCTTGTAACTTTTATCCACTCACCCCCTACTTTCAGATGGGCTTCCGTGGGATACCGTAAGTACTGTGTGTGTGTGTGTGTGTGTGTGTGTGTGTGTGTGTGTGTGTGTGTGTGTGTGCGTGTGTGTGTGTGTGTGTGTGTGTGTGTGTGTGTGTGTGTGTGTGCGTGCGTGTGTGTGTATATCCACCTAATCCTGAGCCAGGCTTGTCAACTCCCAGTCTTGCAGCCTCAGTGAGTGTAGTTGTGTGTGTGCTGCTTCCCGCAGAGCAAACATGTTAGCTCGTCTGCTTTCACAGCAGGCTCACGGAGGAGAGGGCTCACGAGCAGCAGTAGCCTGGGTGGGAGGGGGGGGGGGGACAGAGGGGGTGTCGGGGAACAGGGGAGGGCAGGACGGATGAATGGAGTCGTAGAGTCAAGTGTGTTTACGGCGGGGGGGGGGAACGAGAAAGTGGGGGGAGGCCTGGGGTTCCGGGTTGACTGGGGGGAGACAGGCGGCGGTATGGAGAGTTAATGCAGGCGTGTGCGTGAGGGGGTGTGTACTCGCGTAGTGGGAGGGGGTAACATTAGGAATAGTTGTTGGTTGTTGGGGTGTAGGTGGGGGGGAGGGGGGGTTGGGGGGTGTAGGGGCCACAGGGCAACCTCCCAGAAACTCCCACTAATTGTGACCGCTGGGTTTTGCCTGAGGGTTTTCTCAGGCTAATATCATTAGCTAATCTGCTGTGTGTTGTCCCCCCTGCCCTCTCTGTCGGATCTCCGCTCTCCAGCACCAGAAGCACCGCCCCCCCCCCCCCCCCCCCCTCTCCCCTGCCTCCCCAAGCCCAACACAGACTGCTGAGTCCAGGCTTGTGCTGGTGGAAGGGCCCTGCATCTGGGCTCCACTGACAAAGAAGATTAATACCTCAGCCTCACACACACACGCGCACGCACGCGCACACACACACACACACGCACACACACATAATCCTTGTCCTCATCCTCTATGCTATAGATACACACACAAACATACCTTTGACACACACACACACACACACACACTCCTTCCTTCACACCAAAAAACGGAGGGAGCCAGCGATGCCTACAGTACGTCTTCCCTCCCACACTCCATATACCCTCCCCTCCTCCCCTTCATCTCTCCATCCTCCGGACCACTCCAAATCACTCCCATCCTTCCCTCCCTCCCTCCACCCCTCCATCCTTCCCTCCCTCCACCCCTCCATCCTTCCCTCCCTCTACCCCTCCCCCACTTTAAATAGAATCTCCAGGCCACAG
>NC_140244.1:23274971-23279971 GCF_949987555.1 Borostomias antarcticus | reverse complement strand
TCTGGCCAGGTAATGACCAGTCCCACCTCAGCTGGGAGCAGAGCTGACGTTCTGAGAGGCCCGTGATGGAACGAAGGAGACGAAGAGAGAACCGGAGAGAGAACAGGGGGAGAGCAGACAGGAAGACGGGAGGAAACCTCTGGGATGGAGAAACCAAACCCAGACAGCACACACACACACACACACACACAGAGAGAGAGAGATGAGGGTCAGCCAGAGGAACGCTGCGCACAGTGACAGAAGGACAGAGTGCGGGGATCCCCTTTTAGACATGTTTTAATTCCCCAGCAGGTGCGCACACACACACACACACACACACACACACTCACACACGGGGGAGGCGGGCAAAGCCATTTCAGGACTCACATAATTGCCACTACACTTCTGAGGCTGAGAGATTATGAATATTGTCCATAATTCACTTCACTCATTAATTCCACCTGGTGGAGACGGGTGCTGCTTCTATCAGTCAGGAGCGGGCGGCCGAGCCAGAAGAACACCGCGCCGCTCGCTCCTCTCAGTGGTGATTCATATCCGGACCACCGTGGGGTCTCCCAAATTAAGTGAGCGCGTTAGGATAGCGATCCGATAATTAATCACATCTGTACAAATTAAAAATGTGCTTTTTAAAACTTTCCCTTTTCAAGTTCATCCATGAAAACTGATATAACATAAGTGTATCAAATTTAACATGTATTTCCATTCATTTGTGACTGTAAAGGTGAGATGAGAACTACAAGAAAATACTATTTATTGATTTGAAATAAGGAGTTATTGCTTCTGTACAAATATATCAAATCAAATGATATAATCAATGTTGAATAAAATCATATAGACTATATATAATATAAGTAGATAATAGTATTTCAACTAAATAATAAGAATACTGTAACATTATACTATGAACCATATTTCAAAATAGAAGATAAACATTTGTGAGCTTTAGATCAATGAATATGTGGTATGGGGGATAAGCCGGTCAGTGTTGTGATGTTGTTAGGTGTGTGGTCGGAGTGTTCTCCTCTGTCCTCCCTATCGACTAGGCGTCCCATGTTCTTATAAATAATTCATTTTTTAATCTGATTTCCCAGAGCGATTCTCACTGTATTAGTCACATATTCAATAACAGCGCCCGCGGAATAATCTGCCGGTGCGCTCCTGTACTTCTCTTCCTGTTCGGGGGGACTCGAGCCTGTCTGGGGCTGGGCTCTGTTCTGGAGAGGAGCGGACGGAGAGAGAGAGAGAGAGAGAGAGAGAGAGGGAGGGAGAGAGAGAGGAGGAGGACAGCAAAAGAGGAGGAGAGGACCAGTCAAACGTGTCATCACTCAACATGTGTACAGGTTGACAGGGAACAGATGCATACGCGTCTCCGGTTCCACACACACACACACACACGTTGAGGACGACCTGTCTCATGTCTATTCAGGACGTCTCTCCTGCGTTCGCTCCTCGCATCTGAATTTATTATGTTGGATGTGTTGCTTTGTTTAATGGTTTCATGTAAAAGTGATAGAAATGTGTTAAAGGAATTATACATGTTCTGTACAAAGAAATATTAAGATCTCAATTTTGATAGAATATTAGGGGAATTAAAAATATATACAAGAGCCTAGTGATCTTTTCATTGAATGTCTAGTTGAATTATATTGTATTCTGGTTTCCTCTGTATAATATATGAGCAATAACCAAACCAGACTATCTTTATAGAAAACAAAAGAGGGAAAAATATGATTCTGAATTATTTTCATTGTGGTTCTGGTAACATTTCCAGTTATCCTTTCCAAAAATGCAGAATGTAAAAAATTATTAACTGTGCTACTGTATAAAACACAGAAAACATCTCCAATAATTCAAGACACTGTGTAGGCTCACATTAACAAGAGACATGATGTGGAAAGGGTTTTGTTCGATATCGAGAACAGCTAACTTACACACTAATTTGCCCCAACTCTTCTTAGAACTGGTACGGTGAAGGTTTGTCTGCCTGTCTGTCTGCCTGTCTGCCTGCCTGTCTGTCTGCCTGTCTGCCTGCCTGCCTGTGTGCCTGTCTGCCTGCCTGTCTGCCTGCCTGCCTGTCTGCCTGCCTGCCTGCCTGCCTGTCTGCCTGTCTGCCTGTCTGTCTGTCTGTTGGTCGGTCTGTTTTGGTTTGTTGAAATATGACCTTGATTTTAACAGACAGTACTGCTACAAACTGTGGTAGCCACAGAGTGTGGTTAACAATACATAAAAGGTCAGTTACTGTAGAAGCTAAATAACTTATCAATACAAATAATGTGCCACACACAACTATAGTTCATGCCATAACATAGAGACGTATGCAGAGTTCTTACCATAACATGAGAACAGGACAGCTAAATCACATCCCATTCCTCCTGAAGCCTGCCTAATTGAATGATAGCCTGTAACCTTAGCTTGATAATGAAACCAGCACTATCGACATCGAACAGTAACGGGTTTGAAACCAGGAGAGAGTTTTACACACTGCTTTCATGCGCGGAAACTGAGAAGGCACTTTTCAAATGTCCTGCAGCCCAATTTGATTTGGTGTTGTTGTTGTTGTACCGAGTGTACAAAAAAAAAACGAATGCAATGATGCAATGAATGATGCAATGAACTCCGAATAACGTGTGAATTATTGAAGAATTTCTGTGTATAGGTTAGACAACCAAAATGTGCCTGCAAAGTAATTGTTCCTAAACGGAGGTAAACTCTCATCTATTAACACAATTATCATGTGATGCTTTGTCACTGATAAACACAACCTCAGAACAGTGGATGGAAACACTTACTCACACACACACACACACACACACACACACACAGTTAATGATAAAGAGGTCTTGTGGCAGGATGTAGAGTGATCGCAATAGGTCAAAGGGCACAGTGTGTGACTCTTCTTCAGATTAGATCTGGACAGGGAGTGGACGTATCCGTCACACACTCTCTCACACACGCAGACGCAAGCACGCACGCACACACACACACACACACACACACACACTGAGCAGCTAGTGGCGTGGTCGCCAATAGTTGTCTGCACAGACCTTCAGCACCCCCTAGTGTAAGTTTAGGATATAGGTGTACTCTACAGCACATGTAGATAACTTACAGTCATTAGTAAAGAATTCAATTTGATAAAGACACTGCAGAATTCAGATTCATGTAAGGTACCAGCTAACAAGCTGAACAAGAGGAAGGTCAGGAAAAATTGTTGGCCAAAACAAGTCAGATGGCTAAAATCTAATTTGAAGTTAATATTTGACTACTTTATATCAATCATTGCAGCACAAAAGACATAATTATTACAGTAATTATATTAGGTTCTTGAACATCAGGAATCATTCTTGTAGCACGGTTAAGATGGTGGTGAGTCAATGAACAACTTTTTGTTTGACTGCGGACTGCGTCTTTGAAATCGAGAGTTTAACATGTTTTTGAAAGATTTTTCACGGTGCCCATCCACATCCATTGTATGACCAAAACGGTGGTAGAGCAATTATCAGACTTTCTCAAAATTGCTAGTTTTGTCAACGTTTTGATCTGAACCATTGTATATGATCATAAGTAACCTTAAAACAGGGCTAAACATGCATTTTCCCTTTACTACTCCTTTAATCCCTGTGTGAAAATGACATGCATACACTTTGAATAGATACAGTCCAAAGGTCTTGGTAGCTCTCTGTGGATCAATGATGTGAGGATCAGAGGGGTTGATGGGAGAAGTTCAGTCCTAGACCAGTTTCCTCAGGAACGGATCTAATGATCTACTGTACAGGATCACACTTTTTTTTACAAAATTTGATATAGCTTCACTCAGCGAACATACTATACAGGCCTATTCTGTCCATGGTACAACTTGTTTCTCCAGAGTTCTGCGTGTAAGGGCTCTTAAACACTTCACTATATCGTTTCAGCGAAGAATAGTTCAAATCAAATCAAACTTTATTTGTATAGCGCATTTCATACACAGAGGAAACACAATGCGCTTTACAGAGAGCAATGGGAGGGTAATGGTAAATGGACTGCACTTACAGTATATAGCGCTTTTCCACCTTAGCGGCACTCAAAGCGCTTTACAATGGCCTCTCATTCACCCATTCACACACACATTCACACACCAATGGCGGTAGCTGCCATGCAAGGTGCTAACCTGCTCATTGGGAGCAATTTGGGGTTAGGTGTCTTGCTCTAGGACACTTCGACATGTGGACAGTGAGGGTGGGCATAGGTCCTACCTAGTTGTGTGACTAGTTGTGTGCTCTCTATATATATTATAGAGGTATATATAGTTTCATCTTTCACTGAAACACTTGAAAATAACATTCAACCTTTTTGAGTGTATTGAAGAGTTTATTTTGCAGAAGGTGAGCTGGGGATAATGCCTATGGAAATACTGCAGGGAAGACTAATTGTTAGCATCCAGACAGGTGAGCAGAGCTAACAGAGTGAGGAAGATGCTCTGACGACCGTCCAATCAACCACTTCAGGGGAAGGGGAAACAATATTATGATTTTACCGACAAAATGTGTTATCCCTATTGCATCCCCAAATGAAAATAATATCCTCTAAGAATGGAATGTATGTTCTTCTTTTATATGAGAGTGTACAGAGATCTGAGGAGTTGGACTGGACCTGGACCTGGACCTGGAGCTGGACCTGGACCTGGACCTGGACCTGGACCTGGACCTGGACCTGGACCTGGACCTGGACCTGGACCTGGAGCTGGAACTTCATTCTGGTGTTGATCTCCATCACAGCGCCTATAAATGTTTCTGATTAAAAACGGGTTGAAATGAAAGCCGAGGCTGTTTCTGCAATCTTGCACGTCCTAATTTGGTACTGGGGGAGTTCACACACCTGCCAACTTCCTGCTGACGAGCGTGATTTCTCAACTGTTGTTGTTTGTGCCGTCGGTTGAAGGGAAGGCGAGGGAGAGAGAGAGAGTCCAGGCTGGGCAGGCGGGACGTAGCACACACACACACACACACACACACACACAC
>NC_140244.1:23187471-23264971 GCF_949987555.1 Borostomias antarcticus | reverse complement strand
GGTACTTCTTTAGTCAGAGTATACCCATGTCTTTAGTCAGAGTATACCCATGTCTTTAGTCAGAGTATACCCACTTCTTTAGTCAGAGTATACCCATGTCTTTAGTCAGAGTATACCCATGTCTTTAGTCAGAGTATACCCACTTCTTTAGTCAGAGTATACCCACTTCTTTAGTCAGAGTATACCCATGTCTTTAGTCAGAGTATACCCATGTCTTTAGTCAGAGTATACCCACTTCTTTAGTCAGAGTATACCCATGTCTTTAGTCAGAGTATACCCATGTCTTTAGTCAGAGTATACCCACTTCTTTAGTCAGAGTATACCCATGTCTTTATTCAGAGTATAGTATAGAGTATATAGTATATAGTAGAGTATTTAGTCACCACACCAGCACGCACGCGTTTCTCCTCTTATTCACTCTCTCATCCACTTGTCATCCTTTCAATCCTCCTCTCTAAAAGGTGTCCAGACTGTATTGTCTCTCCATCTCTCTGTCCATCCCCCAGGTCCTACTGCACTCTGTCTCCCTGCTCCATGTCCGATGTAAGAGCCAACACCATCGATCAAATCTCCATCGATCAATATGCATCAATAGGTATCTAAGATATCTAATCTAATAGATACATCAGTCAATGTCGTCTGAAAGGTCTGCGCAGGATCCATGCAGTCCCTCAGGACTCTGAGTGTGTGTGTGTGTGTGTGTGTGTGTGTGTGTGTGTGTGTGTGTGTGTGTGTGTGTGTGTGTGTGTGTGTGTGTGTGTGTGTGTGTGTGTGTGTGTGTGTGTGGAGGAGAGGATAAGAACAGAGCATAGGGAACATGTCATCAATGTTGTCGTTAAGAAATAATCTGTGAAAATGCCCTCCAATTCATTAATATTACATGAGATTAAAATCAAGCTGTGGGAATCTATGCGCTGTATTTCTTTACAGTTGAATGTGTTTTGTTAGAAGCTGTATTGAGTAAATGTTGCATACGGTGGACAGTTAGCGGACTACAGCGAGGTGAAACAAAGCTTGCTTTGTAAACCATGGGCCCAAACACGCTGTTGTACCAACATAATAGGAATATGCTATCAGCACAACAGTCTTGCTTTATAAACTCACACAAAGTGTATTTTAGGTGTATCTGGTTTACTTTTAAACAGTGTGCACTTTTGGCCCTCTTCCATTGCTTTGTATTGCTAAAGGAACAGACCGACTTTGGGGAAATTAGCTTATTTTCCATCTTCCCCCGAGTCAGATAAGAAGATATATACCCTTCTCTTCTCTGTGTGGGCAGTAGGAAGCATTGAGAGCCGTTAGAGCTGTTAGCCTAGCTTAGCTCAATCACTGGAAATGGATTTGAAACATTAGACTGGGCTAATGGCTCTAACGGGTCTCAATGCTTCCTACACACAGAACAAGGGTATGAATCTTCTTATCCGACTATGGGGAAGATGGCACATAAGCTAATTTCCCCCAAAGTTATCATGTTCCTTTAACATAAACCAAGTATTTGGATATATTTTCAAGTTGTATTTGACCTACCTCAGACACAAAGACAAATGATGAAGTAACTTGCATATTAATTTAGTGTACACCTTACCATTGACCTTTTGCCCTCTGATACAACCCACCTGTTTGCCTGCCGCTCTGTTGTAATGCTGGTCGGAGGGCCAGACAGCCCTCAGCCAACGACATGGATTTTTCACAGTCTCAAGGTCAACGTCACCGACCAAAAAAGCATCACCTTCCTGTAAAACACTACTCTCCTTCTAAGATGGAGGGTGGACGAGGAATCAATACTGTTAATTGTGTTTACTGGAGTTTTCTCATTTGCGTTTCCACTGAAAAATGACATTGGAGACCAACGTTTAGTGGATGGAAATGGATGCTGATGGGAAATGAGCAGGTAAACATCTTCATCATTTAGCTTTTATTGTCTGTCTATCCCTGTCTGGAAACTTTGTGTAGAGTGTTCATACTGCTGTGCTGACACACACACACACACGCGCGCCCACGCGAACATGAACACACACACAGGCCTACACAGATGTAAAACATACTATAAAGTATCATATTGAAACACGTAATTTGCATTTCACGTAAACTCTTTGAAATGATAACATGTACTCATACACACACACACACACACACACACACACACACACATACTAAGGCATTCACACACACATAAAGCCACAGGGGCCGAAGCTCGGACACACACGCCATGCTTGGGGGCTAGCTGCCAGAGAATGAAGGATCTTCCTCCAGATTCACTTGTTATTGTGCTGTCCGGGTGACAAGTATACCTATAGAGTGAGTATTTATTTCCGGAATGTTTTGTTCCGTTTTCCTGCAATGATGAATGTTTCTTTTATAAATCCATCGCCGGGGCTTTTAAACCATAAACAATATTTCTCCATGCCCAGATTCCTTGTGCAGCAGTCTTGGGGAACCTTGAGATTTCCAGGCTCTGATTTAATGGCTCGTAATTCCTGAAAGGCAATCCTTCTTCTCCCTCCAACGCTCCGGTGCTCTGGCCCTCCGGAAGGCTGCCAGGCTGGCCAGGGCTCCTGGCCTCTGCCCCCCCCCCCCCCCCCCACACACCCCCCCGCGCTCCTCCGGATCCCTAGGACAGCCGGGGGACTCCCGGATAAAATCCCTCAGCCGGAAAGATCAGCCTGGCCCCCTGTCACTGTCACCGGCTAGCCTGCTGTGAGAAGGCTTTAGGCGCTGATCTATGGCCAAAGTAGTGCCATCCACAGACTGCTCTACGGTCACACAACCTCGCCCGGACACTTACCACGGCCAAACTTAAAGGGATAATCCAACAAAATAAATAGATTTTTTAAAACAGATTTGAAAGTGGATTAAGAAGCCCAGATCTTATTAATTAGTAATGAATTATTAGTAGTAATACTGATATATTATTTATTATTCATAGTAATATTAATAATACTCACTCAAGGTTCAACCTCTCTATACCTTATATTAGGTAAAATGTTTATCAAGTGTGGATGTCTCATTCCTTCCGAAGCAAATTTAAAGTTTTGTCTGTGTGTGTGTTGAGCAACAAATGCCCCAACTCATTTTAAAGAGTCAATAAATACTGCGCACCACTGGTCAACGGTGTACAAGAAACAACAATAAGAAGTTAAAAAACAATCATTAGGGCTGGTATCTCTAATTGTGTTGCTCTCTCTGTCCATGTTTAATCCCCGGTGGCTCGCTGTGCCTTCATTAACAATGGATGAATTAATTAGAAAACCTTCATAGGATTTCTGCACAGTGAGCCAAGAGATAAAACACATCCTATTCCTCAATCCTTCTTCCTCCACAAACTCCATTATCCCTCTCTCTCTGCCTCGTTCTCTCCCTCTCTCTCTTTCTCTCACGCTCTCCCTCTCTCGCTCTCCTCTACCGTTAATTGTATTGTTTGCTTGTCGTGTCGATAGCGGGATTAATTTCACTATAGATCAGGATTATTGACCTGCTCGTCAATGTTATTCCATTTCTGTAAGGTGCTAATTATAGGGAACAGGGGAAAGCAAATTGCACTGTAACTTGCTTCACTTGCTTTCCAATAAAACAAAGAAAACAACATCAATTCCTTTTTAGCTGCCCGGCTTGGGGAGGTAAACTCACGCTGTGGTCTCACTGTCCATCTCTCCTAACACGGCCACCTGATGTGTCAACTTTTAACATGAACTATTCTTACCCTTTCTCCTCTGCCAACTGGCACCTTCTCTCTCTCTCTCTCCTTTTCGCTGTCTGTCTCTCTCTCTTTCTCACTCTCTTCCTCTCTCCTTCACTCTCTCGTTTCGCCTGAGAGAGGGGGCGGGAGCAGTTCATAAACAATTAACCGCCTGGGTAAGTGATACACTCAACGCTAACAGACCTGAAAAACCTTGCAGTGTAAATTCAGGTAATTAACCGAGGGAAGGTTAGCCATGGGAAGGTCCTGCCTGTCCCTCAGCGATGGCCCTCTCGTCCTCGAGATGTCACCAGGTCTGGAGAGGATTTCATACAAAAAAAACGTCACGAGTTTTGAAAAGCCCCAAAATACATGACATTCAAATAAGCAGCGAAACTCTTAATTTTACCTTTGTACTAGTTCCCGGCCTGGATGAAAGAAATGTCCCCTTATCCCCAAATGGTACCGAGTCCAGACAGACCTTTCTCCAGCGCTGGCACAGGATACACAAAGTGTGGAGATCTCGGGTCCGGCTATGAGAGATTACCTTTGCACTAACAAGTACCGTAACTACTTTTTACCTTAACCCTTTGAAGCATTGGCCTACTTATTTATTTCAAAAGAAATATACCATGGGTTGCGCTGGGTTATTGCCTCAATGTACAGTACAAAGTAAAATGCTTTACATTGCTTACGGACATATGTCAGGTTGCATCAGGGCGCTGCTCAGTCTGCTTCAAATTTACAGGCTGTATTACAGTATGAGTTGTGTAAAGGGGGGATGGGTGGGTGTGCAGGGTGGATGGGAGGATGGGTGGGTGTGCAGGGTGGATGGGAGGATGGGTGGGTGTGCAGGGTGGATGGGAGGATGGGTGGGTGTGCAGGGTGGATGGGAGGATGGGTGGGTGTGCAGGGTGGATGGGAGGATGGGTGGGTGTGCAGGGTGGATGGGTGGGTGTGCAGGGTGGATGGGTGGGTGTGCAGGGTGGATGGGAGGATGGGTGGGTGTGCAGGGTGGATGGGCGGATGGGTGGGTGTGCAGGGTGGATGGGGGGATGGGTGGGTGTGCAGGGTGGATGGGGGGATGGGTGGGTGTGCAGGGTGGATGGGGGGATGGGTGGGTGTGCAGGGAGGATGGGTGGGTGTGCAGGGTGGATGGGAGGATGGGTGGGTGTGCAGGGTGGATGGGCGGATGGGTGGGTGTGCAGGGTGGATGGGCGGATGGGTGGGTGTGCAGGGTGGATGGGCGGATGGGTGGGTGTGCAGGGTGGATGGGTGGGTGTGCAGGGTGGATGGGTGGGTATGCAGGGTGGATGGGCGGATGGGTGGGTGTGCAGGGTGGATGGGAGGATGAGTGGGTGTGCAGGGTGGATGGGTGGGTGTGCAGGGTGGATGGGTGGGTGTGCAGGGTGGATGGGCGGATGGGTGGGTGTGCAGGGTGGATGGGAGGATGGGTGGATGTGCAGGGTGGATGGGAGGATGGGTGGGTGTGCAGGGTGGATGGGAGGATGAGTGGGTGTGCAGGGAGGATGGGTGGATGTGCAGGGTGGATGGGAGGATGGGTGGGTGTGTTTCCCCGCGGTGCATCCGCTCCAAGTTCACACTTCTCAGACATGTTTCACTTTCACTTTGCGACTGCCGATGTGACTTTGTTGCAACTCACAACCTAATTTTCACCTCACAGTTTTATTGCTACCACACAATGTAATTTGTGAGATATTGGGTTGGGTTTTCCACACCTGGTCTGCAGTTTTAAAACTAGAAATACTAATAAAATGGACCCATTTGGATAATAAAAACATTGCGACAGATCATAATCTGGTCCAGGGGATCTTGTGAAAGTCATCTTAAACTGGCGTGCCCAATTTCATGAGGATACTGTTAAAATGGCGGAGACCTAAGCTATTGATTGTTTTGCATTGAGGGCAATTCATAAAGGGGGGCGTGGCCCCGTCATGTCACACGCTGTCACATGTCACAGCAGCGCCCTCACAACGGAGCCTAACAAGCTGGTGTCAGCTGTGTGAAGGAGAGGTGTCAATAAAACTCAAATTTAGCATCGTCTAGCATCAATTAGACCGACATCCAGCGTTAGATAACCCTCCATAAACGAGGAGTTAATCCCCATGCCCTGCCTCGCCCTCTCTGCCAGCGTTTGCTCAGGTCTGGAGCAGCTCTCCCTCCATCCTTCCTCCCTCCACTCCTCCATCCTTCCCCCCCTCCACTCCTCCATCCTTCCCTCCCTCCCCAGTCCTCTAATGAACTGAAAGGTCAGACCGCTAATAAAACTATTAGCAGAAATGAATCTCTCAGATGTGTTAATGCACTTTTAATTCCTGTTAGCAAATTTCATCCCCCAGCAGTTTGCTGCCCGCTAATGAGAAATAAAACGCTCCGCTCAGGGGAGGGGTGACGGGGGGGCGGGTCGGCGGTCCGGCTGTTCAACAGTGCACCCCCCCCCACACACACATACACACACACTTACATTATACCTCTCTCTCTCGCACACACACACATACAGTACACCCTCATTGTGCTGGGTGTTATTCACGGGCCGAGGCGTGTTCTCAGCCCTGTGATTCTGCAGGGTTAATTAAAGAGCACATCTCCATCTGTTCTCACTCAGGCTCAACTCAGTCCCTCTCCATCAAACACACACACACACACACGCACGCGCACACACACACACACATACAGTACACATCTTATAGTCTTCTTCGTGCATATTGGTCTTCGTCCCCCGGGTGGAGAACACACAGTCCCTGTTCTGAGAGAACACACACACTCCCGGGCCCTTGCTCTGGGCTGGCTGCCTCAGAGCCGCGATAACCTGACTAATGAGCTCCAGGCAGGGAGTGACCCTGGTGTCGGGGGAACCACAAGAGAGATGTTGTAGATCAGTCCCTGACTGCTCCAGCTGTCACTTACAGACCGTCAGTCACCACTCACTCCAACACCACTCCCAGCATCGTGCGCTGACAAGACGTCTAGGATCCACGATATACAGTCTTATATAACAGATTTTTTATAATCGTAAAAATGTCAGCGTCCTGAAAAAACCTTCTATCTCCCCCCAAAAAAGTATTTTTTAATAACTGACAAATCGATTTTTCAACAAAACGCTCTTTGAGGATCCTTCAGGATCATTACACATTCTCAAGTGCAGAGAAGAAAAATATATTTTTTAATGGAGATATACAAGGATTTTCCCCGGGCACGGAGTTATTACACAGATGAAGATCCAACGAAGAAGTGTGAGAGAGAGCCAGAGGTTGAAGAGAAGTTCGTGGAACCTTCTAGACGTCCCTCTCTGCTTCTCCTCCGAGCGAGAGACAAACAAGCAAAGGAAACCAAAGCCTCGGGCGCAGGGAGGGCCAGAGACATTATATTACCAAACTGGGCCTTTTAATCAATAAAGAGATAAAAGATATTTTAATCAAAGACATATTTCCTTGTTTGTCTAATGCCCCTGCCGCCCCCGTGCACATAATCTTTAAACGCTGAAAAGGATGCATAATGCCCTCCCCGAGAGCCCCTCATCCATATAAACACTAAACAGGAGCAGTCAGCAGAAACACACACCAGCCCGGCCTGCGCACGGACACTCCGCAGACGCCAGATTACATTAGGGCGGGTGTATTAAGGGGAAATTGCATCCTGTAAACTCAAATATTAGCCACACACACACAGGTGCGCGAGCACACACACATTCTTCGGCGGCCCCCACATATCCCCCCCCCTTCCCCTCCACGGCTCTCTCCATACACTAACACGGATCCATAACACACACTCACACACACTCACACACACACACTCACACACACAGACACACAGACAGACACACACACACACACACACACATTCACTCTCTCTCTCTCTCACACACACACACACACACATATTCACTCACACACACACACACACACACACACACACACCATAACCACCCGGCATGGGGCTATTAGTGTCTGGGCTGTTTGTCGGACACGCAGGCATCCGCTAGCCGTAGCTAAAGCCTTCCAATGAGATTAGAGGGGTAATCGGAGCCTCTCCAAGCCCAGTGAACTGAGCTCATTCTGGGCTAACGAGCTGGGAGGTGGTGCGTGGGCTGGATCGGGTTCCCGGAGCTGGTGGGTCAAATACCTATTGGCACTTAATAGAGAGAGGCGGAGGTGAAGAAATGGGCATTTCCACCTGTGTATGTGTGTGCATGTTAGTGTTCACGTGTGTCCGTGTGTTTGTTGTGTGTGTGTGTGTGTGTGTGTGTGTGTGTGTGTGTGTGTGTGTGTGTGTGTGTGTGTGTGTGTGTGTGTGTGTGGCCCTGCTTACTGCACATTGTGGTTCACAGAGAAAGAGAGAGGGGGGAGGGGTGGAGGGTGTTGGGGGGTGCAAGCATCAGCTCCACTAATAGTGATTCATGCTTTCCGTCAGGCCCCCTGACAGCGCGGGTTCGATCCCCTGCTCAGTGCACTGTGGCGGCCGCGGCAGCAGCAGCTCGGCCCGGCCGGGGAACATCATCATAACTGCTGGAGGGAGTGTTCGCCTGCTGACATATTGATCCAGCCTCAGTTAGGATGTTTGATAGATTGACCTCCGAGTCGCCACTGTGAGAAAGCAGAGAGAGGAGAGTCGGAGTCAGGAAACTGGGGATGTCGAGGAAGGGTAAAGGGGACCGAGAGATAGAGAGAGAGAGAGAGAGAGAGAGAGAGAGAGAAAGAGAGAGAGACAGAGAGAGAGAAAGAGAGGGAGACATGTTCATGGTGTTAAGATAGAGAGACAGAGACAGACAGACAGACAGACAGACAGACAGACAGACAGACAGACAGACAGACAGACAGACAGACAGACAGACAGACAGACAGACAGATAGATAGATAGATAGATAGATAGATAGATAGACAGACAGACAGACAGACAGACAGACAGACAGACAGACAGACAGACAGACAGACAGTAAATTAACTTTATTTATCCCCAAAGGGAAATTCTTTTTGTTGCAGCTAAAAGCTACACATGGCACACAACAATATGGACGGCACTTATATAGCGCATTTATCCAAAGCGCTTTACAATGAAGGCCTCTCATTCATCCATGCACCAATGGCGGCAGCTGCCATGAAAGGTGCTAACCTGCTCATTGGGAGCAATTTGGGCATCAGCGTCTTGACCAAGGACACTTCGACATGTCGTCAGGAGGAGCCGGGATTCGAACCGTCGACCCCTACGGTGATTGGACGACCCGCTCTACCTCCTGAGCTTCAGCCGCCCCAATGCAATGCAATACAAAATAACATAAACAGGCACAGTGCCACGAAAATGTGGATTAGTGCAATAACTCACAGGAAGGAACAATCTACATAATATCTATACACCCTGTGCATGACGTAATGGGATGAGGTTATTGGTCGTAACGTTGTTCAGGGCAGATGAGGATACAGTGTAACAGAAAGCTACACTATTTCACCATTTACACACGTCTGTAGCTAAAATATATGATATTTCCACTCCAAAGCCAGAGCCCAGCAGCTTAGTATGTGGAGCACATGAACGTTCTCTTATGTCCACCAGCAAGATAACTGAGCGGAGCTGCTATAGGCCGTTCCCTATCTCTGTCTACCTGCCCACCAGTCCAACAACCCCGCCGCCCCAGTAACCCATCAACCTGTCGGGCTGGCCCCGTACCCCAGCTCCCCTGTGGGGGCCTGTGGGGCTCTGGGGCCAGCAGGGGCCATGGAGGGGCCACACTAGCTCACACTAACGACAGAGGGGAAGCGTGTCCAGTGTGCCGGAGCCGGATCCGGAGCTGGAACAGAGCGCCATTGTTCTGCCAGCGCACTGACAGGCCGTGATTTAGGAGGGGGGCGGCGCGGGAGCGCTATGGGGGGGCACGGGGGCAAGGGGGGGTCGGAGAGGAGGCTCCGCCGGCACCCCTAGACACCCCCCCCCCCACCTCCCCCACCTCCTCTTCCCCAAAACCCCCCATCCGTGAGATGGCAGAATGAATCATGGCTGACCCAGTCCTCCTCCAGCCTGGACCTGGGCCTCTCTCCCCCCAAACCCCCCCCCCCCCACACCACCAACCCCCACAATCCCTCCTCTCTACCCCTGCGCAAACATGACAAATCTGGTGTTTATTTACTTAAGACGACCCGGAGAGGGAGAGAGCAAAGGGGAGCAGATAGAAAACTGTGTAAAATCAATACGGAGTTAGCAGAGCCGGCCCCACTACTGAGGGCTGAGGCCAGGGGAGGGGGGGGCTCCGCTGGGGGGGGGGGGGGCTCTAATAAGCACCTGAGAGCACAGGACACAGGTGGCTGCGCGAAGACGGCCAGGGCTGGAGGGAGGGATGGAGAGATGGATGGATGGATGGATGGAGGGAGAGATGGATGGAGGGAGGGATGGAGAGATGGATGGAGGGATGGAGAGATGGATGGATGGAGGGATGGAGACAGAGAGGGAGGGAGGGAGGGAGAGCTAGATGTACAGCAGCTACAGCAGCTCGCTGTCTGAGGAGCCTGAAGAGTGGCCGTCAGTGTGAATATAGGATTCTGCAACACTTGGTGGAAACTTTATTGTAGCCTTTTTTTCCATTGTGTGTAGTTGACTGCAGTGGATGGAAGTGGGCTGGGCGTGATGGCTGACTGGTCAACCTTCATTTATTAAAGCAAATACAGGGAGTTTGTGGTTATAAAACAGTCATTTTAATACTGATTCCTCTACATTACCTACATAAGCAAATGCAGCCATCAGCGAGAAGATTGCCTGTTTCTATGTAGTTATTCTATACAGTAGATATCTTCTTGGCTGGTCTGGTCGTCCAGAAAAATTACGAGGTATTTACCTCGTTGCTAATCCTCCTGACAAGCAGCGTAAATAAGTGAGGATGACTAGCGACAAGGTAGTGAGAGCTCTTGCCTAGCGTGAGCCGGCAGTATTTGTTTTGGAAGCCAGCAAAAGAAAGAAGCTACTTATCAGATGACTTATTTAGGCAAGAGATCTTTACGACTGGAAGCAGTGGTGCTCATGGGAAATGCAGTCGTCTTTCCGGAAAAACACTACCACTTTTGTCAGCAGGTGGCACTAAAATCAACACAAACTGAAAACTCCTCATTGCTCCTGATAAGGTTATCGCAAACGCTGTCTATAAAACAAAGCAGGTTTGTTTAACACAAAATGAATGCACACAACTTTGACAAAATTCTCAGCAAAACACACGTCAAATTGCATATAGATCTGAGGATTTCTCTCCCACCAAAAGGGGCGTGGCCATGATGTTTTGGTCTGGTCTATCTGGCAATGTCAACAAAAATGAAAAATAATTTGTGGATCTGCTCAAAATGTAATGGCCTCTTCCTTGGCCCATGCTACACCCCTCAACAAGTTTCATGAAAATCAGTCTGGTAGTGTTTTATTAATCCTGCTCACTAAAAGCTACCTACTGTATGTAACATAACAGACTAACACACGCACGTCAACAAAAACATAACGTCCTCCCCCGGACGGAGGTAACAATGATGTCCAAAAATTATCTGATTGGACAGAGGCACAACTCAACACAACTTTTTACCTTTCTAGTCTGGAACAAGTGAACCTGTCGTCCCCCACCCACCATGGATGTCGTCATCATGTACAGTTGTTGAATGAAATCATGTTCTTGTTGATCTAACAGTCAGTAAAACTGACCAAATGTAAAGAGGCCACAATCTCAATACCAGTCCATTCCGCACATTCTGTATACATAAACATCACATACACATTACACACTCACTGTATGTACACTGACCGCACTCCATTTTGTATATTGTTTTTATTTTCACATTCGTATTTTGTTCTGCTCTTTTGCACTGTGCTGTCTTTGCACTGTCCTGTCTCGTCCCTGCACCCTGTCCAATGGCGTCTCCATGTTATGCACCATTGACCGAAACAAATTCCTAGCATGTTGTAAAACTACATGGCAATAAACATTTCTGATTCAGATTCTGATAAATAACATATAGAACATTTGGAACATAAGTAAATGTTGTAAAGTAGTAAAAACACTTCTAAATAAAATCCAAATAAGTCTTTTAAGTGAGCCTGCACCTCCAGATCAACAGATCAACCAGCCTAGCTGGTGTCAGAGGTCATGATGCAGAAATGTGGTCAGAAACTACCAGAAACTGGTAGAAACTGGTAGTCAAATCATGGATGAGCGATGCTCATAGTAAAAAGCAAACAGTTTATGCTTTCATGAACAGAATGAAGAAAATTTCAATTCAATTATAGGGGGAAAAAACATCACAAAATCAAAGATTGCCAGCAGCTGCATCCTTGGTTTGCTTCCCTGGATATACAGTATTTCACTCAAAACCACTGTTTGCGCTCAAACGACACTCTCCTGCTTTCCATCCCTATGGTTCACACAGAACTTGGCAGACAGGCCTTCATGTTCTCTGCCCCTGCAGGCTGGAACCAGGCCTGCCCTGCCGCTGCAGCGGAGGTGATTATGTACAGTAGACTACACTTCAACTACAGTAAACTGTTAGTCCCAGTTGGCCAGGATGTTCACCAGTGATGTCTGGGGTGATTTGATCTCAATCTTCTACATCTCAGGGTTCAACCGTCACTGGTACAGTTTGGATCCCAGCTTTTCTTAGCTACGTACAGTACAGTAAGCATATTTCTTATTTCGCCAGTGCAAGATCAATGTACGGTAACTAGACCCTTTAACAGCGTTTTTTTAGAGAGAACACCGATGGAGATTCTATTTCTCACAGATCCACTTACTTTCTGCCGAGCAGCCTTCATCGTTCCAGGGCTGAGTTTCCCAGAGGCATCGTAGCGTTACGTTCATCGTAAGCTACGGGGTTCATCGTAGCGCTACGATGAACGTAGCGCTACGATGCCTCTGGAAAACTCAGCCCAGGCTCCTGATTGGTCTGAACCACTGAGATGAATCCCCCACAGTCCTCCTCTCTTCCTTCAGAGCCTGTAGGCTGTCACAGTAGACCCAGGACCTGTATACTGGATGGAGTTGAATGGAGTCTTTCCTCTTGTCATCAGGTTTAGCCGTTCAACCTCCAACTGTTACTGGTCTCTCTCATTCGTTATGCTGTTGTATCTACTCTGTAACTGTTCTCTCTCTGCTGTCAGGTTGTTGTAGCTGGCCTGTCGCTGGTCTCTCTCCTCTGGGTATCAGCGGAGAGGAAATGTTTGCACTTTACAATGGCCTCTAATTCACCCATTCACACACACATTAGAACACACATTCACACACACATTAGAACACACATTCACACACACATTAGAACACATATTCACACACTAACGGCGGCAGCAAGGTGCCAGACTGCTCATTGGGAGCAATTTGGTGTCTTTGCCCAAGGACATTTCGACATGTGGACAAGAGGAGCCGGGATTCAAACCGTCAACCCTACGGTCATTGGACGGCTTGCTGAAAGCATGTAGTTTAGATAACTTTAATAATAGTACATAGGATATTATTTTTCTTTTATCTATACACATTTTGTGGGTACACTGATATATAAAAAGAGTATTCAATACAGTCTAAATGGACAAATGTTGATACATGACGACCTTTGAGTAAGATGCGTGAATCTGAACCTGTAGTGCCGATGTCTCCCTCCACATGACAGGGAGAAAACAGATATGGCTTTCTCTCAGAGGGGGAGAGAGAGGGAGGGTAGGGAGCCACCAAGCCCCCCCACCCAACCTCCCAACCTCACACACACACACAAAAGAAGAAAAGGCAGCGGCAGGTTGTCAAGGTGTCGGTCATATCGTAACGCAAGATCGGTCGCCCCCTCCCTCCTCCGCCGGTCCCGGGAAGAGCAGCCTCCAGCGCAGTCGTGGCCAAAGCGCCGGGGGAAAGTGCTGGAAAACGGGAGTCATTCAAAAACCATTTTCTGCCCAGGAGCATCGGCACCACCCCTCCACCAGCCCCTCCGTTACCCCCCCCCCCCTCTCCCCGCCCCCCTCACGCCGCCCCCACCACCAACCACCAGTCCCTCCTCAAGACAAATGGGTCCGGGGCCATGACAGAGTGCCTGGTCCACAAATCACCACCGCCGGCCAACCAGGCTGCTCGTCCACTGCCCCCCCCCCCCCCCTCCTCTCGCCCCCACCCCCCTCCCCCTCCCCCCACCCCACCCCTGTCCTCGGTTCCTCCATTAGTCATGTGCAGGCGGTGCTGCAGCAGCCGGCAGCCGTAATTAGACAAGGACAAATCGCCGGGCGCGGACGAGGACGGGCTCCGGCTGCTAAATAAGGCCCCGTTACCATACCGACCGGTGGGCGGCAAGAAGGGCGAAAGGAGAGGATTGTGGTTGGGGGGGGGGCCATGGCGGGGGGGGTTAGGGAAGAATTGGGATGGGCTGTAGTGTCCAATGCGCCGTGCTATCCTCCTGTCCTGAAAATGGCAACTCATTTGTTATCCGACAGTCCCATCACCCCGGTTCCAGACCCTGTAGCCCGCCAAAACTCCCCCGCGGACTGGGTGGATGTCAGGGTAGCTATGGTCCAATCCCGTCTAAGTGGTCCCCAAAACAAGACCTCTGCTCAGACAATGGAGCCAGAGTGAAGATATGAGGGGGAGCACTGGGCTACTAGGCAACACAGTAGAAGAGATTCAAGGTTTTCTGATGTAACTTACCGTAAAACTTATGTTTGAGATGATCATGATACACCTCTGATGGCCAACCAGGTTTATGATGGTGGTCATCCAGAAAATAAAATAATTGTACATTGCACAGCAAACAAATAGGTTGTTAAAAATGCCTGTGCACCATTAAATACATGGAAAAACCAAAATAAAGATATTTTGAAAAAACAAAATAAGATAGTGTCCAAAAACCATCTATTTTCTTTCACAAAGATGTGGACCATACAGAAACGCCATACAACTCTCCCTCACACTCCTGTCAATACAACACCACTACGTCATTTGTTTTTGCGGTGGTCAAACAGACTCTAAATAAATAAATTAAGTAACTAAAGAGAAGGCAAAGCAATAAAGAGGTTTCAGGGTACATTAGGCGTAACATTAGAGCAGTGGAATTAGCAAAAATGAGAAGCCATCGAATCAGATTACACACGGGAGGAAGAACAGGCAGTCAACAAAATATAAATTAGCCCCGTATGAGAGAAGAGAGCACGCAATTCACAGAGGAGCATGGGTAATGATTGTTTCGGCCAGGTAGGGGCTGGACCTCACTCCTTGGGTGTAAGAAGGTTGAGGGGAAACAGACCGGCCACACACGTGCGTGCGCACGCACACGCACCCGACGCTCCACCAGAGCGAACCCTATTGATCCCCCCCTCCTAATTTCCTAATTATTTTTTTATTGGATTTCATAATCGTCATCAGGACACATCAAAAGAAACTCGAAACCCCAGCAAGAATTTCTGCCTTTCTAAACATAATTTTTGAGTTACTTTTTTTTTTTTTTTTCAAACTGTGAAAATGAAGCTGTATATTCAATTTGGAGTCCCCAGCTGTGAGAGCCACAGACCCTCTGTGTTTTCCCTTCGTCGTGCGCCAGACAGCAGACACTGCACAAACACACCACCTCTCCCATGTGCAGTAAGTGATGTTTAGCGTCGCACATTTTCTGCATGATCTGCTGCTATTTGTCACACTCTCACTCTCCCCTAGTCGGGACGCTACTTGTGGCACTTCAACTGCAGTAAGAAGAAGCACAGAAAAAAGGCAACACTTCATTTTGGACGGGACTTGGGAGGATCTACAAACTAACAAACTATCAACAAACTTCAAATGATGGGGGACACTCATCTAGAAAGGAACCCTCCAAATAAAGTTGCCTATTACCAAACTAGAAAGGGTGCTCAGAGAGCAGAGGGCTCCGCCCATTCATACATTTTGTTGGTGTAATCGAGTTGAAATGGTTAAACTCACTTCTCAGTATAAATATAGCACACTTGCACCATTGAAGAGTAAGCTTTTTGGTGGTGTAACTGATAGTGGTTTTTATTAGAGGTGGTCATGTATGAACACAACTGAACATACTTGTATGTATCTCAATCACCCATTACAGACAATAACAGAAGACATAAGTTACAAAAGTATATACAGAAATTAAGTCCAGTGTTCATTCCTCTGGGAGGTAAAAAGGACGGATATTAGCCCAGTGTCCATGTCTCTGGGAGGGGTAGAGGGGCATTAGCCCAGTGTCCATGTCTCTGGGAGGGGTAGAGGGGCACTAGCCCAGTGTCCATGTCTCTGGGATGGGTTTTAAGTTGGCTTATGCTACCATGATCCCTCCATCGAGTTTTGTGAAAATCATTCTGGTAGTTTTTGTGTAATCCTCAGATATGATTTGGTTTTACATGCATAGAAACATAAGACAATATTGGGCGTAAACAGCAACAAAAAAAAGTTGATATCAAAAGCTGAACCCGGGTCGACGCATTGCTAGACTGATACATTACGACGCATTGCTAGACTGATATGTTACCACTCTGCCACCTGCGGTATAGTAAACCTGGCAGGAGAAGTAGATATAAAGGGAAGGAAGCCGGTCCAAGTTTGGCAAATGTTGTTTTCTTTAAATTTGTGTATCCGCCCAGTGATTCTGATCCGCAACAAAATGTAATGTGTTCTAACTTGGTCCATGCTACATGCTACATGCTACATCCCTCCACAAGTTTCATGAAAATCGCTCCGGTAGTTTTTGTATAATCCTGCTATGTGACGAACGAACAAACAAAATAACACACACGGCCTAAAATATACCCTCCGCCAGCGGTCGCTGGGCGGAGCCAATGAACACTATAAGCTCCGGTTTGAGTCAGCCACTCTATACAGTAAGCCATAAGTTGACATAATATTTAAAATAGGCTGGTTCACATTTATTTTAAAATATATTGGAATTCTACATGTCATGGGTTTCAATTGTGTTCAACACATTTCACACTATTTTCATGTGATACAATATGCACAAATTATTGTGACTCAGTAAACAGAGGCGTCCTGGTTCACTAACAAACTGAAAAATGTCACCCTATACTTCTCTGTTGGCCATTATTTTAGTTATTATCACACTCTATTTATTTTCTTCTTTAATTCAGAACACTGTCTTCTTAAAAAGCTGGAGAAATGACCGGCCCTAAACATGTGGGAAGCGCCCCTTTGAGAGGGGGGGGCAAACCCCCCTATTCTGATCCATAATCACAGCATCACACATCACCGTAATGTTAGAGTAATACCCATCTAAAATAAACATCATAGAAAGGCTACTAAAGTTACTGTCGAGTACTGTATTTGTTTGGAAATACCAACATGCTACAGTATTTTCTGTATTGTCACCTTTATTACTACAGGATTGGGGAGTGTGGCGAGGTTGTGCACAGTGATGTCAATATCAAGACTGGGATTACTAAATACCCAACTGTACATAATTATGCTGGTGAACGTCTTTCGTGTACAGAAACAGTATCAGAATTACTTTATCACAAGCTAGATGGTATTGAACTATACTTACTGTATACAGTAGATCTACAGTACTATAGATCCAAAGTGCTGGCCGATACTGTACGAAGTCAACTTTATTTGTGGTCCAGCTGGTCATGACTCCGCCTGTCCCTCCTCCCAATGCGCGTGACTAGCCTGAGATGCCAGCAAATTCTTAATCAGTTTGTTTGAGGGCTTTTTGGGAGCTGTCAAAGCAGAATGTGCACTTGGAGGAGCTGGCTGGAACCATCACAAGTACTGACAAACTGAGAGCTGCTTGCAGCGACCGCAAACGTCAGCTAACGCAATGTCACTCCCTGAGGAGGCAGCAGAATAAAACACAACCAGTATATTCATTTTAACCATGGCATGATCCTCTGGCCATTTGTTCATTCGACAATAAGTTATTTTAAAGTAATTGAGTGTATACCCCAATCTGCCGAAAGCAAAGTTAAAAACATTTGTACTAATTGTTACTACTAGAAGTTCATTCTTGCTTCTACTAAGCTTCTACTAGTTTGGTTTCCCAGAGGCATGCTGACAGTGATGCACAGAGAGATTTGTTACGTGGGGGGGGGGGGGGGGGGGGGGCTGTGTTAGCTGGGTTGGCAAAGGTGCACATGGATGCGTGCAGTGGCAGCAGTGATGTTGGTGCTTAATACTGCTTCATAAATAGCAAATATCAACCCTTTAATGATCTACCCATCTTTGAAATTAAACTATTCTTGATTAAATACTATTAAACACTTTGCTTCTCAATATTAGTTAGTATATATATATATATATATATATATATATATAGGCCTATATATATATATAAGATACAATTTTTTTTTTATTTTTTTTTTAAAGAATAAGAATAATTACATTTCAATGTATTTGCTTTAATTAAATTAACTCGTTAATTTTTGCATAATTAATTCTATCTAATTAATGCGTTCAATTGGCAGCCTTACTAGTATCTAATTACTCCCAACACTGGCTGAAACTCAACAACATGTACAGTACAACAACACCAACGGTGCTGCCCTGACTACCTGGGCTCGTAGATAGTCATGGTCCATACTCAGCATGGACACAACACCAGGGCTAGTGTGCACTCATGCAAGGTGCCACAAGTTACCAGCGGAGCTCGGAGCTCATTCTTTTATACAGGGATCTTACTGTGGAACAGCCTAACACAGTATCAAACTGTCAGACTCCAGAGGGGTTTTTAGAGGTCAGATTCGGGCTCATCTCTGGGGTAAGGTATACTCTAAACCTCCCTCTCTTGTACTACACCCAGGTCCCGGAAAGTCCCCCCTTTTCCCAGACAAGGTCCTCCTATTGGCTCCCTATTGTTCCTGGAGAGGCCCCCTGCCATCCCGGTACTCAGCAAAATCCCACGATGTGTTGCCAGCTGTCCCTATCAAGTCAACCCCCCCCCCCCCCCACACACACACACACACACCTTCTTTTTTTTTTTACCCTTGGCTCTCTGCTTTTTGTCTCCCTACTTCTGCTTAGTGGCTATACCTAGTTTACTCTATACTCTGTAGGTCGTTCAGTGATCGATGGGCCAGTGGTTCGAATCCCAGCTCCAACTGTCCACATGTTGAAGTGTCCTTGAGCAAGACACCTAATCGCAAATTGCTCCCAATGAGCAGGTTAGCACCTTGCATGGCAGCTACCGCCATTGGTGTGTGCATGGGTGAATGAGAGGCCATTGGTTTGTGAATGGGGGAATGAGAGGCCATTGTAAAGCGCTTTGAGTGCCGCTAAGGTGGAAAAGCACTATATAAGTGCAGTCCATTTATATGATTCACTTAAATATCCTATTATAGACTACAAGGATACACAGGGAACACATAATGACCTATTTCACAACATCAACATCTCTGTAACTATTTATCTACTCTACTGATAGTCATGCCTTTCCTATGAAGTATTTAGCCCATGTTTACTGCTCTGTAAATGTTCTTAGCCAACAGACAAACATTTTCCAGGAGCTTGCTCGATTGTCTCATTGAGAGATGTCAGGGAAGAATTTTTATAGCTCACTTTTTTGGCCCCTGGGTGAACTTTTCTTTTGCTTCCCTCTGGAATATGTAGGGGTGGGACCTACGTCCACCCCCCACCCACCCATTGCTCTCTGTAAAGTGCATTGTGTTGCCTCTGTGTATGAAATGTGCTATAGAAATAGTTTGATTTGATTTGAAGGTAATGTTTCCAGACTAACTTTTAAAATCAGGAGTAAAACTCCATTACATTTTTCTCAGGATGTAATGAGGCCATTTAGGAGCAGCTTTTAGGCTTAGGATGTTTTGTGGAGTAGTAGCAACAGTGGGTGCTTTATTGATCCCCAGGGGAAATTGCACAAAATACAGCCCCAGGACCCCATTTATTCCACTAGTAGGCAGCTAATGCTAGCCTGTGATAGTGCCTGGAACAGAGTCAGAAACGTCTGCATGCATCTACTGTACTACACTTACAGTAAGTGCACAACTAAGCTGAATGTGACAGGGTTCTTGAGAAAGATATCATTTTTTTTAAGGATGTTTCCGCATGTAAGATAAGCTTCAATTTCCTCACCATTCAAAGTCAGTGTGACCCTTCAAAAACAATTAGGGTTTTAATGAAAATGGTAGTACTTAGAAATGTCATTTAGCACAGAGGCACTGCTTGTAACAGTTGTCGTTCAAATGAGAGCATAGGGAATGTCTCTGGAACTCTGTAGAATGTTCTAGCCTGGTCCACAGCTTAATGGTGAGAAATCTGAATGAAATAGACCCATTTAGATGGTAAAAACGTCTGGACCGATCGTAATTTGACGTTGGGGATCTTGTGATAGTGTCGTTTTGAGCAAGTGAGTGAATTATCATGCAGAAACGGGATGAAATGACTAGACATTTTCCAGTTGCCGAGCCGTTAAATACTTAAAACAAGAGGGGCGCAGCGGCAACCTTCCCAGTCCTTCCCAGAAGAGTCCTGACCCTGTGGGAAGATGACGGGGCATAGCAGAGAGAGGGGCCCAGCGATGGGAAAACCGGCTGACTAGCCTCTAACTGACCCCGACATGTGTCACCTGGTCACCAATCCTCCGAAACAGGATTGAAACAATCAAATAGCGCTCTGTTTTCCTCTGAGAGTATCTCCATTCCTCCTCAACACAGGAAACACCGGAATTTCGGGGAATAGCACAGACGAGAGGACATCCTCGCGGCCGAACGAGAGTTCAGCGCGGCTCAACCATTTCCAAGGAACGCTGAGCGGCTGATGGCGGTTTTACACATCACCAGGATGTTTGCGCAGAGCGGGCGCTTCTGCTGCGCCCGTGGTGTTGAGCGACGTTACGAGGAAAGAGAATAGAAAACCAAGAAGGTCCGGAGAGGTCAAAGATGAAAACTGACAACGGATATTTGGGAACACATCCCCTCTGACACCTGCGCGCTTATGACAATGGAGAGAGTTTTTATTTTGTTACTGGAAAGAACGTCTAGTAATGATGAGGAGACTCTGTGACTGTGTTAGCACGCCTCCAGAAAAAAAATATGTTATACAATCTGGGACACAGAAGGTGACCAATAAAAACACAAAATAGTTTGAGAACATCTCAAATGTCAAAGGAGGGTGAAATCAGAGAAAGAGAGGGGGAGAGGGAGAGAGAGATCTGGCCTTAGATTTGTGCCTAGGGGCTGCTTTGTCCTGCTCAGAGTTGGTTATTCGGAGGGCATGAGACAGGTCGTGACCTGGAAGTGTTCCATCTGAGCCGCCACCCCCCCTCTCAGCTCCACTGTCATTATTTGCCCATTGGCAGATGTCTAACGGCCCGGCGCTCTGGTTCTCCCTCTCACCAACTGGCCCGCGTTCACATCCTCTGATTTAAATGTGCACTTGAAACAAGCTACAAAGACCATAAAGTATCTTTAAACCTGGGGGTCTTGGGTCGACTCGGTACAGTATATGGAGATGAAGCCATTAAATGACACCATCGCAGCACTTAGGGGGGATGAAGGGGGATGGAGGAGAGATGGAGAAATATGGTAAACGGTCAATCGTCCAGAATGGCCTCCACTCCCAGTGTGTTTTACGTACGTTGACGTATGTGGAGGAGCACCGGAGGAGCAGGGTTACTGGGGACTAGGGTTGCAAAATTTCGGGAATATTCGAAGCTGGAAACTTTCCATGGGAATTAACAGGAATTTATGGGAATTAAAGGGAATAAACTGGGAATTTTGGGGTTATTTATACCAACTTTATTTACCTTGTCGTAAACAGACATAAATATAAACATTTTGCTTTGTCATAAGCAGACATGCAGGCAAACATTTCTAATACACATTTTAAAAATGTCATTTTTTGCTTCATCTATTTGAGAGTAGAACTTTAATGGATTCTACAGCCTTCTTAGTGTGCAGGACGCTAGGAATTAGCTGTGCATGTGATGGATGAATGCACTGCACATGTGATGGAAGAATGCACTGCACATGTGATGGAAGAATGCACTGCACATGTGATGGAGGAATGCACAGTGCAGAGTTGAAATTCAACTGCATTTGCATTAAATCAGGTTGTTTTAACCAAGATCATGCTGCAAGGTCTAGAATTGCATTTTATGTTTTTATCCCAACTAGGCTGCATTTAGATTCCCTGTTATAGTGGTCTGCGGTGGTGTAGCGGTCTAATGCATTGTGTTCCGGTGCAGCTGCCCACCGGGGACCGGCGGTCTCGCCAGATTCGAGCATGGCCGGATCCCAGAAATTTTCCGGAAATCCGCCCCCTTGCAACCTTACTGGGGACTATCTCTCTCAGTGTCCTGACTGAGTGAAGGAAAAGAAGAAGTAGACAGGGATAGCACGCTGCTGACAGAGTATTGAGGCCCACCCAATGATCCCCTCCCCCCGACTTGACCTGCTCAGAGATCTCCTGACTCTTCTCTAACCCCGATGACCTAGTAAACCCAGCTACAGTCCTCCTCACCATCAGACTCAACTCCCCCTTCTCAGCACCCATCTCACCCCCCTGTCCCCACACGTGTGTGTGTGTGTGTGTGCGAGAGAGAGTGTTAGGGGGTCCACGGGTCAGCAGAACAGGCTTAAATCCCAGTGAAGATGTTTTTGGCCTTGATCACCGTTCCGATCGATCCCGGGCTGATTCCCACTTAGATACGTCTTATTTTATTAGTGGCTTCGGCCTTCTGCCTCCCCATTCCGGTGTGATCAATACAGCCAGGGGGACGGCCCGTATTTTTCTCACTTTTAGTGCCTTAACGCTGTTTAACCGTGTCACCTGATAAACGGCAGGCCCTCCCCAAACGCTGATTTCCTATTGATTTCTCCCTCATTCCGCCATCCCTCGCTTCGTCACTCTCCCATTGTTTTTATCTCCAGTTATCTCGCCTACAGTACCTCCATTGTTCTGTGACTCCCTCCACCTTTAGAGAGAACGTGGACCTGCTGTCGGCCATTTTAGGACCCAGCGCGCATTCAGTCAGTGCGTGCTTGGGTCACATAAAGCCAAGGGGTGGCCATCTTCTCCTCATGTCCAAGTCTAACTCGCTGTTACAGAGTAATCCAAATTAGCTATGGTTTGCAATAATGTAGTAATAACCAGTAATAACCAGTAATAAACAGACTAAATGTCGTTGTTGTGCAGGAAGACAGGGGCCAGTGCAGTAGGTGACAGATGAGGAAATAGAGGCATGAATTGGTGTGTGTGTGTATGTGTGCGCATGTGCTTTGTTGTGTCTGCATGTGTGTGTGTGTGTGTGTGTGTGTGTGCACGTGTGTGTGCACATGTGTGTGTGTGTGTGTGTGTGTAGAGCCCAAGCATCCACAGAGCAGGATATAAAGACAGTGCCATGCAACAGATGCCATGACAACCTGGAGGGAGACAGCTCCATCCATCATCAGCCGGAGTCATGGTGATGAAAGGCGTGTTTGGACAGGGGGAGCAGGATGCGCCGGGGAGGTCCAGTGGGACATCACACCGGGCCACTGGGCTTCCAGGAACATCGCCGAGCAGAACACATGTCCTTTTAGCTTTCTTAGCGTCTGAATTAAGAGTGTAATCATTACAGTAAAGGGATGTTGATCTCTCTCTCTCTCTCTCTCTCTCTCTCTCTCTCTGCATTATTTATGCAAAATTAAACCTGCTCCTGTTTCTCGTCTGGCTCCCCTGCCCAGCCAGCGCTCTTATTGATCTCTCATCAGAGCACTTCCGTAAATTTCACAGTCCTTCACTCACTGCCCTGATACCATTAATACCAATAAACACAAGCCCTTATCACAGGCCACTTTAGAGATCAGTGCATTCCGCCAGGAGTCCAGATAGCACCACATGTCTTCATCCAGGAGGAAATGCAATGATTGCATGATTGGGGAAACTCCTTTTGTTGAGAGAATGTATATAATCTTGGGTTGCGGTATCTAAAATCCACCACTAGGTAATTGTTTTAAATAAAGTTATGTTGACGGTTTATCGTGCAAATTCACTGAATGATAAACTACCCCAATGCTGACACAAATACAGAATGGACAAACACTTCAAACTGAAGGGGGGGAAATACAATAAAAATAAATTAACAGCCTTCTGTGAGATATATGTAGATCCAGAGAAATTGTGGTAGATCTGTGGTAGACCTGTGAGCGAACTTTAAGTGAACGGACGGACGCCAGAAACATCTGTTACCAAATGTACAAACTCAACCTGGCTTCTTTCATAAGGCCTTTCACCCTTTTACAACGGGTTAAGTGACAAATGGACATTCCCAGCAAGGCCCAGATCGTTCCAGAGAGTTCCGCGCACTGAGAAACAGAGCGTGAAGACATAACGAGGGAGCAGGAGAGAGGTGCAGATTTTCTATTAACACGGAGGAAAGGAGTTAAAGGGCTTGTGTGTTAAGAGAGGAACCATCTCCACCAACACAGACACCCCACCTCCCTCCAACTCCTCACCCCCAACAAGCCCAGCCCCCGCACCTCCACCAGAAAGGAGTTTGAGCACCAGCTAGTGGTCACGGTGCGCAACTGCGCGCGACGTCGACCACGCCAAACACATTAATCATGACCAGGCGAGTGTAAAATTCAATCGGCTCCTTCCATCCATTCCGAGTGTAGCAGACTGAAGGCCGGCCTTGTAGTGCCTGAGAAGAGAGGGATGAAAAAGGGGGGGTGTAGGAGGAAAGAGGCGCTCCCTACACTTCATCAGGACCCCTACTTCATAACAAATGGAGTGTCTCTCTAGCGGAGGAGTGCCATCACAAACGCGCGTTCTCTCTATCCATTTAATTCCGGCGCTGGGAGAAGGGTCAGGCGCGCTGTGCTCTCTGCTCGCCGCTTCCCCAGTCACACAGTAAACTAGCTTTTAGGAATTGTTTCTCAATAAGAAATGATCAGTCCATTTATCTGCACCAGGCGGGCCTGTCTCCTCACCCAGACCTCCAATATTTTTCGTTTGACCTGATCAGGGCTATAAACTAGACCGAGACACTTTCAATTTGTCACCCGGGGAGGCCGCTGCAAGCCTCATGCAACTGATTGCATCCTCCCTACAAATGTAAAAATCCTTCCCATGCTTGAAATTCTCCACCACATGTTTTTTTCTGCTACTGTTCCATTATTTTCATTTCATTAAAAAAAATTACAAATATAATTACATGCTGGAACCAACTATTCCTGTCCTATATTATCTCAAAATCTGTCTAGAGCATGTCTTTAATATATGACATCCTGCCAATTGTTCATTCATCCTACATACTTTGAGACATTTGACAGTGTGTCTTGTTATAGATCAAGAAGCTGGGAGTGGAAGTAGGCTAGGCTTACGTGATTATCATGCTGTTGTTTGGTAATAACTAATTAACATATGGTTAATAAGATTAAAGGTCCTCTGTGAATGTTAAAACAGCACAGCCTCCCCATAACTTAGTATTAATTTAACTAGTCAATACTGTGAACCCCATCCACATGATGTGCCATTAGTGCAGGTCTCACCAATGAGAGCAGGTTAATGTGTGTTTAGACACGTGTGTGTTTGTGCTGTGCTTGTCTCCATACTCATCACAAGGTCACCCCCAGGGTGATATGAGGTATGAGGCAGTCATTCAAAATAGATTCTAAATATTATTAAAAAAGGGTAGTCCTGATATTTTACGGGATATTAAATACTAACTAAAAATCCCATAAAATATTACTCTTTTTAATGTCCCAATGAATCTTGATAATATTATGATATAGTAATCTTCACTCTACTATATTGTCAGCTTTATATCATTTTCCCCCTAGGAAAGTCTTTGATGTATAAGCACAAGGAGAATAATCTTCATGATCAATTTAATATTTCTAAGCTATCATTGAAGGTCAACACCAAAGATGTGGGAAAAAAGCCAAAAGGTGTGAACCCCAGACACTCGCTTGAATGACCAAAAGAGGAAAATTAACCAGATTGTTTTCTTTGAAAACATATGTAAACTTTGAACAGGGGGTAATTACAAACCACGCATGACTTCCTTCCCATCAAGCCAGTAAAAACAGTTAACCATTTTTCAAATTGGACAAAACACGTCAATGATTTTTTTTTTTCCCCAGAAAGAACTGAAATATGGTAAGGAACATTGAACCTCATACACACAACCTGTTCAAACTGCTGCCTCATCCAAATCCAGTCCTATTAATCACCAGCTCCTGCTGTCAGACTTCCTTCTCATGTCTTGGGTTGCACAACAATGATGGGCAACTGGGTGGAACTGAGAAACAATTCTGTCTTTTTCACATCATTTGCACTGTTGTAGCCTATTCACAGTGTCTAGCCTACATCGGCTTAAAAAGACATGCAGGTATGGCAACTCGCACACTCCTTGGCCTGTAAGCCCACATTTGTTTTATTTATGAAAATGAAGTGTAGTCGAGGGTACACACACAACTTGTATCCTTCTTTAACTCCGTACACACAGTATACGCACTTCCTGTCCAGCACTGATGTAAAAACGTGAGAATTTTGAGAATATTTGTTGTTGTAGCTACTTTTTTAGTCACCACTACACCACAGACTACAATACATGTACCTATCAATATTCAAACAGGTCTGTAAATGCAATGTGGGGGCGGCTGTAGCTCAGTTGGTAGAGCGGGTCGTTCAATGGTCGAAGGGTCAGTGGTTCGAACACCTAACCCCAAAATTGCTCCCAATGCGCAGGTTAGCACCTTGCATGGCAGCTACCACCATTGGTGTGTGAGTGTGTGTGTGAATGGGTGAATGAGAGGCCATTGTAAAGCGCTTTGAGTGCCGCTAAGGTGGAAAGGCGCTATATAAGTGCAGTCCATTTACCATTTACCATGTACCTACAATACACTACCTAAATGTGTTTATCACCATTCACGTCCATGGTATCATTTACAATACAGTAAAAATGCATCATTCTTTCCACCCTCCCCTGGAGAAATAATGATCTCATTTTACTAGATTAGTAACAGCTGTGTGGCGGAGCACATGTTTTTATCCATCCAATCATGTTAGATCAGGCAAGCCAAGAAGGGTAGGGAGGATTCCAAAATAGCAGAGCTAAAGGTTCAGGTCAGGTGAGAGGTGGTAGCAGCACACCACTAATAGGTGTCAGTGCGTCAATTGCCAGAATCACTTCCGCGCTCTTTGCCTCGAATTTTATCATGGGTGCTCTGATACAAATGTGACTTACCTATTAGAACGACCGCTTCAGGCAACAACAACACCCAAAAGCTAGCGATTCGATGGCACAGGTCAGGTGAGCGGTATTTCTACTGTGGAGTGAGATCAATAAACTCAACTCTGTCACACTCACCCCTCTCACAGCCCCCTATGTATCCGGGGCACAGGACCACTCTAACAGGTGTCAATATCAACCCTCGCTGGGTTCAATCTTGGGTCCTCTGACGTACCTCTCACGTGAAGTACGCCATAACGCGCTCAACTCAGTCTTTAACAGTCTTTACTACTGGCTGCTCAATCCTAATAAATGTAGATAATGAAAAAGGGAATCGCATTGCCATTATACACACTGAGGAAGAGCACTGCCCCAAACGTCTGTGTGGAAAATAAAGCAAATTAATGAATTTACCGTACCTCTCATGTGACCACGTCTCATAAACACTGGTTTAGCTATAATTTGATTCTGTGCGTGGGCAGTACGTTTGAGAGGTGAGTTTAACCATTTCAGCTTGGTTGCACCGGCATCAGGAAACAGTGTCATCATGAGTGAAGAGTGAGAGGCCATTTTGTGAAATTTGTAATATTGCCCATTTTCTAGTAACCTCACACCCTCTCAAAACAACCTAGCACACATATGGATGAGTCTGAACCGGAAGGCCCTACACACACACCTACAAAAGCGTTTTTTACAGGCTACACACAAGGTAGGCATATTTCAACTCTGTAAACCGGGCAGCTCAACTAGCAACTTAGTTATGAATGAAGTAGCCGAGGCTATTCTCAGCCTGAATGAAGCGCAGCATGTTTAGCCTAATGGCAAAGTGTGAGAAGCGGACAGTGATTGAGCCCGTAAGAATGGAGATCCGGTATAGAGGTCAGAGGTCAGAGGAGCATGAAGGACAGGTCTTGAAAACGCCCACTGGCAGCTTTATGGCTCAAAATCAACCTGTAATACCATCATGCATGGGGTCGTTGCTTAATCCAAGTTTGGACAGTTGTGTAGGCTATTTGCCTTCTGTAATGGCTACTGTGTTACTGTTGAAATGGAGGTAGGAGCAGACTACTGGCGTTCACGTGACACCAAGCCTACTGGCCCATTTCGTTCCTGTTAGGTGATCTTTTCCTTTCCTGAGTCTATAGCCAAGTTTCCATCCACACATTTTATGCGAATGAAGTTATATCAAATTAAAAATGCCTTATGAGAACAGTAAAATTCGATTAAAAATCATGAAAATCGACAAAAAGTTTGTACTGTCGATCTCATCGGATTTTCTTTTGTGATAAATGCTTTATCCGATTTAAAGCTCTAGACGGAAACGCACGTTCACCGGCTTTATTCGCATTCATATTTTTAGCGCAAGTGGATGGAAACATGGCTTATGTTCCTAGGGTCCTTTGTTCCCAGGGTCCTTTGTTCCCAGGATCCTATGTTCCACAGCTCTATGGACATAATGGGAACCTGAAAAAGATGTTCCCTAGGTCTGTATTCACTTAATATGAAGGTTGTTTTTTTGCCTGCTAGTTTTTTGGAAATGAAGAAAGGGCACATGGTACGTAGACTAGGGGCATCTCTAAGAAAATCTGAATGGGTGTTTGTGTGTGTGGGCATGTTCAGGGAACACAGTGTGGAGTTGAACATAGGGCCCTGGGACTCCTCCGCTACAGCCAAGGACAGGGCCAGACTGCAGCGCGTCATCCGATCTGCTGAGAAGGTGATCGGCTGCAACCTGCCCTCCCTCTTGGTCCAACCTGCCCTCCCTCCTGGTTCAACCTGCTCCTCCCTCCTGGTTCAACCTGCCCCTCCCTCCTGGTCCAACCTGCCCCTCCCTCCTGGTCCAACCTGCCCCTCCCTCCTGGTCCAACCTGCCCCTCCCTCCTGGTCCTGCACAACTCCAGGACCCTGAAGCGGGCCAGGAAGACTGCGGCCGACCCCTCCCACCCCGGCCATAATCTCTTCACGCCACTCCCCTCAGGCAGGAGGCTGCGGTCCATCAGGACCACGTCTGCACGCCCCAGAGACAGCTTCTTCCCCACGGCCATCAGCCTCTTCAACAAGGCTCATGTCCCCCACGACGTACCCGCCACCCTTGACACTTGCACATGACCACCAAATGTAGGCCTACTGTACATAGGATGTGCCACACTCACATATCACGGCACACACACCACACACACTCACATACACATTACACACTCACTGTATTTTACATTGACCACACTAGGCCTACACTTTGTAGGCTATAGGCCTATTGTTTGTTTTTTTAATTTCATCTTTTTTGCACTAGTAGCCTACTGTATTTTTTATTTGCACTGTCCTGTCTTTGCACTGCCCTGTCTCGTCCCTGTTAGCCTACCCTGTCCAATGTTGTCTCCTCTCACAAAACAAATTCCTAGTGCAGAAAAATTACAATGGCAATAACACGAATTCTGATTCTACCTTTGAAATGTCTCTGCCACACCTAGGCCTATTAGATGAGCTTGTCCTTAATAGGCCGTGAGATTTAATTAAGCGAGGGTTTTTTTCTATGGTGGGACAAGGGACTTTACGGAGAGCGGCAGCTCGTTCAAAGTTCTGATGGCCGTACCTAACCTAAAGGGCCTATCCTACCTGTCCTGGATGCTGTCAGCGCGGTGACCTCACTCCGCTCCACTCCTAGTCATCTCGGAAATTGCAGCTCGAGCTCCCCATGGCCTCCTAGGCTCGCTCACCGGATCGTTTCCCGCCTCCCGGGGGAGCCATGCGCGCGCTTCCCGCCACTCTGCACAGACCGATTGGAGCGCTAAACGAGGGAGTCAGCCGCACTCTCTCAAACTGTCTCCTAGAAATTATTTATTTCCTCCGCCTAGCCTACAGCTGTCCCATTTACCGCGCTCCGCGATCAATGGGTCGCGCAGGCTACACCAGTTGGGAGGCTGGTCTACATGATAGCAGTGATACCGTTTCATTTAATCAGATCATTTAGTTAGGCCCTATATAGGCTAGTTGTGAACTAGAGCATCACTCCGTGTGGCCTATGTAGGTCTAACCTATGCCTATGCGTGCTTCTGACACGTGCTTGCCGCGTAATCATTTTAATGCTCAATCGCCATTGTCAAATCTCAGATGCTGGTCCCAAATCCTTAATTAATTGAACTGTGGTCTACAATTATCCCTTGGTATTAGAGGCCCAGGAGGAGATTATTATGAATTTATCCAGCTCAATTCAACCCTCAATTGATCGACTTTGGGGCATCAAGTTAAGACACAAATTTTTACAGGAAATACAATGGCAAAATCTCTGGAGACATGTAGCCTACTACACTCACTTTCTATTCGGTAAAGAGAACTGAATTGTCGCCATGTATGGATATGAATAGAGGAATCCCACATTGGGACGTTTGTAGTTCAACACTGACACCTCCTGGGGACAAGTAAAACAAAGTTGCATCTGAATTTACCTCATCAATGCCAGTGAGAAAGAAAGCATACCCTCAATGTATGCAAGCCTTACCAAACCAGTTATCATATAAGAACTTGTTAAATACTGTTAAAATCAGTCCTTAAAACGGCATAAAAAAACACAAAACAACTTTAGTCATACAGGGGGAGTTTGAGATCTATAACCCTGAGAATACATAGGCTACAAGACACATCTCATCATGGCCAGAGGGTTTTATTTGAAGATGTGCAGGACATAATGTGGAGGGATACAGCTGCTTCTCAGGAGCTGGGTGACTACACAGTTCTATAGATTACAGTTAGGCTGCGCACAGATTAGGATTATCAGCACATAAGGAACATGAGGCTGTCATCTCACAGTCAGCTACAAGTGTTAAGCTACATCATGGTGATCTTCGAAGTATCATCTAACATGCATTGAGTATTTTCACATGTATCCTCTAACAGACTAATTGCATTTATTTGCGTATGGTATGTTAGTGTCCAGAGATTGAAGGCAGTTACACTGTGCCGATATCAACAATTTGTCCCAAGGACTGGGTATCTATGGGTAAAACCATGCAGACATTAGTCAATAAAGTCCAGAACAGTAACCTTACTGATATGAACGCAGGTCCTAGTGGATTAAAATGACTCTTGTTGTTTGTTCCCTGGCTCTCTGAAGCTTTCTGAACATAATCCTTGACAAATTAACAGGAAACAAGTAAAGATGAAGGCAGGGAATGTTGTTGACTTGGGTGGAATCATGGAACTTGTGCCTTTTCGCTGTACATTGATAAGATGACGCTGACAATGAGGGGGATGTACACTGGTGGAGTGGTTCTGAAATGCTACATCGATGTGCTAACATGGCTAAAAAATATTCCTTTTGAGGCTTTTTATGCATCTCTGAAAGGACCTGACATTTCTCTGAGGAACACCTGGCACTTCTTTAGTTCTAGTTCTGATTGCACGCTTACAATGCTATGGTTCTATTTGCACATTCCATTTTAAAAATGAAATGTTAAATATGATTTCAATAAAAAATTTGGCACAGAACGGTTAAAAAGGCCACAATGTTTGAGCTAGACAGTAAAGTGGAGCAGCGTCCTAAAGCAACTGTCCAGATTCCAGAAGCAAAGAGGTCTTTTTTTCACAGTAAAACACATTGGTCGTACATTCTGTGTCGACCAACCAAAACGAAAACGAGCTGTTCCATCGGAGGCACAGTCCTGTAAATGTGTACACCAGAGCGGAAGCACAAATGACCAAACCTCTAGAAAGAGACTGACTGCAGACGTGGGGGAAAGCTTGTGGACTTGACTTGATCCGGTATTTAACACATTATTGGTTTGCAAACAGACAGGCAACAGTAGCAACAGACCAGGCTAAAGGGGGGTAAGCACATTTATAATAAAATAAAACCAAGTGTCCCCTGTAAAAAGTATCACATCTTTGCATTCTTCATTCTTTCATATCTAGCATCTGCCGTGCCGTGCCACAACTAAAAAAAACTATATCATAAAAAAATAATCATGGAGCCCAGGTCAGTGGATGGACAGGCAATGCCCAGGCCCCAAGCCTGCTCTGTATGTACAGGACTGGAGGGCCAGCACTATCCAGACACACTGGACAGGACAGAAGACGCTTTATCACCACATTATTCTACAGTCACTTACCCCTGATTTTACCACCAACCCATTCCAGGGACGCATCCCATAATAAGTCAAAATAAGATCAAGTGTAGCATCTTTCTCAAAACGGCGAACGCAAACTTTATCAGCCCTGACGGGATACCGTCGTTGGTTCCTGTCCTTCCTAGCATGACTATATAGTGACAAATATACATCCATGTGAAGGAGTTGTGACGGAGGACCTGGGACATTAATATCTCATCAGTATGTACAGTGGAGGTGAAGGAGGGCACAGTGTTAATAGAAGGGGGGGTTCTCCTCTCTCCGAGGGTCTCCTCTCTGCCAGAGTTGAGGTTAGAGGACCCGGGATCTCTTGCTGGCCAGTGACCCATGCTGACAGACAGACAGAGAGAGAGACAGAGGGAAAAAAGAGAGGGGATTCAGTGAATGAGTGAGACAGAAAGTACGGGAGAGTAGGCCTGAAAACCTGAGAGAGAATACAGTTCAGTTTTGTCAGATTGAAGGTTTTTTACATGTGGTAATGGCGCCATCTAGCTGTACACCGTGATAAACAGGAAAGGTTTTCTGCCATAATGTTAAGACTGGTCGTTTCTTCATCAGAACAGTAAAGACTGAGCAGGTTCTGGTACAGTTATAAGGGTTAAAGACAGGGTTTGTTTCCACGGGGATTTCCTGGCTCTAAATGAGACAGAGGTGGTACCTTAAGTGGGTGACAGATCATAACACTGTGTGTGCGTGTGTGTCTGGGATAATTACATTTGCTACAATAATTAATATTAGGCATACTATGAAAAGTAACGTTTACCGTATTCTACAACGTAAATCACCGGTGAACAAAAAATGCGTAACTGCTACGCAAAATGCGTTTTTTTTGCAGCCGGCTCGGAATTCTCTACTCAGGAAAAATCCGTGTAACAGGGAAGACGGGAGCGTTCCTCGCTTACCTTGGCCTGCTTGTAAAAGTGAGGCGCCAGCTCAACCAACCAGGAGGACTCCACGGCAGTGACATCACGCATGTAATACTTAGCAGTCTGCACCACCTCGTTAAACACCACCCTGGGGATAGAGTGGGGAGAGTTGGGCTTCAGACGCAGGATACACACACCGCAGAGAAAGAGCTCATGAGCTAACAACGATCCTCATAGTACTCCAGTCTGCTTTGGAAAAGCCTTAGACATCAATATGCATTGCATAATACCCCCCGCCATTAAGTTACCACTAACAGCTACGTTTCAGCAGATCAGCAGCTCTCGCACGCACGCACGCACGACTCACCACTTTGGTGCAGTCTCTCCATACAGCACTGAGTTGGGGTGGATGTGAAGCTCGCGGTCGTCTCGTAACGTCCTGAGAGAGGAGAGAGGGAGAGGAGGAGGGAGGGAGGAAAGGGGGGAGAGAGAAAAAGAGTAGAGAGAGAGAGAGAGTAGAGAGAGAGAGAGAGATGTTCACGGCGTTAACGGGGTGAGATTGGTCCGTTGTAGCGTTGTTCAGGGCAGCCGAGGACACGGTGAGCGTGTGGGAGAGTCCCTAGTATGAGGGGTGGCTGAAGAGCGCCCTCACCTGTAGGAACCGGAGTGGTGCATGCGAGCAGCGTTGGAAAAGAACCCGGACACGATGCACCTCAGGATGACATCCGGGTCACCTGCACAACAACAACAACAACAAAGACATAAAGACATGGGAGAGTCGAGAACACACACACACACACACACACACACACACACACACACACACACACACACACAAAGATAAGACGCCAACCTTCGCTGGAGGTGCGCGGCACCTTGAACTTGTTCATGAGTCGTCTGAGCTGCTCTCGTACTGTCATGGCGCGCAGAAGACCCTTGTAGTTCAGGAAGTGTTCCTGACACCACTGGGAGCTCTTCTGGTGCTGGAGAGGAGGGAGGGGAGGAGGGAGAGAGGGAGGGAGGAGGAAAAAGAGACATGACACTCTCTGGTCTAGTCCAACTATGTCACTCTCTGGTCTAGTCCAACTATGTCCCTCTTCGGTCTAGTTCAACTATGTTCCTCTCTGGTCTGGTCCAACTATGTCCCTCTCTGGTCTAGTCCAACTATGTCCCTCTCTGGTCTAGTCCAACTATGTCCCTCTCTGGTCTAGTCCAAGTATGTCCCTCTCTGGTCTAGTCCAAGTATGTCCCTCTCCGGTCTAGTCCAACTATGTCCCTCTCTGGTCTAGTCCAACTATGTCCCTCTCTGGTCTAGTCCAACTATGTCCCTCTCTGGTCTAGTCCAACTATGTCCCTCTCTGGTCTAGTCCAACTATGTCCCTCTCTGGTCTAGTCCAACTCCATCCCAGCCAAGTCAGGTTTTTTTCAGCAGAACTGAAGTGCATTTCCGCTGAGGCGGTCTGAACCTTCCTGTGACCACAGAGACCACCCTTATGCAAAGAAAATATATTCCCCTTATATTAACTGTCAATATATCATAGTATGTAAAATATATGGAAGAAATATACAGAATAATATATGATACATACATTATATATTGCACAATACATAAGGAATTGACGCTTTTCATATATTGCAGTATATTGGAAAATATAACCACTAGTTTTCCATTTATGGAAATGTGTTGTTTGATATATTACATTATATTTTCCAATATATCCCAATATATTGTGGTTTCATAAGGGCAGGTACTCTAGCGACTGTGTGGCCCCCAGGGACCTACCTTGATGAAGGCCTCGTAGACGTTGAGCATGGTGAGATGGTCCCCCTCGGCCACGGCAAACTTCCTGTGTTCACGAGCCTACATGACACACGCACACACGCGCATGCACACACACACACACACATACATACACACACACACACGCGAACAAACACGCAGACACACACAGGAGCAAATTACAGATGCGATGCACAATGGATGCGACTCTCCATCCATCCTCCTCTCCTCCTCAACGTCTCTGCATTACTCACGGCTGCTTTCTTCTGATTGGGCGGCACGACAAATATGTTCTGGATCTGCATCATTGCCGCTATGGTAACTATCTCCTTGGAGCAGCCGAAGTTCCCGGACTCCAGCAGCATCTTGGCGAACATGGGGCTCAGGGGGAACTCGGCCATCCGTAACCCCATGGGGTCAGTCAGGCGGCCGTACTGGTCCAGACCTACACACACACACACACACACACACACACACACAGACACACACACACACACACACAGACACAGACACAGACACAGACACAGACACAGACACACAGACACAGGGGGTCAGTCAAGAGATGACCGTTGGTCCTCGTTGGTCTTGGAGACTTTGGCGACGGCGCGTCCGAAGCTCTTACCCCCCAGGGCGTAGAGCAGCTCCAGAGCCTGGACCATGGCCTGGGCCGGGGGGGGCTGTGCGGGGGAGAGAAGGTCACACTTAAACACGCGCTGACGACGCTTCAGACGACCACATCCTGACTTGACACGGCCGGACTCGACCCGGGACCGACCTGATCGTGTTTACGTCACTGATAATAAGTCATCCAAAGGTTTTAGCCTTGTGAGTAACTATGAGGAAGGTGTGAGTGCGTCAGGGGGAGTGAGTGTGTCAGGGGGAGTGAGTGTTTCAGGGGGTGTGAGTGTGTGTATTAGGGGGTGTGAGTGTGTCAGGGGGTGTGAGTGTGTCAGGGGGTGTGAGTGTGTCAGGGGGTGTGAGTGTGTCAGGGGGAGTGAGTGTGTCAGGGGGTGTGAGTGTGTCAGGGGGTGTGAGTGTGTCAGGGGGTGTGAGTGTGTCAGGGGGTGTGAGTGTGTCAGGGGGAGTGAGTGTGTCAGGGGGTGTGAGTGTGTCAGGGGGTGTGAGTGTGTCAGGGTGTGTGAGTGTGTCAGGGGGTGTGAGTGTGTCAGGGTGTGTGAGTGTGTCAGGGGGAGTGAGTGTGTCAGGGGGGGTGAGTGTGTCAGGAGGAGTGAGTGTGTCAGGGGGAGTGAGTGTGTCAGGGGGAGTGAGTGTGTCAGGGGGAGTGAGTGTGTCAGGGGGAGTGAGTGTGTGTATTAGGGGGTGTGAGTGTGTCAGGGGGTGTGAGTGTGTCAGGGGGTGTGAGTGTGTCAGGGGGTGTGAGTGTGTCAGGGGGAGTGAGTGTGTCAGGGGGTGTGAGTGTGTCAGGGGGTGTGAGTGTGTGTATTAGGGGGCGTGAGTGTGTCAGGGGGAGTGAGTGTGTCAGGGGGAGTGAGTGTGTCAGGGGGGGTGAGTGTGTCAGGGGGTGTGAGTGTGTGTATTAGGGGGTGTGAGTGTGTCAGGGGGGGTGAGTGTGTCAGGGGGAGTGAGTGTGTCAGGGGGTGTGAGTGTGTGTATTAGGGGGTGTGAGTGTGTCAGGGGGGGTGAGTGTGTCAGGGGGAGTGAGTGTGTCAGGGGGAGTGAGTGTGTCAGGGGGTGTGAGTGTGTCAGGGGGTGTGAGTGTGTCAGGGGGGGTGAGTGTGTCAGGGGGGGTGAGTGTGTCAGGGGGGGTGAGTGTGTCAGGGGGTGTGAGTGTGTGTATTAGAGGGTGTGAGTGTGTCAGGGGGAGTGAGTGTGTCATCAGGGGGAGTGAGTGTGTCAGGGGGAGTGAGTGTGTCAGGGGGAGTGAGTGTGTCAGGGGGTGTGAGTGTGTCAGGGGGAGTGAGTGTGTCAGGGGGAGTGAGTGTGTGTATTAGGGGGTGTGAGTGTGTGTATTAGGGGGTGTGAGTGTGTGTATTAGGGGGTGTGAGTGTGTGTATTAGGGGGCGTGAGTGTGTCAGGGGGAGTGAGTGTGTCAGGGGGAGTGAGTGTGTCAGGGGGAGTGAGTGTGTCGGGGGTGTGAGTGTGTGTATTAGGGGGTGTGAGTGTGTCAGGGGGTGATAGTGTGTCAGGGGGAGTGAGTGTATTAGGGGGAGTGAGTGTGTCAGGGGGTGTGAGTGTGTCAGGGGGTGTGAGTGTGTCAGGTGATGTGAGTGTGTCAGGGGGTGTGAGTGTGTCAGGGGGTGTGAGTGTATTAGGGGGTGTGGTTTGTCAGGGGGGGTGAGTGTGTCAGGGGGGGTGAGTGTGTCAGGTGATGTGAGTGTGTCAGGGGGTGTGAGTGTGTCAGGGGGTGTGAGTGTGTCAGGGGGTGTGAGTGTATTAGGGGGAGTGAGTGTGTCAGGGGGTGTGAGTGTGTCAGGGGGTGTGAGTGTATTAGGGGGTGTGGTTTGTCAGGGGGGGTGAGTGTGTCAGGGGGAGTGAGTGTGTCAGGGGGAGTGAGTGTGTCAGGGGGAGTGAGTGTGTCAGGGGGAGTGAGTGTGTCAGGGGGTGTGAGTGTGTCAGGGGGTGTGAGTGTATTAGGGGGTGTGTGTGTGTCAGGGGGAGTGAGTGTGTCAGGGGGAGTGAGTGTGTCAGGGGGAGTGAGTGTGTCAGGGGGAGTGAGTGTGTCAGGGGGAGTGAGTGTGTCAGGGGGAGTGAGTGTGTCAGGGGGTGTGAGTGTGTCAGGGGGTGTGAGTGTGTTGGGGGGTGTGAGTGTGTCAGGGGGGGGTGAGTGTGTCAGGGGGGGTGAGTGTGTCAGGGGGTGTGAGTGTGTCAGGGGGTGTGAGTGTGTCAGGGGGAGTGAGTGTGTGTATTAGGGGGGGTGAGTGTGTCAGGGGGAGTGAGTGTGTGTATTAGAGGGTGTGTGTGTCAGGGGGTGTGAGTGTGTGTATTAGAGGGTGTGAGTGTGTCAGGGGGTGTGAGTGTGTCAGGGGGATTGAGTGTGTCAGGGGGTGTGAGTGTGTGTATTAGGGGGTGTGTGTGTGTCAGGGGGAGTGAGTGTGTGTATTAGGGGGTGTGAGTGTGTGTATTAGGGGGTGTGAGTGTGTGTATTAGGGGGGGTTAGTGTGTGTATTAGGGGGGGTGAGTGTGTCAGGAGGAGTGGGTGTATTAGGGGGTGTGACTCACGGAGAGGAAGCTGAAGCGCAGGACGTTGTCGATGCCCAGAGCCTTCAGCTGCAGGATGACGGGCGCCAGGTTGGTGCGCTGCATCTCTGGCACCGTGGAGGCAGGCAGCTTCTCAAAGTCCTCCTCTGACAAGACACACACACACACACACACACACGCAGGCGCAAACACGCACACACACACACACACACATGAGCAAGCAACTTGATAGACTGCAGGCTGTGCAGGATATAAGAGCAACAACGTAGTACTACACTTCTTCCGCACACACACACACACACACACACACACACACACACACACACACACACACACACACACACACACACACAGACACAGACACACACCAGCAGTGCAGCAGGAGAGAATACTAACAAAGCACAACTTACAGAAATCATGACCCCTGCACACAAATTCACACAAACACAAAAAAAACACACACACACACGCGCACCTACACACACACGCGCACGTACCTGTGTATAGCCTGAAGCACTTCCCGGGGCGGTTGCGCCCCCCCCTCCCTGCCCTCTGACTGGCCGAGGCCTTGGAGATGGGCGTGACCACCAGCGACTCGATGGCGGTGCGGGGGTTGTAGGCCCGCAGCTTCACGAACGCACAGTCGATCACAAACACCACCCCGTTGATGGTGATGGACGTCTCCGCTATGTTAGTGGCCACCACCACCTGGGAGGACACGACGGACGCGTCAAAAAGATCCCTCCATATAACTTGATCTGCTGTAGTACTCTTGTTTATTTGTACTATTGTTTATTGTTTAATCCCCATTAGTTGTTACCGAGGCTGCAGCTACTCTTCCTGGGGTTCATATTAAAAACATCCATGTATACACATGCTTTCACCTACATGCATAAATACATAGAATTACATCTTTAACTTCACCCCCCCCACACACACACACACACACACACACACACACACACACACAATGAGACATTCTGTATAGTTTCACAGAGCTTCTTAAACCCTCTTGATGGGACACGTGTCAGTTTTAGTCCTGTGAACTCAAGTGAAATGAAATGCAGGTACAAGGGCCCGCCGGTACAGACGCACGGACGCGGGTTCACCTTGCGAACGGTAGGGGGCGCTCTCTCGAACACCTTCATCTGCTCCACGTAGGGGAGTCCGGCGTACATGGGCAGCACCCTCAGGTGCCTCTTCAGGCCGTAGCGCGACATGGCCCTCGCCTGCTCCTGGAGGAGAGACACCACCTTCTCCACCTCCTCCTGCAGCACGGAGAACACAGCTACTGCTGCTGTCGCACCAACAAACATCGCCTAACGATTTCCGTATAGCAGATCTAAATTAGGGCTGTCAATTTAACAATTTAATTAATTAGGTGAATTCGTTACGCAAACATTAACGCGTTAAAGATTAGCGCGAATTAAAGGCATTAATTGATTTCTTCCAGCTGTAGGTGGCACAGTTGCCGCATCATTGCCTGATTGAACATTATCGAAGTGACAAACTCAATTTGGACCTGAATGGCCCTGTAGGCTACGTCGTATGTGACACAAAAGCATTTTTGCCTTCAAACAAACTTGTGGAGGTGGATAATCACTTTGCTTTGTCCTCTAAACAGAACGTTTTCCTTCAAAAACCACCAGATGGGACAGTTAAGAGCGTGGTCGTGTGCAATATCTGCAAGAAAGAATTTGTATTCCACCTGAGCAGTTCTACCCGAAAGCATCATCTCAATGCTAAACATGTTAAAGGAGTAGTAAAGGGAAAATGCATGTTTAGCCCTGTTTTAAGGTTACTTATGATCATATACAATGGTTCAGATCAAAGCGTTGACAAAACTAGCACTTTTGAGAAAGTTGATAATCGCTCTACCACCGTTTAGGTCATACAATGGATGTGGGTGGGCACCTTGAAAAATCATTCAAAAACATGTTAAACTCTCGATTTCAAAGACAAGAAGCTCACCGAGGGGGTAATTGGTGTCTGTTGGTGTTCTGACACCAAATTCGCCGCAAAGTATGAATCCTGTAGGGTTTTATTGATCATTTTATGAAATCCATTGACTTGTATTGAAGCGACCGTTGTAGATGTGTAGATCAATCCGCAGAGGGGATTCAGGAAGCGGAACTACTTACGGTAGCTATTGTTATTGTTTATGTTGCTAGGCTACCTAGTTTGCGGAAGTTTACACACGTATGTGCTGCGACTAAATAGTTCTATGCAAAATATTTAAAAAAGCCTTTCCAGATGAATTAGAATCTTACTTTATGGCGAATTATATGTCAGAACGCCAACTACACCTCGGTGAGTTTCTTGTCTTTGAAATCGAGAGTTTAACATGTTTTTTGAATGATTTTTCAAGGTGCACACCCACATCCATTGTATGACCAAAACGGTGGTAGAGCAATTATCAGACTTTCTCAAAAGTGCTAGTTTTGTCAATGTTTTGATCTGAACCATAGTATATGATCATACGTTACCTTAAAACAGGGCTGAACATGCATTTTCCCTTTACTACTCCTTTAACAACTGTCAGCCCCAGTATTAGCAGGTTTCTCCAATCCACACTCACTGAGAACAGGTTCCGAATGAACAATTCTACCTCTGAAAAATTTACCAACTCGATCGCAAAGTAGATAGCTGTGGCCTGCAGGCCAGTTTCAATGGTAGAGGACAAGGGCTTGATGGAGGCATTTCAAATTGCTTCCTCCGATGCAATTTACAAGCCGCCTTCAAGAGGCACCGTAGTTACAGAAATCCACCAGCTGTATGACACGGACTAGACGACAAGGATGGAAGTACTGGCGCGGACCGAATACGCTGCTCTGACCGGGATCACTGGACATCGGTCAGTAATGACAAAGCCACTATAATATAATGTATTTGAATTTAAATATCAGTTGGGGGCTTTTGCCAACAAAAAATGGAGATGCGATCAATTTGTGATTAATTAGATTAATTAGTTATAGATCATGTAATTAATTAGATAATTTTTTTAAGGAATCGAGAGATTTGTGCAGAAGGTTTGTGCCATGCGAACGCCTAATACTGGATTCGTTCCATTTGGCAAGTTCTCAGCAGGACAAGAGAGGGGTGGGAGGAGCTGAGGGAAGTGTTGGAACCGGGCCGCCCACCTGTCCAGTGAGGAAGGCCAGGACATCTCCGTCCTCCTCCGTCTCGTGGATCTTCAGAACCGTCTCCACCGTGGCCTTCACGTAGTCTGGGACCGGGCTGGGGACACAGGGGGGGGTGAGGGGGAGGAGACGCTGGGTCAAGCCCTAAAACCCTCCTCCCCGTGCACAGATCCGAGGGGACTGGACATGTGAGGACAGGGCTGTCCCCGACTGAGTTCTGTGGGTCCAATCAGATTCACCTATTCAAACCAGAGATTTGAGACGATTCGTTCCTCCTTTTTTCCCCGTTATGTCTAACGTTAGGCTGAGGGGAGACCGCGGGAGTCAGGACAGCTGTCAAACTAACTCAAACTCGCAGGCAGCACAATAACAGACGCCTGCTTTTCTTGCTAAACATGAATCATCTAACCCACGTTGTCCATCTACTTCAGATGCCACCATGTTTTTATGCAGTGTTTCCCCATAGCCTACATCAGGGTTGGGCCATTTGACGATAGTCTCCTCAACTGTGCATTTGTGTGTGAATAGGCTCATGAGTTGGGCAGCAGTCAACAAGGAAATGTTTTGGCTGTCACTGAAGCATTTTCACGGACCTTAGAGCTCAATCTGTCTATGGGAGGGGGGGATCCAGTTGATATCTTAGTTAATACAAGTCGATTGATCTAGGAAAGCAGTTTTGTGTTGTGTATATTCCTTTTGGGAATTCCCCGTGATTGCTGGCACACACTAGGCTAGACGCATAGCGGAGGGGAGAGCGGCTCCCTGCCTTCTTCCCTCTACTGCATCAGTCTCCTTTTACTGCACAGCTAATAGCTACGGTAATAGCCTAGGTCTAAAACAAACGATTAGCATGTCCTATATAAACCACAAGGCAGGAGAGTGATCTCAGCCCACCATCTTGAAAGTGGAGCTTCAAGAATCTCAGTCGACTTAAAGGACTATGCTCGTTTTTGACAACCTGGACCTTATTTACGACATATTATAAGAAGTTTGACTCACCCAGATCACTTTTGTGTTGTTCGGAGGCAGGTAGAAGAAATTTAAAATCCAGCGCGAGCCAGTATATCCATGTAATGGCGGCGCACGGGGCATAGGGAATGCAGTTTCTCAAAATCCATTTTCGGCCGCTAAACGGTTGTTTTCATCAATCACATTGCATGAATCGACAGTTGATATTCCTCTACGCGAGCCATTCTTTCGGTTGGTTTTCAAATGGTCTGTAGCCACTGTAATATGATCTTTAGAAGCCTCTCCCCCACTTGCTCCAGCACGCATGCGCACAGGCCAGCGCGCAGCCTGCTATTCTCCGGCTCACGTTCTCTGCGCTACGATCGTAGTTGGTGCCGAGAATATTGTCGTCGTCATTCGTCAGCAACAATCCGATCGTAGCGCAGAGAATGTGAGGGAGCATAGCCAGTGTAAAGATCATATTACAGTGGCTACAGACCACGTATTTGAAAACCGAAAGAATGGCTCGCGTAGAGGAATATCAACTGTCGATTCATGCAATGTGATTGATGAAAACAACCGTTTAGCGGCCGAAAATGGATTTTTAGAAGCTGCATTCCCTTTGCCCCGTGCGCCGCCATTACATGGATATACTGGCTCGCGCTGGATTTTAAATTTCTTCTACCTGCCTCCGAACAACACAAAAGTGATCTGGGTGAGTCAAACTTCTTATAATATGTCGTAAATAAGGTCCAGGTTGTCAAAAACGAGCATAGTCCTTTAAGGGTCTCCGACTGACGATTCGACTCGTCGGCTTTCAGGGGGGGCAGCCCTAGAGAACGGTGTGACGGTTTTGTCCTCGCATGTCTTTCGTCTAATCCGCTGATCTGTGCAGTCCTTCGGGGGTAAGTTACTAAGCGCCGGTCTCCGGACGGAGGGGTTAATCTGGGTCCTGAGCTAAGATGGCCGCCGCGGCCTACCTGACGGTGTAGAACACGTCCACGGGGAAGGTGCGTCCCTCCACCGTCAGAATCCCACACGTGTCCTTGTTGGGATCCCCCGATTCGTTCAGGTTGAAGAACTCTTGGAATTTCTACGGAAGATGAACAAAATCCGAGTTAGTTCTGGACACAGTCAGACGGCGACGCGTCCAATAACGCTCGTCCGCCCGACAAGCCTTGTAGCCAGGACACCTCATCTGCTCGCTCAGGCCCTCAGCCCGTCTCTGTTGTAGAGACAGTATCTTATTCTATACTGCACATATGGATGTATATAGAGCCTGTTATTCCTCTTTTCATGCTACTAACCCCTTATCTAGTGTCTTTTTCGTTACTCTGTACCTAGTGTCTGTTTCTTTCCAGCCTTTCTGTTATTTCAACTACTGAAACGCCTAATTTCCCCCTGGAGGGATCAATAAAGTATCTATTTATCATCCGTCCATTTTAGGGTCGGGGATCAGAGTCACCTTGGCATCCAGAGTGGCGGAGGCTACGATCAGCCTCAGGTCTCTCCTCTTCTTCTGGATCTGATGAAGGACAGGGCGGAGTCAGGAAGCTGGATAGGAATCTGGATAGGAATCTGATTACTTTCTGGACCATGTTTGGTCTATATTGTTGCTATTGTGTGTTTTGTTGATCACTATTGTCCTTATTATTGGTTTTATGCTGTGTTGAAATACATTAGAAGTGCTATACAAATAAGGGTTATTATTATTATTATTATTTGGGGGACAGAATGAGCATAGGGCATGTGTGTCAGGTGAGGTCAGGGGTAGAAACGGCGTTAGAAAGGTCAAGTCCAAATGCACAACAGTGAAAGAGGCGACGGTGACAGATGATGGGAAGCACCTTCTTCAGCAGGCCGATGGCGATGTCCGTGTACAGCGTTCTCTCATGGGCCTCATCCAGCATCACAACACTGGAGGAGAGAGAATCAGCACGTCAGCTGAGCTACAGTATTACAGACTAGGAATGGGACTTTCTGGCAAATCTGCTATTAGAAAATCGCTGGGCAAAAAATCGATTTTTCTTCGATCATTGCTCGTCTGAGCAACTTTTCTGGCCAATAGGGCCTATCCTATTTCTTCATTTTTATTTAGAAATATGAGCATATCGACATGGTCGGGATGGAGACAGGTCGTTTGGTCTATTGACGATAAGTCCTGCCGCGGAAAAAACCCTCTCTGAGGGTATGACATTGCGGGTACACTCAAGTAGGCTACGCATTCGACAGTTTTGCCGTTCCACACAGAACTTTTCGTTGGCTGCGTCAGCCGCTGCGTGTCTGGTCCGGTCGAGTCTCGGTCTCGCCTGACCTCCCGCGCCGCGTAAACGACGGCTACTACTTATCCTAGGTTACAGTACTCAAACTGTCTTCCGCGCGTGCCTTTCTCTCTCGTCTCGCGGAGTCTTGCGCCGCGAAAAACAAGGCAACTAGTTTTTATAAGACAAGATGAACAAACGATTATCAAATTATAAAATCGATTTAATGACTATTTGATTTTTCGAAGATCATGTCCCATCCCTACTACAGACATGGCCTCGCACACCAAACTACTGGTATACGTCAAGACAGGTGCTTTAGGAAAAATAGTTTGATTCGATTTAATCTGTTAGACACAGCTGCTGAAATAGGGTCTGGGCCTTGATAAGAGACTACCGAGAAGTTAGCTGTTAGACACAAACCAAAGAGTTTTTGTTTTTGGTTCAGTTTGATCCCTCAAGGTAGCACTGACCTGTATTTCTTCAAGAGCGGATCAGCCATCATCTCTCGGACCAGCATGCCGTCCGTCAGGAACTGAGACACACAAAGACGAGCGCACACTTCAGGAAAACAACCGATGCAGCAGAACAAACAAAAAAAGTGGGGATCCCACACAAATATGGGTACCTTGATACGTGTGGCGTGGGGGTCGGAGCAGTCGTCGAAGCGGATGGTGTAGCCCACCTCGTGTCCCAACAGGGCTCCGCGCTCCTCTGCCACGCGATTGGACACCTATCAGAGAGAGAGAGGGTGTGATCTCACCCAATCGCAGAGGACACACACAGGTGGAGAAACACAATTGTGGGGGGGGGGGCGTCTGTGGCCCAGGAGGTAGAGCGGGTCGTCCAATGATCTTAGGGTCGGTGGTTCGAATCCCGGCTCCTCCTGTCCACATGTCGAAGTGTCCTTGGGCAAGACACTGAGCCCCAAATTGCTCCCAATGACCAGGCTAGCACCTTGCATGGCAGCTGCCATCATCAGTGTCAACACTACTTTTTGTTGGAAGACAGCTGTCACAATATAGACATTTGAATAACTTAAAAAACTTTAAGTCCCTGAAGGTGCACTTAATCCTCTTTAGCGGGGGAAAGATAACATTTTGTGCTAGTGTTGCAGTTTTCTGAGTGGAGTCAGGGGGGTGAAGGCAGGACTTAAGCAGTGGGTGAGAGGAGAAGACTTACTGATACAGCAGCCACTCGACGAGGCTGTGTCACCCCAATCACCTTCCCCTCCGCTGCCCAACCAGCCTCCAGCAAGTACTGAGGGGGAAGAGAGAGAGAGGGAGAGAGAGAGAGAGAGGGAGGGAGAGAGATATATGGGGGAAGAGAGAGATAGGGAGAAAGAGGGAGAGAGAGAGAGAGAGAGAGAGAGAGAGAGAGAGAAAGATAGAAACAGAGAGATGTGGTGTGTGAATAAGGGGAACAGAGGAGAGAGAGCATTAGAGGGACAGTTATAATAAAAATAAGATGAAAGGAAGAGAGACATGACATCCGTGAGAGTAGAGAACACAAGAGTGAGAAGGAGGGAGACACGTGAATTAAGCCCCAGTTGATTTGCTCCAAACTCTGCTAAGAGGAGGCAACGAAGCATCTAGAGAAGGTCACTCCCTCACTATGGGAATTCGACCACGTGAAGAGTGCTGCAATGTCCTGCCTTGTAGCTACTCTGCATAGTGCACATTTAACCTTGACCATTTCTGGGGGTTTGTGGTGTCCTTATTCCTGGATTTGTCAGACGATACAGTTAGCACGTACAATGAGATGCTCGATAAATCTCTCGACATGGAATTCATGTGCTGCGATGCCTGCAGTATTTAATAAGCAGAATGAAGTGCGATGTTTCCCTCGCAAAATCCAAGTCACCACTATATGATACCATCCAGGACATCCGACTGGTCAGTCATTCTCCTCCATTGCTCCGCTAAGGACATCGCAACAGAACAAACACAAATAAGCATATGATGCAATACGAGTCAAAACACACCTGAGGGATCTGTGTAGTCTTTCCACATCCTGTCTCTCCGACAATGATGATCGTCTGGTAGCTCTCCACCAAGTACAGTATGTTGTTTCTGTGCTGGAAACACAACAGTTCACACATTATGGCAAAGGGTTCCACTCCATACATCTAGAAGTGTATGACATGGCATCAGTGTTGCCAGGGGTTTCACTAAAAGGAATTTGGCAGGTGAGCCCGACTCATGAAACAGGTGAGCAGATAGATCACGTGACCTCCTAAGCCTGGAGGTGAAGGAGCCCATCTTCTGTGGGCTACCAACAATTCTGTCTCCTGAAGCAGGGAACAGTAGGCTACATGCACTGTATGCTCCCAGAGTAACTCTAATTTAACCCCTGATTTCACCTGTTTGCATATGAGGAAGGGACAGGAGCTATGGAAATAAGTGGTGTTGATTGAGGCGGTCTTAAATCGCATGCGTGTTGGCTGTATGACAGGAGATGGGAGCAACCTTAAAAACCGGCAGCTTCTGACGTTGCTTCTCGATGGACAGCTGGGTGTGCGGGTTGAAGATGACAGGGGAGCCGGTGGTCTCGGTAGTGAGCTCCCGTTCTTCAGAGATCCCCGGTGCCTCCGACCCTGAGGACAGATGAAGGGGAGGAGGAGGAGGATGGCGTGCATGCCACGTAGAATTGTATTAGAATTGAACGTGTACTTCTATGCTCACAGCTGGAGATGTTCAAGAGCTATTCGAGCCAGCGGGGGGGTATATCTAGCTAACGTTAGCTGTACAGTATTCATAAGTTGCAGTCAGTTCATGCAGCTGACCGGATCCTGGCTGTGGGTGTTTCACCCATGGATGTAGCAGGTTTCCCCTAGCGTTAAATGTTTGGACACGTGAAGGGTGGCGAAGCGACAGTATGCCGGATACGTTCAAATGACCAAGTTAGAGATAAATGATAACTATTAGCAGGCAAAGCCATACTGTTAATAGTGGGCTGTTCGTCCCTTTGCAGTTTCTTTTATTGATCGATATCATGGGAATGATAGGACTGACAGCAGCTAACGTTAGTCTAGCTAACATAACGCAGAGCCGAACAGACGCGCTGGATAAACAGTACAATACATGCAGCATTTCACGTGTATTCTTTTGTAAACCTCCGATGATTGCAAACAATTATATCTGCATAATAATATTTAATTTGAATACTAACCCGGTTTCCAAAATTTCATCGTGGAGTGCACGGAGTGGGGATCCGCCATCATGGCTTTTACGTCACGAAGTTTCGCTTCTCTTTTTTTCCCCCAGGTTTGACGTCATGACAGGGTTTCTTCGGCTGCGTTCATCAGTGTCCTTACCTTCCCCTTCTCCTTCCAGGGAAAAATACTTTTGCTGTCCCGTAAATTACATGTATATTGTATAGAGTGGGTTATATCTTCGTCCACGTAGAGCTAAAACAAAAATATAGCTTCCAATATAACTAATCACTGTGGCATAGGGTCTTGAACATCAATGAGTTGGTAAGGTTATTATTGATCCAAGGGCAATTGAGCATGACACTAGTACACAGCATCTAATTGGAAATGGAGGCTAAACAAAGCCCATGTTTAATGATTCCCAAAAGTTTTCAATCAGAAAATACAATCCTCTCAAAAGCCATTTGTGTTCCTGTACATTAGTGTCATTACAGCCATCTTGCAAGAAAATCATTTAATTTAATTCACTACAAAATACTGAGAGGTATGTTACATCAAACAAGATATAACACAGCAGTACAAATAAATCAGTTTAATACAATGCAGATTTGATAAAAGGGACATTGTACAGAATTTACATACATGTTTAAATTAATATCAGAACAATAGGTAAGACTATTTGATCTGGAAGCTATGACTGAAGGAAAACAAAACAAAAAGTTAAATTAAAATTGTATTTGACTGCTAGATGCAATGACAAAGAAAAACTAGGAACAACAAATCTTGGCAGTGCACAGAACAGTTTTAGCTTTGAAATTGGACATATGCGCCCCATACCAACACAAACACATTTCCGTTCTACTCTCCTGGAAAAATGTCAGGCATCTGGTGTAAGTGGGCCAAGTGAGTGAAGCCAAAATGACCAGTTTGTGTAGTCTCTGCTGACCATAGAGAACAGTGCAATAACTCAGAGGGTGTGGTATATCGCCAATATACCACGGGTTGTGCTGTGGTCATTGGCGTGAGGCGCAGCCCTAATCCTCCGTGCTCAGCTGCGCCTCGTGCTTATGACCCCAGTCCAACCCATGGTGTACTGGCGATATACCACACCCCGTTATGAATTACTGCTTCATATATATAGTACTGATCGATTTATCAGTGATGCACTCAAGAGAGGGATGGATGAATGCATTTATAAAGGTTGCATCTCAACAGTGTAAAACGCCTTATTCTTTCAAGAAGACCTTAAGAGACAGAAGAGACTGTGACAGACTGTCATTAATTCAGATTAGTGCAGATGGAAGTGTGACGACAAAGGCTTTAAAATCCTGCCTCTCATCAGTGGTGATAATAGTTCAACTATGTTTTTCTATTTCAGTCAAGTTTGCTCAGCTATAATGGGAAGGAAGTAGGGATTAATGCATTTTAAGTATTTGAACGGTCAAAAAGAGGTAGCCTAAAGACTATTGAGACACGTTTTAACTGGGTCATTAGGATGGTCTTACAGGGTCTTTAATTTCAAACTACAGTTCCCACAATGCACTGCATACCGAGAAGTCCTGTGATGGGTGGCGTCCCCCAAGACGCCATGGAGTTCTATGCACTTCATATCTTGACGTTTTATCTCAACAGAAATGTCCATAACAAATCCAATGGGTACCTCTCAGCTCCTCAGTCATAATGTAGCGCTGTGTAAAATATTATCCACACCACCTGATGGGGGACAGAGACAGAAAAACATGAATTTCTAGAACTTTATCACATCATACATTCCTTGAGACATTGACACATATGGTTTTATGGAACACTTATGGAAAACACTGAAATCATGAGCATTGCACGAATCATTGTGATTGTTGTTGTTGTGTATTGTGAAACATCCATTGAATGATGGAAGTATCAAATGTACCCTTTTTTTTTTTTTTTTTTTTTTTTTTTTTTAAAGAGTTAACCAAACCTGGTGGTAAAGACTGAGCTATGCTTTGGCTTCTCCGGTCAACACTACATTCCCTGATCACACAAACTCATAAAGACCATAGCTGCTGGAATCAAGTGTTACTGCTGGCCTGGAACAGAAGCCTGTACCCACTGTGGCCGAGCCAAGAGACCCCCTCAGGAGCGTTCCAGAAAGACAGATTGAGAAATACAGACATTTCTGCAATTATCTGTCAGGATACATCAGTTTTAGAGAGGGACTGTCCTGCCAAATAGTGTTCGGTTGCCAAAATGTGTCCAGGTGATGTCATCGGAATGTCGTTGTTATACCAATGTGACATTCTTGAGCAGCGTTCACACGTTTACCTCAAAGTTGTGATTTAACGGAGACAGGATTACTACTGCTACATCAGATAACAACACATATTTTTAGTTATACTACTGTGTTCTTATATTTTTTTGATTTTAGATTGTTCTAGATTTATTTTGAATTAACTTGCTAGTTGAACAGGAAGTGGTGTAGGCTGGTCGGTTGTCCAGTAGGGATGCAGAATATTCACATTTTTGAATACTCGTGCCAGGCTCCAAATTTGATTTTCAGTCGATTTTTTTAATGAATGGTTTAGCTACAACCAAAATACCAGGAAATACCGGTACTATCAGATTATTTATTTAAACCAGTATGAATATTACTTGTATATAAATTAGGCTATCGAATAACATTATGAATCATTCATTTGATCTGGCTCCGAGACAGAGCATCTACAGTTGGCTGATCATATATTGAGAAAGAGAGAGAGAGAGAGAGAGAGAGAGAGAGAGAGAGAGAGAGAGAGAGAGAGAAACAGAGATGGGGGAGTGAACAGAGGAGAGAGAGCATTAGAAGGACAGTAATAAGAAAAGTAAGATGAAATGAAGAGACATGCATATCCGTGAGAGTAGAGAACAAGTGAGAAGGAGGGAGGAGAGAGAGAGAGAGAGGGGTAGGCCTTTTATTTGCACTTCATGTAAAAAAGATTCTGCATGTAAAAAATAAAAATTGGGATGTTATATGTTTAAGGAAATTATACCAATACATTGCTGAATGCCTTTAGAATATTTGAATATTCGGTCTAAAGAACAGATGAATATTCAAAAGTGATTTTGGTCAATCATGCACATCCCTACTGACCAGCTGAATTTATTAGTTAATTTATTATTAGTAGTTTATTTATTGGTTTGTTTGTTGGTTAGCAGGATTATGCAAAAACTACCAGACCGATTTTTATGAAACAGCCATATCTCGACGTGGATTTCTAATAGTAATTTCTAGTTGCAAATCAAACATAAAAAGTGGCTCTACACACACACTGTACAGTATAGCTACAGTAAAAATAGTGTATTATAAAATTATTAATTTTGGCTACAATATTACGACTCTACAACAAGCTACAGTGAGAGAGCAATGTCAGGAAAGCTAGCACGTCATGTTGACATAGCAACGACATTCCAATGACATCACCCAGACATTTTGGCATGACAGCACTTTAAGAAGAAATAAGTGCGCGGAAATCATGCCCGATTCAACCAACAGGTGTCTCATCAAGTGCTATTTGGGAAGGAGGACCACCAATGCCTTCAGTAAAGTCATGCAAAACACTGGATTCAAGAATTGAGTCGGTGCCACTTTCCCCTTGTAACCAAAATCAACTGATCAACCAGAGTGAATAACTACTTATTAATCCATCATACAAATCAACTATAGATATAACCATATAGCAAATCTCAGTATTTGACCCAAGTTAGCCCGAGAGATAGCAGGTTACACATGCGGGATTCGTTGGTTTCTGACCCAGCTTCTCTCTGGAACCCACAAATTCAGACTTGACTAACGATCTTGCGAATTTAGCCTGAAGTTGTTTTAATCCCCTATTCCTTACCAAAAATAGAGCAAAGGATGTCATGAATCCCTCTTTGGTGAGCTCCCATGTGCCCCCATACTCCTCCTCGTCCACCTGCTGGAAGCTGCTGAAGTACACATACAGGACTCCAGCATTGATGATGCAGAATCTGGAGGGGAAAACATTGATTATCAATCATCTTTCATTCATACAGTCAATTAAGACCCGTTTCCTATTTACAATGTCAACCTGTGCAAAACACACAATCAAATTGATCAAACACAAAATATAAAGTCTGTCCGAGAAGGGACATCAGTTCAAGAGGCAGAGGAGAAACGTACAATTGTAATTTAGAATTAGAATCTCAGAAAGGCTGTGTTTAAAGGATTGACAGTGTAACCCATAGGTTTGGGCATGCCCAGGGTGATAGAAACCGGGTCTCGCGGGTCAGGACCCAACAGGGACGTCCCTCTTAAGCCCAGTTCACATACAAGATTCGCAACGCGACAAAACCGTTTTAGAATGTTGCAGAGGAACATTGCAGCGGTGTGAATTACCCCGTCGCAGGTCGGCTGAAGCCGGCTGATTTTGTCTCAAGAGATTAGATTTGTCCAATTGCAAGCAACAAGTTTTAGAACGTACCATAATGTCAGGGCCATTGTTACGATTTTCTAACCAATCAGCGACTGAACAATCTGTGCCCGTGGCGTGGGCTGGCGCGAGCGTGTACACAACAATGTGTCAGGCTCTCTGGGTTCACGCGAGGGCTAGTAGGCTACCGGTTAGTTAGTAACCAGTAACGGCTAGTTCATGTTAACGAGAGGCTACTGTACATTGATTTTAGAACAGAAAAGGCAGACGGTCGCGGTATAGAATAAACAAATGCGGAAAAAATATAATAATAACGGGTTGCTGGATAAGGAAATAAGTTGAGTGACAAGAGCCGTTGTTATGGAAACGGTAAACGCTTGTTGCTTTGGTGTGAATAGTTCCGTTTTTAGAATGTTGCAAAGCACAGTTTTGGGTTACTGTTGCAGGTGGTTGCAAGTTGCAACCAGTCTGGTTGTGAATCTTGTATGTGAACTGGGCTTTAGAAGAACTGTCAGTGCTCCTATGAGGAGTGAGTTTCACCAGCCACTCCACATTTTACTCGGTTACAACTGGATTTACAGTAAAGATATATAGATGGATGGATACAATAGATAGACAGACAGACAGACAGACAGATACCAACCATCAGTGTGTTTTACAGTAAAGATATATAGATTAGGGCTGCTCGATTAATCGGATTTTAATCTAGATTAAGATTTGGGCTGTCAACGATCATTAAAACAACATAATCGCCATACAACGATTTTGCACAAATCAAGCACACCCTACACTGTAGAGCTATACTGTGCTTGACTCCTCCTCCAAAGCCCCAAAACAAACACTTTAGTTCAAAGCGAGACAAGTTGTCAAGCGAGGCGCACGCATGGTCCTCTCGAACAAAACGCGACAAGAAGAAGATTATGGCAGCAGAAAGAGAGGTGGACAAGAGAACTAAAACAACGTCAGTGGTGTGGAAACACTATGGGTTTGCAGAGACAGATTTGGACCAAGTTGACACGGTGTGTAAAATTTGCTACGCAGTCGTAGCTGCCCCTCAAAGCAGCCCTTCTCAGTCCCGTTGTCGCATTCCGCTCGCTCATGCCAGACAACAGTCCTTTGCTAGTCCATTCACTTTGCCGTCAAAATAAATCGGTGTCGGCCTATTTAGGAGAGGCGCTCATATTTACAAGTGTCAGATAAACATGAAACTTCACTTACCTAAGCAAAGGGGTCTATATAAACAAATGCTGGGTTTTGAAGCCTCGGCGCTACCATTAAATAACTTATTTAGACGTTCTGTCCTAGTGAAATTATTTTTCTGAGGTAGTCTTCTTCTGTGGTGGTGGCGGTGCTTTGAAGCTTCTTTATTTATCAGTTTTGGCACTTTTATTTATTTATTTATTTATCAAGGTCAAGGTTCACTATTTGTCTCCCATGGGAGAAATGTATCTAATCCAAAGAACATTGTTAAAAAGAAAAGCCACTGTCAACATTTTAATAAATTAATTGTTATCAAAGTCAATGTATAATTTGATTTAAGAAAATTTTAAAACTTTTGATTTAAAAAAAAATGTCAATGAATAATCGTGTGAAATAATCGTGATCTCAATATCAATCAAAATAATCGTGATCATGATTTGTGCCATAATCGAGCAGCCCTAATATAGATGGATGGATGGATGGATACAATAGACAGACAGACAGACAGACAGACAGACAGACAGACAGACAGGCAGACAGGCAGACAGGCAGACAGACAGACAGACAGATACCAACCATCAGTGTGTTTTGGAGTGTTTCACTAATTTGCAGGAAAAAAGTGAAAAGCATTCCTACCAAACGCAGCATTACACTGGGACTGGCCAGATGAATATACCGTAAAAGTTCAATTAAAAGCCGAGTCCCAAAGAGACGCCCATCCCTTTTATTCGCTGGGTCTGGCTACACGTTTTGATAAATAAGCCTTGGCTTAAAAGCCTGGGCTATTAAAGTTTTACGGTAGGCACCAGATCTCGGGTGTTTTTAGTAATCGGTTGGGAATCTTAATGATATGCGGTTAAGGGGGTCTTGCCGTATAAAAATGTGAGCTGATGTATTTGTTGTCGGGTGTTCAGGGAGGCCAGTGAATTGCAGGGTAATTGTTGTGCTACCTGGTTGTTGTGTAGAGTCAGTGAGTGTTTAAGGTCACTTACATGGCGATGCCAAGAAAGCCCTTCAGTGGTGCAACACCCCATATCACCCCAAGGATGATAGCAATGATTTGTCGAAACCAGTAGATCACATCTAAAAACTCGTCCTGTTCAAGAAGAAAGGAAACAACATTGATAGGTTATAAACCATGGCATAACAAGAATTTGCATCAATAAAAGTATTGATACCAGTGTATTCTTAACTCCCCTGCAAAATACGTGTGTTCAGTAAGAAAATTACATAAACCCTGAATCGACCATGTACAGTACTCCCCCAAAAAGTAGGAAACCCTGTGTTTAGAATAAGCAAAGCCTAAAAGAAGCTTTTATGGTCTAAATCCTAGCCAACAAGCCTTTGTTGTTAGTAAGGAGAGAGGAGTTAATCGTGCAGCGAAGGATCATTCTGGAGACCACGACAACCCCCATACCGAGCATCTGTCGCAAGGTAACCCGACAGGCAGGCAGCAGCAGGTAGTGTGCATGCATAGCTCACGTTAGCTCGCTAGATTCTCAATAGCACAGCTGAGCATAGCGAGTTCGTGAGAAACAGCAATTTGATTCACAGCCTCCGACCTTGCGAATAGTCTAACGTCACCGAGTCTCGTTTAACCTCACATATTAACGTTAACTTTACTAACTTAAAACGTTAGCTAGCTACTAATCACGGCGGAGCTAACCAGCTAGCTAGACACCTTGTATCAACCCATCAAGCAAGCGAGGGACTTGGTAAAAAAAGAGAGAGAGAGATGCACAGTATGCACACTTCAGCTACAAACACAAATCAGAAGATCAGTGAAGGTTTGCTCAGAAGACATCACCGACCTTCTCCTCCCAGACAGCGCTGCCGTTGAAGGCTTTGCTCCATGTGGACTGCTTCACTCCCCCATTGACCAGATGAACTTCTTCTTTCCTCTTGGAACTGTTCGTCATTCTTTGTTTTGATCGCCGGATTCAGGACACGCTAGGTGAAGCTTCACTCGGTGTTTTATCGCTGAATGTATTGCACGAAGCCCGCTGTTGCTTTCTGTCGATAATAATCAGAAATAGTTGGTGGTATTAGTGACATATACGCGCTGCTGATCTGACAGATTGCAGCCAAGGAGAATGTGAGCCGACTGGGCATGCGCAATAGCGATTTGACCCTGCTTGAACAGCCAATGACAGACTGCGACGTTCACAGGCTGGCCGGCTGGCTCGGTCGAGAGCAACCCTTTTACGAACAGCGCCATCGAGAGTTGGGGTCATGACATTGCGCTTTCTTTCTTTTTTCTTCCTCTGCAGATGACAATTTGAGCCTACTCTATGCTATGTCGGTATGTATTCCGGCATTGTACTTTATATTTTTAATAATTTGAAATTACAGTATGTTTACTTGTACTTGTACGTTGTCAATAGGTACCTTTTGAACAATAGTCCATAACAGTTAGTTCAGCAGTATTTATAAGACCTCTGGTCTAGATGCCATTTACAATACCTGCTATTGCATAGAAGTGCAAGATATCAAATTCCAGTCTATTTAATTTGTGCAGCTAATAATGAAATAATATGCTGTCCATATAGGTTTGTGAAGTTACATGATCTTTAACATCTATAACATCACAACAGCTATACAATGCCCTTGTCTCTGTGTTGGATAACATCAGCCAATCAAGTGCATGTGTTTACTGTTTACAGGGATACACACAAACAGTGCGTGTCAATCAATAAGAATAAAACAATCTGAAAATAAAATTACTAAGAGGGAGAGACTCAGTTAAAGACAAACTTTGGAAAAAACATGCAGAAGTACAGAACGTGTCGACAGAAATAGTCAGCAATGTGGTTTGTGCATTGGACAAAGATCTACAGTACAGGATGACTACTACATCTGTGTCATCGGTGTTTTGTGGTGTATGTGGACCCAGATAACTAGATAACAGTGGAATGCAGGCTGCAGCAAGGTTTCATCACTGAACAACTTCTGCTTCTCATCCGCCACCACAATAATACCCATTCAAACCACAGCACCAATCTGAAGGTGTGAATGCACGTGTTTGTGTGTGTGTGTGTGTGTGTGTATGTGCCCTGTGTGAGTGTGCCTCATACCTCCTTGGTGTGTAGATACATTCAAGATTCAGATTCAGTTTAGGTGTGGTGCATACACTGATGGAGACAACATTAGACAGGGTGCAGGACAGGCCAGTGCAAAGACAGAAAAAATAAATATTTTTTTTACGTCTCTATATTGCTTAGTGTGCACAATCTAAGGGATAACAGAAGAACTGTTGTATGATGTAGTATGTTACAAATAAAGCTGACTTGAAGTTGACTTTACACGTGTAGGCCCACTGGTGTGTGTGTGTGCGTGTGTGTGCGTGCGCACTTTGCGAGTGTGCCCCTTATACAGCACCCCCATGGTGTGCATGTGTAGGCCTACTGGCTTGTGTGTGTGTGTGTGTGTGTGTGTGTGTGTGTGTGTTCGCGTGCGTGCATATGTGTGTTTGGGGTTGATTTCCTCTTCTTGCCTTTGATAACCCATCTGCAACGGCCAAGCGTAACCGCTATGCCATAGGCTACCATTATCATGTGCGGGGCCTTCACCTATAGTCTATGATAAACAGAAACGTGCTGGGAGACAGGTCGGCTACAAAAGCCTTTTCAATAGCTTCTTTAATGTAGGCTGCATGCTTGTGCTGTCACTGCCATTTTTGTGTTGATGCCGAGTTAACTTCACTTAACCGCAGCCTGGGTTCCGAGAGAGAGAGGGAGAGAGAGAGAGAGAGAGAGAGAGAGAGAAGAGAGAGAGAGAGAGAGAGAGAGAGAGAGAGAGAGAAAGAGAAAGAGAAGAGAAAGAGAGGGAGAGAGAGAGCGAGCGAGCGAGCGAGAGAGAGAGAGAGGGAGAGAGGGAGAGAGGGAGAGAGAGAGGGAGAGAGAGAGAGAGGGAGAGGGAGAGAGAGAGAGAAGAGAAAGAGAGGGAGAGAGAGAGGGAGAGAGAGAGAGAGAGAGAGCGAGCGAGGGAGAGCTCTCACGTCTAGTAGCAGAGGTCTCTGTCGGCGATGACGTTGTGCATCACGTGTCCGTCTTTGCCTCGGATACGTACGTCGTACTTTCCTCTCCTCTCCTCTCGCTGAGCTGAGAGAGCCACTGGAAATAAACAAGAGCAAGGGGGCCATTGTGCCATTAGCCGAAGTGGCCAGTATCACGTTATCAGTGGAGGAAGAGCCAGAGGCCCGAGGGTACCACCCCCATCAGAAGTTGGCATCGCCAAAGCCCGCGTCGTTACGTACGTAGGGTTATTTACTTTACAAAATAGTCCGCGCGCCGTTAACTTTTTTTTGTTTTGTTTGTTTACCCCCCGCTGTGTAAAACTCTTCCACTCTGACCAAAGAAAGGTGAGTGTGTTTTGACGGCTACGTTCATAAGATGAGTTCTACCCCTTTTTGGGGAAAGTTGCGGGGGATCAGCGTTACCTTTGCGGCAGTGTTGGCCAGCTGCATGTCGCTTGCTTAAAATGGCGACAGCAAGTGGGGGCGAGTAGTTTAGGGGGCTTGTCTTCCCCCCGTAGTGAGTTGGTTAGCAGCTACATTATTACCCATTCTACCCCCAGCCTGTTCACTGCTCTGCTCGGCCAAGATTGAAACTTGAGCGGAAGAACAACACGCGCCACGTTATTAGTAAGCTATCATTTCGGGAATTTTCACGTTGTGCTCAATTTCGGGAACCGCATCTCCGATTTCTCCCTGTTATTTTATTAGTCTGTTTTCATACATTTTATTATTATTTTTTAACTTGCTGAAATTCTACAGTAATGTAGGTTCCCCGCTTTTCAATGACTTTGGTGAGCCTACTGGGCTACGGAATCACGCGGGGAGCCATATGCGAATCGTTGTTCTCTTGTAGCCTAAATAAGATTGAGTTAATATAATTCATCACATTTATGAATTGAGACTCAACATGGATAATTCAGTCCAGGTGTGAAAGGTGTAAAAATGTAACGTTAGGCTAGGTATTACAGGCTATCATGATTTGCTTTAGTGAAAGTCCTCCTGGGCTAGATTGCTTTCAGATTTCATATCTCATCATTTTATGTGCACAGACTGAATGCAAGCACCATTCATTGTCTATTGGTTTTTCTGTCAAGTCATGTCAACAGTGCCATGCTCTGTGTGTGATTCTAAAGATTAGACAGCTAATTTGTGTCTGATACCCACGTGATTGCTAGCCACAACTTTAATCCAGCCATCTATTACTCACCAATGTCACAGTTATTACCCCTGACATAAGCCATTATTGTCATATCATTGTTGGTGATAAAAGATGGGAGTGTGGCGAGGGGGGGGTTCTCTTAGGGTCTGGGGTCTTGGGTGACTGACTGTTTTTTAGCCAACCCTATGCAACTCCATTCAATAATGATACATTCATTCCTTCACACAGAGCTGTGTGTTGTGATGAGATGAAGTGGATGGTGTGTATCTATGTCCCCGATCAACCTCAACCCCCCCCTCCTCTTTTCTCTCTCTCTCTCTCTCTCTCTCTCTCTCTCTCTCTCTCTCTGTCTGGCATTGTCTGTTTGTGCCAGTCCCCTTGGTGTATAGAAGTCTGTATGGAGAGTAATTCAATAGCCTAAAGGTTAGTTGTGCTTGGATTTATGTGTCAAGATCTGAAAGGAGTCTTGGAGCCATGGGCATTGTAGCTGTTGTGGATCCTTATCAGATCATTCATCAGCTGGTGTTTTCCACTATTGAGTCAAAAGTAAACTCAGTCCCGTTTTATACCTGCCTGTGTGTTTTTTATCAAAGCCATGTTTTACACGTTTGTGGTCAGGCTAGTTTTTAAGCCTCCAGCCTTTCATCTCGCTTTCTCGCTTTCCTGGCCCTCGTTCTGACGTCTACCTGCCGTACAAACTTTCCTCACTGTTAAAACAGCCGCGCGGGGGGGAGGCTACGCGTCTGCGTCCAGAGCTGGCAGGTTTGGGTCAGCGGCAGCAGCAGGCTCTCGCCTGCCCTGCCTGGCTGGTGAACAGCCTGTGATGTCAGCCATTTTAGGTCGGACGGCACACAGCGCATGCTGCTCCTCCATCTTACCCCCCCCCCTCCCCTCCTCCTCCTCCTCCTCCTCCTCTCTCTCCCTTAACGAATCAGCTTTAACGCCTGCGCTGCCAGGGGCCAAAGCGGCACAGCCTTCCGCAACCCCCGCGCAACGAGCGCCCCCCCCCCCCCCCCTGTCCCCGAGACGCGCGCGGTCCGAAAACGGGAACCAGCAGCAGTCTGGGCCGACTTGCTCGGAACCCTGTCTTTGAGGTTTTTCTTTACGTTGCCGTGATGGCAGGGGAGGACAAAATGATGCAGCCGAAACCCAGAAGCCCTCGGACGAACGTGCGCAGCGTGCCGATAGTTTGTGTCAGAACAGAGAAGGAGAGAGCCGCGCTCGCAAGAGTTTGGGAGGAGTAGGGCTGAAGTGCCGTGAGTGTTGGTTCGGGGTTATTGGCGCAGGCGAGGGTAGTTTTTCTCAGACGCCGGCGAAAAGCATGTCGTACGCGCGAAGAAGCTTAGGGCCCGGGGGTTAGGCTAGAGTCGGCGTAAAGCAGGAGTCGTTCCGTCCCGCGTGACACGGCTTCGGCCGGGGCATAAGCGCGCTCGCTCGCTAACCCTAGTATGGGGTAGTAGCCGTGGCCCTGCCCAGTCAGGGCCCCCGGGGGCCGAGACCCACGCCTGTAGGGAGGACACTGGCCCAGGCAGACACGGTCTGAACAGGAAGAGACGCCATTGGGGGCCGGCCAACAGTGTGTGCCGGGGGAGGGCGGCCACACCTAGCCAGGAGACATGAACACCGCGTGAGGCGAGCCGCTGAAATAGGAGCGGGGCAACGGCTCGCCAATCAGCTCTCGCAGGAACGTGTGGAAAAAACAAGCCCGCTGCTAGAGCCAGAGACTGGATGGCGTACGAGGTGTGCGTGTGTGTGTGTGTGTACGTGTGTGTGTGTGCGTGTGTGTGTGTGTGTGTGTGTGTGTGTGTGCTTGTGTGTGTGTGTGTGTGTCTGTGTGTGTGTGTGTGTGTGTGTGTGTGTGTGTGTGCGCGTTTTAGAGAAATGAACTGGTGGGAGTGGAGTGGAGGGGGGTTGCCATGGGGACAGTAACACACCAGTGGCGTTGCCGACCTGTCTCCCTGGGCCGAACTTGTTCAGGGAGGGAGGGAGGGAGGAGTAGGGAGGAAGGGAGGGGAGGGGGAGGAGGAGGAGGAGGGAGGGGGGGCGGAGGAGGGAAGAAGGCGAGAGAGACGAGGAGGGGGAGGGGGAATGAGAAGGCGAGCAGGCAGACAGGCAAACATGGGAAGGGGTGTGTGTCGCACCAGCAAGTACACACACACACACACACACAGACACACACACGTTGACGGCCGGGCATGCAGAGATAAGGGTCAGGATTCCAACAGCCATGTGAGCCGGCGACCGTGGACGGGGCGTCGTAGCCGACGGTACGAAGAGCGGCTCGGGGTTAAACGCCGTCGAACTGCTCCGAGCCCTTCTGTCGAGCTTCGCTGGCGTGCGCGCCGGGCGCTATTATTGGCCTCCGCTCTCTTGAGGGTCCAGACCAAAAGGCGGGCCAGGGGTACGGCGGAGGGTGGCGGCCCGCCGCGCGTGACGCGCATTGGTTATTTAGATTCCGAGAGTGGACAAAAACATTCTCTGTCCGTGTGTCACTGGGAGGGTTGTCGGTGTCGCGCGCAGGAAAATGGCCGCCTTCCCCGGCTCGGTAAACAAGCCTCGCGCACACAGGCATGCAGGCAGCTAGCTACCCCCGCACGCAGACGCGCGCACACGCATTCACACCCGCGCACGCACACACACACACACACACACACACATATAGAGACACAGACACACACATGCACACTGTTTCCTTTTGCTTACAGGCACTCGCCCTCAAGCGTAAACTCTGACGCGGAGGACATACACGCACGCACACACACACACACACACACACACACACACAGACACACAGTCAAGGCTCACGGTCAGTCTCTGTGCCCAGAGAAAACATTACTGACCCATATTAGAGGTTTTTTGGCTTATGCTCTCATATTGAGTCAACAGGAGTGTGAGCCCTGTCGAAGACGGACGCTTCGCGCCTTCGCATCAGCCTGCCGTAGCGCGCGAGAACACTCTGTCCTCCACGCCGATCGGGGGGTTTTCAGGCCCGCTCGTTCTCTGTGGGACAGAGGTCTCCTCGCCTGTTTTTCCTGTGTGGTTCTCTTCTGAAGGGTACCGGCGCCTTGTGTGGCGTAACCGACCGCAGACAGCGTGGGCGTGTGCCCGGGTTTACCTGCTTTAGATTTCGTGTCCTGACTCAAACCTTCCGAAGTCTGTCAGGACAGTCAGTCAGTCAGTCAGTCAGTCAGTCAGTTAGTCAGTTAGTCAGTTAGTCAGTTAGTCAGTTAGTCAGTCAGTCAGTCAGTCAGTCAGTCAGTCAGTCAGTCAACCAGTCAGTCAACCAGTCAGTCAGTCAGTCAACCAGTCAGTCAGTCAGTCAAGTCCAGTCAGTCAGTCAGTCAGTCAGTCAGTCAAGTCAAGTCAAGTCCGTCAGTCTGGTAATGGTGGTTTGGTAGGTAGGCGTTAATGGGGTCTCTCACATTTTTTGATGCTTAACCTACTCGTTTTGGCTAGCTGGGAGGGCTCACACACACACACATACACACACACTGATAATACAGACACGTACCCTTGCACACACACACTCACACAAAGCACAAAAGTCCACACACACACACACACACACACTGCAGCTCAGCTCTCAGATTATGTCCACTGGTTGAAGAGCTTGCGGCGGAACATTCCAGGCTTCGCAGTGCAGCGAGGAGGAAGGGGGTGGGGAGGATCGGGGGGGGGGGGGGGCAGGGAGGATCGGGGGGGGGGGGGGGGTGGACGGGGCGACGGCTGTGATTGTAGTGCGGAGGGAGAGGGTGGGGTGGTGTTGAGGTTCACGGGGGCGTGGGGGGGGGGGTATCGGGGCAGAATTCCTCGCTGAAACACCTCACTGCTTCCTCCACGACAGTTAACACCCCTCCCTCCTCCCCTCGGTCTCTCTCCCTCCTCCCCTCCCCTAACCCTGCCCATCCCCCACCAGCCTCTCCCTCTCCTCACGTCCTCCCTCGCTCCCCCCCTCCCTCGCTCCACCCCGCCCCGCCCCCCCCCCCCCCCCCCCTCCCTCCTCTCCACGTGATGGATGGCTGAGGCTGCCCCCCATAAGCCTTTGTGTTTGGTCATGTGACCCGGCCTGCCTTGGCAGAGCTGTGCCCCCTGATGCAGAACTGAATGGTGTGTGTGTGTGTGTGTGTGTGTGTGTGTGTGTGTGTGTGTGTGTGTGTGTGTGTGTGTGTGTGTGTGTGTGTGTGTGTGGGGGGGGCATAGGGGGGGTAGGAGGGGTGCAGAAAGGCCCACACCAAGGGCAGTTACTCTCTCTGGGGGAGGACTGGGGGGCATCGCGTTCCCTCTGCTGTGGCGATCTCCATTTCGCCTGTTAACCCCTCGCCCGCCAGTCCTCGGACGGCGAAACGCTCGCACGGCGACCGGTCGAGCGCAGGGGCCAGAAAAACGACGCAGATCGAGGATCGGACCGGAGACACAGGCGCACAACGTCCCTCCGCTGAGTTTGAAGTGTGTTTTCTGGAAGACGGTTTTGGCCCTGATCCTGTGTGGGGCCTATAGCTGATGGACACGCCAAGACACAGAGACAACGAGGTTCACCGGAGGACAGTCCCCCAAGACCGTGACACAACTCCCCATTAGTTCTGCTTAAATTCAGTCTCTGATCTGGAGTCCGGGCCAAAGGTTTACCTGGAATAGGTGCCTGGTAAAGACTGATGAGAGTGGTGGGGGTCAAGCTTTGAGTGTGTGTGTGTGTGGGGGGGGGGTGTAGGGGGTAGGGGGGTTGGTATCTTTTTACAAAGGGGTTACTGATGGGGGTTGGGTGGGCTTCCATTTTGAGCGCGTAGGGGAGCGCGCATGCGAGGCTCCGCTACAGGACCGCGAGCGAGCGAGTGAGCGAGCACGCCAGGGCGCGCGCGAGAAAAGCTGGCCGAGGCCGCTTGAGAATGCGGGCCGGCGTGCGCGCTCCCCAGCGTGCGCGGTGGTGTCAGGCCGGCGCGGCGTTGTTTAGAGAGTAATTGCCCTAGAGCCGTCCTCCACTGCTGCACCAACGACTCCCAGCCAGCCGGGGGGGGGGGGAGGAGCGCCACACACACCTCACAGGAAGCTACGCCATTTTGTGCGGGGGAAGGGAGCCGGGGTGGGCGTGCTGGGGGAGAATTCCGGAGAGCGCCGGTGTGCGTCTGCGCGCGCTTTTGTCCGGCCCCGCGTTCCGTGCTTTCCGCAAAACCCAGCCTGTCCTAAAAGAACGCTTCCTGAGGCGTGTAGACGCTACTAGGAAACAGTCGGCAAGTGGGCCTGTTTAGCAAGGCATCGACGACGACGGTGTGTGTGTGTGCGTGTGTGTGTGCGTGTAGGCAAGCCACTGTGTCAGGGTGCCCGTGTTACCGAGGGGGCTCCTAAACCTGGACAGAGCGCTCCCCTCCGAGGGTGTGTTTGAACGAGGGGAAGTGAGAGGACATTGAGCGTGGTGGGGGAGGGGAAAGAAGGGGGGCGGGGGGGGGGGCGGAGGTCAGGAGCCAAAAATCCTGCATGAGGAGGTAGAGAGAGACTAGGGCTGTATCCCCCTATAAAACCAGAGAGCAGTGAGCTGGACAGGAACGCCAAAAACCGGAAAGTAATGGAGGGTCCATTCAACGTCTTTATGTAAGACCGTCGATTACTGCAAGGCCACATTTTCCCGGTTTCACGTCCAATTTTGTATTATTAAATATTTTGGGTCTTTCCAATTTCGGTTTCGTCCCGACTTGGAGGAATTTCACTGCGCAGCATTTAATGTGCCCGAGAGTAGGACTCAGTCTGAAAATATGTGCTGGCCCTAGGAACCTCTCCTCCTCCTTTCTCTCTCTCTCTCTCTCTCTCTCTCTCTCTCTCTCACCTTCTCCTCTTCTCCCCTACTGTCTATCTTGTGTCGTGTGGAAAAAAAACGAAGGAATTCAAGGCACAACAAATGCTTAACATAATTAACATTTTTCTGTTTTCTCATTTGCAGGTTCTCTCTCAGGCTCATTCCTCCAGTGGACAACACACACTCATCGGGAGCACACACACACACGCACACGTCGCGCACCCATGGTGATGTTCCACGGCCACCATCCCCTCCCCATGGCTGGTCCATAACAAGGAGAAACCCCCTTTCTCCTCCTCCTCCCGACTCGACCGCAACTCGACCACAGCAAGTCAACCGACGCCACCTACTGGTCCGACCATGGCCAGTAAGAGGAAGTCCACCATCCCCTGCATGATCCCCAGCAAGGCGATGCGCCTGAGGGAGGAGCTAGAGCAGGACGCGCCCCGCCTCCCCCGCCAGGTCCGGGAGCAGGCCTTCCTCTCCAGGGTGTCGGGGGGAGGCCGACAGAGCCCCCCGACGGACCTGGGGGAGTCCTCCCGGCCAGAGGGGGGCGACGACGCGGCCAAGGACGGCGGCGGCACCTATACCTGCCGACCGTGCAACTTCGAGACGCACGACCTCAACCTGTTCCTGGACCACGTGTACAGCGGACACCCGGACTTCCGCGCCGACCCCGGCTTCCACTGCCTGGACTGTGGCGTGACGTCGGCCAAGTTCGAAGGCCTGGCGCTGCACAACGCCCGGGTGCACCCCAGCACGCTGAGCACCACGCTGCAGCTGCGAAGGCGGGACCGCCGTCTGGCGGTGGAGCAGAGCCTGGTGACGGGCGCCGAGGCCGAGATCTCCATCACCAAGACGCCCATCATGAGGATGCTGAAGGGGAAGTCCGAAGCCAAGAGGATCGTGGTGTCCCACCCCTCGGCCCCGGACGAGCCGAGCCAGGAGCCCCCCTCCGGGAGAGAGGGGGAGAGGAAGGAGGCCCCTGCCGTGACGGTGACGCACGTGCCCACCATCGTCCACAACGGCACGGCCGCCAAGGTCACGCTGCCCTCCGCCATCCAGATCGTCAACGGCTCCGGGGCGCTGCCCATGCTCAAGACCGCCATCACGCAGGTAGCTAGGGCGGACGCACGTTCGACTTGACATTTAAACACGTTCGCAAAGTTCGCTACATTGTTCACCCAACGCTATTTAAAATAATAAAGAAGTAGCAAAAACTTTCGGGAATTATACCTTACGTAGCTATCGGCTTTGTCGTATCAAATGTTGAGTGGAGGCCATTGTTTTGTGAATGAAATCCCTCAGGTGGTGTCGGTGTTCCAGAACAGACAGCTCCACCAGCAGTCGACCCCCATCACGGTCTCCTCAGCCTTCTCCTCCACCTCCACCACGTCCTCCAAGAACATGCCCAAGGTAACGCTGGGCTTCCCGGTATCTCCAACTGATCTCTGGTGTTGTACAAGAAGTACTACAACAATCCTCCCACCTAAGCACTTATTGTATTATATTATATTGCACTGTACTTTAGATTGCGATTCTTGTACTTTGCCTTCAGCACTAGATTATGCTCTTAGTCACTTGTTTTAGAAAGAAGATGCACTTGTGAGTTCTGGCGAGTAGTAGTACATTGGCTCTTCCTATTTTAAATGCAATTATTGTTAGTCGCTTTGGATAAAAGCGTCTGCCAAATGACTGTAATGTAATGTAATGTGTTTGTGGGATCTGTTGCTCCATTGAGCTGTCCCCATCAAGTCACCCCCCACCACCCTTTTATAGTATACAGTATATTTTCTAGGAGCCTATTAGCTAAGTGCGTACTGTGCCTTAGTTTTAAGGTGTACTTTTAAGTAGTCCTATTATGGACTACAGGGATAGCTAATACATAAGGGCCTCCCACATAGCTAACATGTCTGTAACTATTTATCTACTCCGATCGACTGATCGTCCTGTTTCTTATTATGACGTATTTAGCCCATGTCCCAGTGCTCTGTAAAATGTCCCTAGCTAATAGAATTAAACATTTTCCAGGAGCTTGCTTGATCGTCTCGTTGAGAGAGGTCAGGGAAGAATTTTTTCAGCTGTTTTTTTTTTTTTTTTTGCTTCCCTCTGGAAACAGTTTTCTTGCTTCGCTCTGGAAAATTAGGGGTAGGATCTCTGTCAGCCCCCCCCCCTTTGCTTTGGGTAAAGCGCATCGCCAAATAAATAATTTGATGATTTGATTTGATTGAGCAAAGCCTTTGGGTTTTTTCTCTTCTATTTCTGTTCTTTACCGTTCCTTTCTTCTCTTGTCCTCCTCTCTTGTCCTCCTCCCCGTCCTCCTCTCTCCAGGTCATGATCCCTCTGAGCAGCATCCCCACCTACAGTGCCTCCATGGACTCCTCGTCCTTCCTGAAGACCTCCTTCAGCAAGTTCCCCTACCCCACCAAGGCCGAGCTCTGCTACCTCACGGTGGTCACCAAGTTCCCCGAGGAGCAGATCAAGATCTGGTTCACCGCCCAGAGGCTGAAGCAGGGCATCAGCTGGTCCCCGGAGGAGATCGAGGACGCCAGGAGGAAGATGTTCAACACCATCATCCAGACGACGCCGAGCGCCTCCCAGCACCAGCGGCAGAACCTGTCCCAGGGCCACCACCATCACGGCCAGACCCAGCACACCATCACGGTGCTGCCCGCCTCCCTGGGCCCCACGGGGATCCCCCACATCCTGCAGGGCTCGCTGGTCAGCCAGGGCGGCGTCATCGTCACGCAGCCCATGATGGCCAACGGCATCCAGGTCAGCAGCGCGCCAATGGCGCTGGCCGTCACGCCCAAGCCCCAGGCGGCCGCGCGGCCCACCATGCAGGCCCGGCCCGCCGCCGCCCTGGTGGCCGACAAGGGCGTCAGCATGGTGGTGGGCACGGTGGGCAGCAGCAGCAGCGGGAGCAACATCTTCAGCAGTAGCAGTAATGGCGGAGGCAGCACTAGCAGTATTAGCAGTAGCAGCAGTAGTAGCGGTAGCATTAACAGCAATAGTAGTTTTATCAGTCACGCTAGCGTGATCAACCTTAGCATCGGTAGCAGTAACTATAGTAATACCAATGGCAAAGTCAACACTGCTAAACTCATCAATATGAATGCTAATGTCAATGGCAAGAGCAGCATCAGTGCCACTAGCCACGTTAGCTTTGCTAAAAGTAATACTGACAATAAGAACAGCGATGGCAACAAGAGCAACAACAGCAGCAGTACTGTGAAGAGTTTCAGCGAGAGCAAAGTTAGCACTAATATCAAAGTCGGTGCCGATATCAAAGTCGGCGCCGACATAAAAAGCGCCGCGGACGGCAAAACCAACAACAACAATAGTAAAAACGTCAACAACGCCCAGAAGAGCAAGGACGCTAACGGCGCTAGCGGCAAGAACAGTAGCACCGGCGGCCCGGCGGCGGCGCCGACCGCCGTCTTCGTCATCGCCGCGGCCGCTAACCCCCCCGCCGCCGTCAAGCCCGAGCGCTCGTCTTCCCCCGCCTCCCCCTCCCCGGCGGCGACCGCCAACCCCGGGGGGACGCCGAGCTCTCGGACGCTGCCCAGCAGCGTGCTGGACCCCGGCTTCTACAAGAGCAAGAAGTCCCAGGAGCAGCTGAGCGCCCTCAAGGACAGCTTCGTCACCAACCAGTTCCCCAACCAGGAGGAGGTGGAGCGCCTCATATTCCTGACCGGCCTGACCGTCCGGGAGGTCCGCAAGTGGTTCAGCGACCGCCGTTACCACTTCCGCAACCTCAAAGGGGCGCGGGCGGGCGCAGCCGGCCAGGGGAACGGCAAGGCGGCGGCGGCGGACGGGGGGAAGACCGGCGGCCCCGGATCGACCCCCGGAGGCGAGGGCAGTGGCGGCGGCGGCGCCCCCATGGACCTGTCGGACGGGGCGGTCCGCGTGGAGAGCCCCAGGACCCCCCAGCACAGCTCGGCGCCTCTCAGCCCCCCGCCCTCCCAGACCCCCACCTCCCCCGTCACTCCGTCCCGACGCACCCCCAGGGCCCCGTCCCCCGACTTCACCGCCATCCGCTACAAAGAGAGGGACCCTCAGCAGGTGAGATCCCATAGTCCTCTCTTCCTCACATGTAATGGACGCTGTACAGTCACAGTGAAACGCTGCTGCCGGCTCCAGGATTAATAATAATAATACTAATACTCTGGACCAAATTTACAAGTTACAAATTTACAATTTACAAAATTACAAATTAACACAAAAACACAATAAGTACCCTTTCTATAAGTGTAACATTAATCTGAGAGGGGATAGATAAGGTCTGGATGGATTATGTACATGCTATATATGGATATGAATAATAAATAAATCACCCAGGGGTCATGGGTGAGTTATGTACATGCTATAGCTATAATAAATAAAATCCCGGTGGGGGGGGGGGGGTGTTGTCTGTTTGCACCGTGCATAGATCTGCACCTGGTCATATAGTACACTTAAAGCAGCTCACCGTAAATCATTAGGCCGTTAATAAATAAAGGCCACGCATGAGCTCAGCTCGGTGTCGTCTAGCTAGCCGTCTTCACGCCAAATCTCCCCTGCTATGCTCCTCCCCCACCAGGTGAGGGCGCTAGAGGCCAGCTTCTCCCAAGAGCCCGAGCCCTCCGGAGAGGAGGTGGACCGGCTGCGGACGGAGACCAAGATGACGCGGCGGGAGATCCACGGCTGGTTCGCCGAGCGGAGAAAGAAGGTGGCGGCGGAGAAGAAGAAGAGGGAGGGGCTGGAGAGGGTGGAGCGAGAGGAGGCGGAGCTAGAGGAGCTGGCGGCGAAGGAGAGGGGGGCGGAGCGGAGGGCGGCGGAGGAGGAGGAGCGGGGGGAGGGGAAGAGCGGGGAGGACGGGACGAAGAGGGAGGAGGAGACGGAGGAGGGGAGGGAGGAGAGGCAGAGGGAGGAGGCCGCGGGCTCCGAGCTCAAAGTCAACCCCATCAAGATCAACCTGAAGATGCTGAAGGTGACCGAGGCCAACGGGAAGGGGGCGGAGCCCGAGGCGGGGGGCCCCGCCATGCCGCCCTCCACCCCCAACCCCGCGCCGTCCCTGCCCCCGCCCGCCACGCCGACACCCAAACCAGCCCCCTCTCAATCCCCTCGACCCTCCACGTCCCCGAAGCCCTCATCCTCCTCGTCCTCATCCCCGAAGCCCGCTCCCATCCGGGGTAAGAAGTCGGCCGAGCAGCTCCACCTCCTCAAGCAGGTGTACGCCCGCACGCAGTGGCCCAGCAGCGTCCAGTACGACGAGCTGATCTCCTCCACGGCGCTGCCCCGGCCCGAGGTGGTGCGCTGGTTCGGCGACTGCCGCTACGTCCAGAAGAACGGGCAGCTGAAGTGGCTGGAGGCTTACCAGGGCATGGTGCTGGACGAGGACCTCCAGAGGGGGGACACCGCCATGCTGCGAGCCCACCTGGACGCCCACGGCAGCCTGGAGGAGGGACAGGTACCGGACCCCCGAACTCTTTGACTCTTAACCCGGCAGTACGGAGACCGGGACCGTGGGTGGACTTGATTTAGTTTCACCAGAACAATTAATCTACTGGAACAGAGTTTAAAGGAGTAGTAAAGGGAAAAATGATGTTTAGCCCTGTTTTAAGGTTACTTATGATCATATACAATGGTTCAGATCAAAACGTTGACAAAACTAGCGCTTTTGAGAAAGTTGATAATTGCTCTAACACCGTTTAGGTCATACAATGGATGTGGGTGGGCATCGTGAAAAATCATTCAAAAACATGTTAAACTCTCGATTGCAAAGACAAGAAGCTCACCGAGGGGGTAATTGGTTTCCGTTGGTGTTCTGACATCAAATTCGCCGCTAAGTATGACTACCTAGTTTGCGGAAGTTTACACACGTATTTGCTGCGACTAAATAGTTCTATGCTAAATATTTAAAAAAGAATGAATCTTACTTTATGGCAAATTATATGTCAGAACACCAACTAACACCTCGGTGAGTTTCTTGTCTTTGAAATCGAGAGTTTAACATGTTTTTGAATGATTTTTCACGGTGCCCACCCACATCCATTGTAAGACGAAAACGGTGGTAGAGCAATTATCAGACTTCCTCCAAAGTGCTAGTTTTGTCAACTTTTTGATCTGAACCACTGTATATGATCATAAGTAACCTTAAAACAGGGCTAAACATGATTTTTCCCTTTACTACTCCTTTAATGTAATGCTTTGAAATACTTTACTTTTTAATACTTTAATACTTTAAAATACTTTGACTTTAAAGTATTTGACGCAGTACTTGTCTGAGTATGGACTGGAGGCAGAGCGGGATAGTATAGTGATAGATTGAGTAGTAAATATTTGTTGACGTCATAGGTTTGTGATCACAGCTGTTTACAATTTACATTGTGAGACCAGGCAAAGCACACTGCCTTGTACTACAGACTGTAATTAGGTGGCTGTTCCACAGACAGACATAATGTCAGACACAGACAGACAGACAGACAGACAGACAGAGTGTTTGAATGGGGATGTGAGCTGACCTTATGTGCTGTGTGTTCCCCAGGTATTGGAGCTGGCCCAGGCCAGTGGGCTGACAGAGGAGCTGGTCAGACGCTGGTTCTCCGTTCAGAGTGCCCTGTCTCTGGCTCCGCCCCCCTCCCAGACCACCCAGAGCACCCTTCCACTGGCCCCGCCCCCCTCCCAAACCACGCAGAGCACTCTTCCGCTGGCCACGCCCCCCACCCAGACCGCCCAGAGCACTCTTCCACTGGCCACGCCCCCCACCAAGAGCACTCTTCCACTGGCCCCGCCCCTCACCCAGACCTCCCTGAGCGCTCTTCCGCTGGCTCCGCCCCCCACCCAGAGCACTCTTCCGGTAGCCACGCCCCCCACCCAGACCACCCAGAGCGCTCTTCCGCTGGCTCCGCCCCCTTCCCAGGCCGCTCTGGCTCCGCCCCCCTCCCAGACCGCCCAGCCTCTGGCCCCGGCCCCCTCCCAGACCACCCTGCCACCGTCACAGGCTGAGGGAGGAGGAGGAGGAGGAGCGGGGGAGCAGACTGGAACAAGGGGGGTAACGGTCACACCAAGCCCAGTACTGGCGCCGCCGTGCGTGGGAGGTTCTGGACCGACATCCCGGCCGGAACCGGAGGAGGAGAGGAAGGAGAAGTCTCTGTGTGGCGTCACGGCAGGCGGGGAGCAGGAGGAGGAGAAGACAGGGAGTCCTGCTAAAGGTATGGATGCCCTTTCACTTCTTCACATTCTAAGATTTTGTCTTGACTGGTCTAGACTGGCAGCTGTCAGAATGCCAAGGGTGCCCTCAAGGCTGCTACTGTAAATAACAATAACCTGGTAAATAAAGGTTAAAAAAAGAAGAAGAGAGAACAGTGTGACTATAGTCTCTCACATTGTCCATGCTGATGGGCACAGATCTTTTCATCAATCAAATTTATGAGCATGTTTTTTATATTATTTGTAAAATAATATATTTTTTACTACATGTATACAGAACAATGTACTATGTATGTATGTATCTATGTATCTATGTATCTCTATCTATCTCTATCTATCTATCTGTATGTATGTTTGTATGTATGTTTGTATCTATCTATCCATCTACATATATGTGTATTGTGCCTTTTGTGTCACAGGAACCGACTGAGGAGGACCTTAGTGAGAGCAGAGGAGTGAGGATGGAGGAGGGACAGAGGAAGGGGGGGCTCGGAGGGACGCCACCACGCTGGTGCTCTTCAGAGGGGGGGGGGGGTGTGAGCGGAGGACAGCAGATGTGACTGTAACGGGATCACTGGAAATGGACCCTGAAAACGCCCGCTTCACACACACACACACACTTCGCTCTCTCCCTCCGACACACACACACACACACACACCATTGCTGGAGGTGGTCCCTGATATTCCTCCCGCCGCTCGATGCCAGACACGGATTCTGAAACCCCTCCCTCCCCTTCTAGCCCTCCATCTCTCTCTCACTCACACACACACACGCACACACACACACACACACACACACACACCCCTTCGCCTGCCCCTCCGTTCCCCGCCATGCCTCCTTCCGCCATTTTCTCCTTCAAACGACAGTAGAGACTTAATCCTAGGACTCATCCAGAAGGGATGAAGCCTCGTTTGTTTCTTCCACGCACGTTCGCCTGCCTGTCGCGGACGGACGGAGGAGGAGAGGACGAAGAGGGTGGAGCCGTGGGAGAAAAAGGGAGGGGCGTGGTCGGGATCCGGTCAGACCTCCGCAGATGTTGCGGGGGAGGGGAGGGGGGGGGGGGCGCCGGGCGGGCCGTAGGGGAGGGTTATCGAAACCCCCTGACTGGACAGATATCGACCAAGCTAATTCTCAAGTAGGGATCAGTAGTGTGCGTAGAAGAGAAAGAGACGCTGTTCCGGAGCGGTTTGGTACGAAATATGAAGCTGCACAGCTCTTTACCGGCGTCTTCTACCAGAGTCACTCAGCGGGGTGTGGCCTAGCACAAGGTGGTGACGTGGGCTCCGTGTCTGTTTTACTACCGTGCTTCTGTATGTCATCGATGTTTGTTTTCACGAGTCTTTCTTTCTTAAAATGTAATAAATCTTGACTGTACAAGGAGTATGAACTGTTTACCAAGAGTTCCAACATACCTAGGCCTGTTGTATAATTTTTACAGATGATTTGCAGAATAAACAAATTGTAACAAACTGGTTTCTGTCTGCTGTGGGTGTGAGAGCGTCGGTATACTGGGCACTGCTGGCTTTCAGAAGTGTTGTCATAACTATGTTTATGTGATCACCTTGACAAACGGCATTCTTTTGGGGATAACGATACGCTGGTTCCCAAATAAATAGGCTGTTTGAATACTCAAGACTCAGCTCTCCCTCACAGCGTCTATCAATCTAGTCATTTAAGATCACTGGCTACCACCAAAGCCGAAGGTGATTGCATGTGCAAATAATCAATTCCCTACAGTGCCTGCAGCTACTTTGTGTAGTATACAAAATGAAAACACAGTCTGAAGAAAGATCTGTGACAATGACTGAAAAAGGGACTGCTGATAACCATGTTTATAGTCATGTTGGTATGTAATCACGTAGCAACACCTGTAGCAAAAATATAGTAGTTGCATAGGAAGAGTGTATCTACCGGGAAGAGTGAGTGATCTACCGGGTATTATAGCGTAGCAGTATATGTTATTGCACAAGGTGTGGGTTAGAGGTGTTTATAGGGGTAAGTGGTTTTGGTAACGAGGGGCCCGTTCCTCCCTGTCCAGAGCTCAGGTGGACGTCTGCTGAATGCATCCCTTAACCTCCGACCCTTTAGAAAACATGACCCCTGGAGACGAGCTGCACTATCTACCAACTTCCCAAGCGCATGGCCAGGGATTTAGGGAGTTGTAGTTCTTACTCCTGGAACTGATGAACAGCAGCTCCTACGCTGTCTGTGCTCTGACCCCCGTGTGTCTGATGGAGGCAGGGTCTTGATCTGGCTTCTACATCTGGACACTGGAACAACCTCTCAACCTTCAGCTGCCCTTCTGCCACATCTACTGACCTCTGGACAGCTTCTTCCCCCATAGCTTGGTTCCACTGCCACTAATGACCTAAGCAGCTAAACCATGATACCAGGGTCATGTCATACCAGTATCAGTGTAACTACAATGTTACTACAGGTAGACTATTGTTACCAAGCAATTCATGTACACTTAAAAGTGTTACCATCACCGTCTACCTCTTGTACCAATGTAGCAGAATTTATGATCTAATCAATAGATGTGTACAGTTTTGATGCAGAAAAATGAAAGCATTTCACTTTACAGACAGCAGAATCTGGTCCACTTTTCAAATGTGTTTCAACATGTATGTTGATAAAGATGAATAATCTAGTGATACAAGCATGTCTGGTTGATTTTGATTGATTGATTGATTGATTGATTGATTTTCCGCCCATAGCTGCTACTGTCCATGTTGGATGCTCCTGGAGATAACATATGATCACAGAGGAATGCAGGTGGTAGTTGAATAAGTACTTTATTTAATTCTCAGGCTTGAATATGTTTCATATGAAAGGCAAACTTAAAACGAATACTTTTTTTTTCCATAGCTTAGGCACATTACAGAAAGGCGCAGTTTGCAAATGAGATCATCGGTGTGAGATTTCAAAAAATAAAAATAAAAATCCTGTAGATGTCTATAGTGATGCGCTTGAACACAAAGACAGTGGCACATGGACGCAAGCAGACAGGTACTCTGGCAGTGGCATGAGATGATTATACACACACACACACCATTCTTTAACCAGGACACCGGCCACATCAGAGGGTGTGTGTGTGTGTGTTTGACCAAATGAAAAAGAAGAAAATTAAGACAGCTGTAACATGGTGTCAACAAATTCCAAAGACAGGAATGTAGCCCTGAAGTTTCCCTCGGCGTCCCAAACCTGCATTTCTCATCACTACCTATATATCCATATTACTACCTATATCCATATTACTACCTATATCCGTATGGCTTTAGAAGGCTGCCCCTCCATGGTAAAACTGGACATGGTAAAACAACACTGATTATATAAAAAGGTTGTGGGTCGATTCTAAGGAGCAAATTGTGTGCAGTTCTACAACAGATGGCAGTCAGGCACACACAACCCAAACACAGGCACATTTTCCAAACACTGTTCTGGGTCCATTCTGCGAACCACCAGTTTCTTCCTCCATTCCCTCTCTCTCTGCCCTCCTCCGTGCTCGCTGTTCCCTCCTCGGCCCCCGATCGGAGCCAAGATGGTCGTGGGGGGGGTGGGGGGGTGGGAGGGGAGGGCTCTGGGGTTCCTGTTCCCCTAGCAACCAGCAACAGTTTCCAGCACCAACTGACAAACAACTACCTATTCCTCCCATTAAGAAGCAAGACTACGTAGACCGCGGGAGGGCTAGCGCCCTATTCTCGCTCGGCTAATTCCAGTCATTAATTGTGGTCCTCGTTAGCGAGCGATACTGCCCTTAATTTGGTTCTCAAGCCTCCTCCCTTCACTCTAGAGTCGTGGACATGCATAGGCCTAGCGAACAGCCTCCCACGAGGCCGTTTATTAAGACATCGACAACGCTAAGAACAGCTGGACACTGCAAGGAACTGAGCACACAGCTGTACTTAACGTGTAGTACTAACGTATAGTACTAAAGTACGGTACTTTACTTGGCATCCTCTGCTTTGGAAAGCTTTCCCAACCGCCGTGATCAAAAACATGACGGTAAAACCGACGCTGGCCTTTGTTATGGTGGTGCGTCTGGGGCTGTGGTTAGGCCAGGAAACGGTTCTTCACGAAGACTTCTGACACAAAGGTAAAAGGCCTCGAGAGAGAACGCCCTGGGATAGTTCCGGAACATATTTCTAATTATGGCGCATGGCTAGCTGAGCTTATTGTGTAATGCCTAAAGATTATCCTGTGCTAGCACTAACTGCTGCTCCATCAAAACGCCACATTGTAAACATGAGCAATGTGACGTAGTAGTAGTAGTCTGTCCTAGCAGCCCTCAATCTACCCACCTGTACACCCACTGAGCTAAAACAAGTAGCATGTATCACTAGCATTGAACCTCAGACCACCGCTTGCACAAACACACACGCACACGCACACCTTGCTGTTTTATACACTCTCATCCTAACCCTGCAGAAGTACTCGTGAGAGTGTGTGAGCGGGAGTTAAGAGAGTTTTGGGGAGGGCACCTGGGTTAACGTCACGAGGCAGGAAACGGAATGACATGCAGTTTTCGGAATGCAATTTGGCAAAGTATAAAAAAGTGTGTGTGTGTGTGTGTGTGTGTGTGTGAACACGTGACTGGGTCCAGTCAGCTCACTCGCTCGCTCTCCCTCTTAATGGCTTCCAACACAAACAGGCAGTGGCTTCTTCCTGACGCCTCTCACAGGACTAAAACAACCCAGGGTCAGTTTGTGTGTGTGTGTGTGTGTGTGTGTGTGTGTGTGTGTGTGTGTGTGTGTGTGTGTGTTAAACTAGAGGCATGAGATACTGCACCAGGCGTGCAGGTGACACATTAAAATAGCCATAGAGAGCCCTCGTGTTTTACACATATACATAAAAAAAAAAAAATTGAATCACATTATGAATGTTTAAAAGTTTAAATAATAATAATTAAAAACATGGGGACAGGAGCTCTTTGAGAGCAGGTTGGCTGCTGCCGTTACCTGGCCAACAGCACAGCAGGAATAAATATATATATGTATATATATATATACTCGTATAGGCCAGAGAGAAGAGAAGAGAAACATAAAAACTAAAAACGTGGGAGCAGTTTCAAACTGATGGCTATCCAGCTCCCTCTCCCCCCTCCCCTCAGCGTCTGCTAACAAACGGTTGTGCTTGTATCAAACACAACTGGAACCCGAAGCACACTAGCCCTAATACTAGTTGTTTTTGTTCTCCTGTTGTTTTTGTCTGTTTCTCCTTCCTGTCCCCCGCTGACAGCTTCCTCCTCTGGCTCCCCCCTCCCGCCTCGTCTCTTCAGAGGAAGAGAGGGGGGGCACGTTGAGACGAGAGCGAGAGAGAGAGAGAGAGAGAGAGAGAGAGATGGGGAAAGAGAGATTGGAAACGAGAGAGAGAGAGAGAAAGAGAGAGAGGGAGAAAGCAGTGTTGGGGGGGTAGAGAGAGAGAGAGAAAGAGGGAGAGAGAGAGAGAGAGGGAGAGAGAGAGAGAGAGTGGAGGGGTAGGAGAGCTGCCTGAAATGTAGGCCAAAGCGGTGGTGGGCGTTTCCATGGAAACAGTGTTCACAGCAGTCAGTGACATCATCGGTACAGGGAGCGGCTGGGGAGAGGGGAGAGGGGTGGGGGGGGGCGGCGGGCGCGAGGAGGAGCGCCCTGATTGGTCCCGAGCCTACATGCGGTTCTCTCCGCCCACTCTGGTCCTGCGCATCATCCTGGAGAGGAGAGGGAGAGAGAACTCTAGAACCTTCTCTGAAAACACACAAGACTCTAGAACCTTCTCTGAAAACACACAAGACTCTAGAACCTTCTCTGAAAACACACAAGACTCTAGAGCCTTCTCTGAAAACACACAAGACTCTAGAACCTTCTCTGAAAACACACAAGACTCTAGAACCTTCTCTGAAAACACACAAGACTCTAGAACCTTCCCTGAAAACATACACAACTCTAGAACCTTCTCTGAAAACACAAGACTCTAGAACCTTCTCTGAAAACACACAAGACTCTAGAACCTTCTCTGAAAACACACAAGCCTCTAGAACCTTCTCTGAAAACACACAAGACTCTAGAACCTTCTCTGAAAACACAAAAGACTCTAGAACCTTCTCTGAAAACACCCTCCCACACACACACAAACACACTCTCACAAACACACGCGCACACCTGTTCCTGTTCTGTGGGTCCACGTGGTCGAGCAGCGCCTCCTGGGACACCCGGAAGTCGCCCAGCGGGGACTGGTAGCGCGCCTCGAAGGAGCCGTCCCTGGGCCGGTAGGAGGAGGCCTGGCCGGGGGACTGGGGCGCGGGGGACACGGACGAGGCCGAGGACACGGAGCCCGTCTCCCCCAGGCGCTCCAGCCCCGCCTGGGTCACCACCGCCGCCGGCGAGGCCGCCGCCCCCTGGAACGGACTCAGCACCTCCCCGTTCTCATCCTGACCCCGGGAGGGGAGGGAGAGAGAGAGAGAGAGAGATGTTATGTGATTGGTTGTTGTATATTGTCACTAGTAGCTACATCACATGCACTTATCGTTATATA
>NC_140244.1:23159971-23182471 GCF_949987555.1 Borostomias antarcticus | reverse complement strand
GCATGAGTACTACACACAGACACTCTACACACACACTACTACACACAGACACACTATACACACACACATCTAATCAATCGTCTTGAAAGGACATACATCAAAGAGAGAAAGTTCCATGTCAGGCTTGGAGATCATGTGTCTGAGAAACATGACACCTGCTTTGGGGTTGCACAAGGAAGCAGCCTTGGTCCATTACTATTCTCACTATACATGCTGCCACTCAGATATCATTAGAGAGCACGATGTGTGTTCCCATAGTTATGCGGATGACACACAACGGTAACATTTTAGAATTAAATGGAATAGAATAGAACTACCCCTTATAAATAGTTATTATATCACCCACAAACTTAAGTTATTCATGATGTATTAAATATTTGTTAATAGTTATAAATAATAAACTACTTACTAATAACGTAAGTATTTGTTAATAGTTGACCACCTACAGCGGCCTTCCATCAGGGGACCCATCTAAACACAAATTAATAAATGTTTATAAATCAAAGTAACAAAGTATTAAAAGAAAGCTATAAATGTATCTCTTCACTAGCCTTTAAAGGAGTAGTAAAGGGAAAAATCATGTTAAGCCCTGTTTTAAGGTTACTTATGATCATATACAATTGTTCAGGTCAAAGAGTTGACAAAACTAGCACTTTTGAGCACCATTGTATATGATCATGAGTAACCTTAAAAAGGGCTAAACATGATTGTTCCCTTTACTGCTCCTTTAACTAGCTCCTTTTGCACTGGCCTGCCGCTGCACCTTTTAAAATATATTTTACTATTTTATACTTTCTGGAATCTCAAGATCAGCCTTATATCAGGAAAAAAAGTGTTTTATAAAATATCCTATTTGGGGAATAGAGATAAAATATCCTATTTGGGGAATAGAGATAAAATATCCTATTTGGGGAATAGAGATAAAATATCCTATTTGGGGAATAGAGATAAAATATCCTATTTGGGGAATAGAGATACAACTATTCATTTGGGATTAGGCGTGGGTTTTAGTGGGTTTTATTTTCCATCTTATGCTTTGAGGCACTTCCTTTTAAAAAGTGTATCTTAATTGATTTATTTTTACTGTTATAATATATAGAATATATCTTACTTTTTAAATGTATTTTGTGTTATATCTTACTTTAATGTATTTTATTATGTTTTATCTCCCATCTTATTTTCCATGTTTTTATGCGAAGCACTGTAATCGTTGTAAAGCACTTTGAGCTGCATTTCTGTATGAAAGGTGCTATACAAATAGTGTATTATCATTATTTAAGTTTATTGTATTATTATTATTATTATTATTATTATTACTACAACACACACATACACACACTACACACAGAGGATAAGGAGACAGGGACAGGCGGCAGGCCTAGAGTTTGTAGCCATGGTAGTGCACAGCATCATGTGTCAGGAGTAATGGTTGTTTTATTGACTCTGGAGGGCGTCGATACAGATGACACACAGCAGATAGAGGGATGGGAGGAGAGAGAGAGAGAGAGAGAGAGAGAGAGAGAGAGAGAAGGAGATAGAGAGAGAGAGAGAGAGAAGGAGATAGAGAGAGAGAGAGAGAGAGGGAGATAGAGAGAGAGAGAGAGTGCTGGGAGAGAAACAACAGAGCAAGGGACACACACACAGACAGAGAAGAGACACGACTACTATACACACACACACACACACACACAGTCAGAGAGACACAAGACTGCTACACACAGCCACACTACACACAATCGAACAGAGAGACATCTGCCTGCTGCACACAGCCTCACTATGTTAAAGACACACTATCGGGTAGAGCAGAGAGACACCTACACACAGCCATACTACACACACACACACACACACACACACACACACACACACACACACACACACACACACACACACACACACACACACACACACAATCAGACAACCACACAGACCACCACTAAGCGGTCTTTTAGCGCTCTGTACTTCTTTCTGTGGACAGACTCCACAGTTTCAGCGCATCCCCAAACACACGTCCCCGGCTGTCCCCTCTGCTAACCCCGCCCGCCGTGCCCTGGCGTGCCGGCTGTCCCCTCTGCTAACCCCGCCCGCCGTGCCCTGGCGTGCCGGCCGGCCCACCTTGGCCTCCGAGGTCACGGTGACCTCGCGGATCTTGTTGACCCACTCCTTCAGCTCGTCGGCGCTGCTGGCGGCGATGTCCAGGACCTGGCCGACGCGGGGCGACGCGGCCGGGAGCAGGGAGAAGACGTGGGGCCTGCTGCCCTTCCCCTCCTGCCTCACCACTAGAGGGAGGTAGAGAGAGAGAGAGCAGGAGGGTTAGAGACAGGGAGGTAGGGAGAGGGGGAGGAGACACAGGGCCCTGCTGCCCTTCCCCTCCTGCCTCACCACTAGAGGGAGGTAGAGAGAGAGAGAGCAGGAGGGTTAGAGACAGGGAGGTAGGGAGAGGGGGAGGAGACACAGGGCCCTGCTGTCCTTCCCCTCCTGCCTCACCACTAGAGGGAGGTAGAGAGAGAGAGCAGGGTTAGAGACAGGGAGGTAGGGAGAGGGGGAGGAGACACAGGGCCCTGCTGTCCTTCCGATCCAGCCTGGCCACTAGAGGGAGGTAGAGAGAGAGAGAGCAGGAGGGTTAGAGACAGGGAGGTAGGGAGAGGGGGAGGAGACAGGGCCGCTGTCCTTCCGATCCAGCCTGGCCACTAGAGGGAGGTAGAGAGAGAGGATAGGGGAGACAGGGACAGAAAGCAGGCCTAGTGTTCGTAGCATCGGCGCCATGTGTCGGGAGTAATGGTCGTTTTATTGACTCTGGAGGGTGTCAATACAGATGACACACAGCAGAAAGAGGGAGGGAGGGGGGGAGAGAGAGAGAGAGAGAGAGAGAGAGAGAGAGAGAGAGAGAGAGAGAGAATGCTGGGAGAGAAACAACAGAGCAAGAGACTAAGGGAGGAGAAAGAGAGATGGTAGGATAGATACAGTTCAAATGGAACAGGAGGATGAAAGTGTGTGTGTGTGTGTGTGTGTATGCGAGTGTGTGCATGCATGCGTGCATGTATGTATGTGTGTACGTGCGTCGTGCGTGCGTGTATGTATGTGTGTGCGTGTGTATGTGTGTGTGTGTGTGTCTGTGCGTCTATGTATGTGTGTGTGTATGTGTATATATGCGTGTGTGTGCATGCATGTGCGTGTGTGTGTGTGTGTGTGTGTGTGTGTGTATGTATGTGTGTGTGTGTGTGTGTGCGTCTGTGTATGTGTGTGTGTGTGTGTTTCCCCCAGACAAGGTGACCAGGTGCTCTGCAGCCCTGCAGGAGCAGGAGGGGGCGGAGCCACTCACCAATGTGACAGGAAGATACATCCACACTTCCTCTCAGCAGATCTCCCAGAGGGCTGTTCTCTGTCAGCTGCTGTAGGAGAGCAGGAGGGATGGGAGGGAGAGAGAGAGAGAGAGAGAGAGAGAGAGAGAGAGAGAGAGAGATGAACATTACTCATCCCTATCCTAACAATATATCTGTTTATTGGGTGGGGGTGAGGGGTAAAATATGTTTAGGCTGCTATGACGGGGACAAACCAATTCAAAGCAATGTTGTTGTTGGTGGTGATTGTAATGATATGTGGTGCATGCAGTCATGTTCATATCAGATCCATTTGGAAAGTGCAGTATCAGCTATGCTAAACACGTCGACACTATTTCACATAAATCAATTCTAAACAGAACAAAAACTACGAGTCAGAGGTTGTTTTTTTTTACATTAAATGCAATATTAGGTGTGTTTCAGTACTTGACAAATAAAAATAAAATGTTGCCGCGTGTATTAAAATCGAATCGTCACTGAAGACCTGATACTATGACCAGCGCACTACACTAGGGGGCGAATTCACTAAAGGATTGCGCAGCTTTTCCTGACGCAAAGCCTGTGCAAATAAGTCGAAAATAAACTTTGCTATTCACAAAGCCCTCGCAAAGGGTGAAATACGGTGTTAACTGCGTTGCCTGTAGCTGTTTGGACGCCAGAGCGCGCAGCTCTTCAGCCAACTGGAGGATGAAGTCACGCCTGGGGAGGCTCTGTAGACTATGCGTCTCTCCACCAGTCCCCAGCGAGTCCAAGCTCCCCCAATGAATAATACTTATTTATAATAGCCTACATAGCGCGAAACTGTGCATATAATAGTCTATACGCGAAACTGCGCATTCCCTATAGCCGTTCATAGAACGGCTGGCGGCCGATATAGGTATAAATTTAAAAAACATACACAATATATTTTTTGTTTGAATGGTCTTGAAAATATTTTGCTTTCGTATCATAGGTGACGGCAGGTATCATCTTCAGCCATGGATGATGACTCCCGTGCGTAATCCTTCCAACGTTGGAGAGGCGGCGTACAACCGGGCTCACATCAGGCGCGCGGTGTGATTGAGTGCACATTTGGAATCCTGAAAAGCCGTTTAGATGCCTAGATCGTAACAGTGAGGCAATGTTATACACTCTCCCAAAAGTATGCCAGATCATCGTAGCGTGCTGCATCTTGCATAACATAAAATGACAATTTTTCCTTTGTTCGTCTTTTCAAATCATTCCACCTCTGTTTGCAGTCTTCCGCGTTTACACACACCAATGGCACTGATCGATTGGGAAATTAAACCCCAAATATGATTTTTTTGCTGCAGCCGTGATATTTTTTTGCGGAAAGCTGTGAGACATGTTTTTGAACCTCGTCCCTGAGTCTGAAAATCATATCTTTCTTTTTCTGTCTGCCATCGTCCAATGATATGCATACGAGTTGTATGCGCTGTAAGCGCAGCATTTATAGTCATTTCCTACATCAGCAGCAAATTACACTCCGCCGCAAACACCGAATGGGCGTGTTTGCGCTGGGATATTATTAGCGCAATGTCTTTAGTGAATAGGTTTTTAGAACAGAGCACATAGCTGGAGCAACTGACGCGCAATGTAATGGTGCAATTAACGGCCAGAAATTCCGCTTTAGTGAATTCGCCCCTAGGTCTATTCATCTGTCCCGCTCGTTAACGTCAGACGTGGTCGGCGTCCTCGGCTCTCGCCAGGCTTACAGATCTGTCGGGCTCCGCCGCCGAGGTAGGCAGGGACTCCACGTAGTTGGCAGGGAACCACAGCTGCTTCTTCCCCCCGCAGTCGCCCTTCCACCACCCGCCCTCCTGCTTGTCCACGTTCTGGATGACGGCGTTCTTGGTGAAGGAGAGCTCGTCGTCGCGCTGGGCCTTGTACTCGTACATGGCCTTCACCGTGCACTAGGGGGAGACAGAGAGTCAGCTGGGACTGGTGATAGAAGGATGACCGGTGTGGTGATCGACCGCGATGAAATCAGATTACAATTATCGATTACGGCGCTTTGAAAAACTCACTGTAAATAGTGTCCAGCATCAACCAGTCTCCAAGACGTTGCTAACATTATTTGAACGTTCATGCAAACAAAAAGAGCACAGTGCTGCTAATTGGGGGCCAAGCAGCGAAGCTGCGTAGGCACCCTAAGTGATTCTCTGTATTCTTATTATTATTCTTCCGCAATGGGAGTCTATGGCAGCCCATAGAACCATATGGTAAAAAGTTTTGAAAATTGGCATACTCATTCGGGACAGTGCCATGACCCTCCTGACCAAGTCTCATGTCCACACCTCTAACCCTCTAGCGCCACCAATGTGTCAAAGTTGGAGGTGCGTTTGCTCGCAACTTTAAACCTGTAAGCCCGATTTTCAAAAACGAGGTACCGTTGGATTCCTTGGCTGAAGCCAAGTTCAACGCACCCAATGACATCATTGTCCGCCATATTGGATTTCCCGCCATTTTGGATTTAGTGAAAAACACAAAATGTATCTCCTCCTAGGAATTTCGCACAATCTGCACAAAACTCGATTTAGACAATCTAGGGACCAATATCTAAAGATCTAATTCAGCAAAAGTTTGAAAAGTCAAAAGTCAGAGATACAGCGAGTCAATGAAGATTGTGGCTTTTCACAAGGGTGTGGCTTTTCACAAAGGTGTATAATTTCAGTAATGTTTAATCTATCAAAACCACATTTGTCAGACTCATCCGGGACCCACCCAAGACCCTTGTCACCGAGTCGCACTCTAGCGCCACCAACGTGTCAAAGTTGGAGTCATGTTTATGCTTGTAACTTTTGAACCGTATGTTCGATTTTCAAGATTCAGGGATCATTGGATTCCGTGCATCAAGCCGAGTTCAAAGCATCCCGTGGTTTCATTATTTGTTCATTTTTTTGGATTGCAGAACGCAAGGTACACTTTTGGTGTCCTGCAGAAATTCAGCGATTTTAGAGTGGAGACAGCAGCATTTCGGAAAAATTTCACATTTTCTAAACTGCCATCCCTCTTCCAATTCTCACAGGTCATACACATATTATATATCAAAACGTTCACACGACTCTTGGGATTCATTAAATCAAAAAAGCTAAGCTCTCCGATGTATATTTTTCACTGTGTGACAGTTCGAACGACGACTCTCCCCCCTCCATTGAAAACAATGGAGCCATGCTGTAAATTGCTGCAGAAAATGACAGAATCAGTGTTGACTTTCTAACTTGTCACCTCTCCTACACTTCTGAAGACCGAAGACCGATTGTCTGGATTCTACAGAAGTAAATAGTTGAACTATGCCATGTATACTTTTCGCCGTTTGCCAATTTAAACAAGGACACCCCCCCTTCTCACTCAACCGAGAGGAAAGCTGCCAAATATACCTTGTGGGCTTGGGCGTTTCATGTTTGCAAGGCTGGGCGTAGCACAGTGGATAGCGCATCAACCTTGCAAGCACCAGGTGGAGAGTTCGAATCTCGTTCAATCATATATGTCTGATTTGGAAGATTCTTGTACCACTGGATTCCTTGTTTCAAGTCGAGTTCAAAACAGCGGTCGTTGTCCGCATGAGCCCCATAACACTGCTTTATTGGGGGCGAAGCTAAGCACCCTAAGTGATTATGCTTTTCTTATTATAATTCTTCCGCTATGGCAGCCCATAGAACCATATGGTAAATAGTTGTGAAAATTTGGGGTGCCACCGGTGGCTCACTGGGTTAAGGCGCAGTCCGCAAAGGTTTGTCCTTACCACAGCGGCTTGGGTTGTCTCCCTCTCTCTCCTGCATTTCCTGTTTATAATCTTCACTGTCCTATCTGATAAAGCAGAAATGCCATAAAGAAATCTTTAAAAAAAAAAAAAAAAAAAAAAAAAAATGGCATACTCATTCGGGACAGTTCCTGACCAAGTCTCATGTCCACACCTCGAACCCTCTAGCACCACCAACGTGTCAAAATTGGAGGTGCGTTTAGGCATGCAACTTTTGAGCCATCAGCCCGATTTTCAAAAACAAGGTACCGTTGGATTCCGTGGCTCATGCCGAGTCCAACACACCCTATGACATCTTTTCCACCATATTGGATTTTCCGCCATTTGGATTTTGTGAAAAACACTTAAAATCTATGTCCTCCGAGGAACATTCAGCAATCTGCATGTCCCTCGATTTACACAATCTAGGAACCAATTTCTAAAGATCTAATTCGGCAAAAGTTTGAAAAGTCAAAAGTCAGGGATACAGCGAGTCAATGAAGATTGCAGAGGGTGTGGCTTTTCACATAAAGGTGTATAACTTCTGAACGGTTCAACCAAACATCACCATAGGTTGTATGCCTATCAACACGCATGGAGAGAGGGTAAACCTCCGTTACTGGCCCGATCAAACAAAATGGGGGCGCTATAGCTCTATAACTATAGCCTAGTTGTCTTTGTTGCACATCTGCTTGGCCCCCATATCGCTGGTTTTGATTTTCAGCACAATACCACACTGATAACCATGCCAAATTTGCTCACTATAATCATAGTATGACATTTTCATATCGTTACATCTCTAGCTGGGACACACACACACACACACACACACACACACACACACGCTTAGACAGACGTCATGCACAAACAGAAAGACAGTTAACATATAGATAGACAGATGTACAGACACACACACACACACACACACACAAACACACACACACACACAAAGAAACCGACAGTAAAGTCCACAAACACATAAACAAGAGACGTGCAGACCCACACATCCAAGGTCTGGGCTGACATCACCTCCATCCGGAGCAAACCCACCTTGAACGTTGGCATCTGATTGGCCTCCACATAGAAGCCTGGGTTCCGCCCATCGTACAGGGACCCGTAATCGGGCTCCTGGTGGAGGTCAGCAGCAGAGGGGAGAGATATGAGAGGGGCACTCAGACACAAAGGCTAGAGATCACCACAACACAAGTGTTTGTGTGTGTGTATGCACGTCTGTGTGCGAGCATGTGGTGTGTGTGTGTGTGTGTGTGTGTGTGTGCGGTCATCTCACAGCAGTGCCTATCTTATCCAGTGTCTCTTCGTTGATGGGGTATCGGAGCTTCATCTTCCGGTAGAGGGGGTGCTTCTCGTAGTAGCTGATCAGGTCCACCAGGCTGTCGAACTCGGACGTCCCCAGGACCACCATCTGGCCCTCCTGCTGCACGCGGCAGTGCTTGATCTTCCCCTCCGCCCTGCCACGCCCCCACACACACGCCGCGTCACCCACACGTCACCGCCAGCAGGCCACAGGCTCAAACGTTTACCACCTTAAGTGAATTAAGGTATCTCCAGCCAGATCCATATTTGGAGGTAGCCTAATGTTAGTTGGCTTGCTAATGTTAACATTAGTTGTCTGTCTCTCACATCTTATATTAATTTTACTCTGAAATAGCTTGAAAATTATGCAATTATCGGGTGAAAATCTAAAGATGTCTGGGGATAAGCAGCTAGGTATAGGCTGCAGCTAGGTAGTTATTAGCTAGCTATTTATGGCTAGTAAGCTAGTTAACTTTGCCTATTTTGTTATAAGTAAAATTTTGCACCACTCTTCTCACCACTTCTGAGGCTCAGCCCCTAATGTCCTTGAACCCTAGAAATGCCCCTGGTCTTAAGATTGGTTTGGGACCATTTTAGGACCATTTTATGACACCATAAGAAGCTCATGCAGCAAACAATCGACTGGCACTGGCCAACCAGGACTGACCTGAAGGAGATGGCGAAGGAGTTACACTCCGTCCTCTTTCTGACCAGGAAGGCCCCGTCGCGAGGAACCCTCATCAGCATGTTCTCCGCGTGGCTCCGTGACAGCGTGGCGTGGTACCATCTGGAACACGAGGACACGCACGGAACCGGACACACAGAAGCACAAACAAGAGAGGTTAGGAACACGGTTAGGAACACCAGGTCCAGTAGGCCTGGCCTGGCTTCGCCACACCCAATTCGCAAAAATCGGAAGGGTCTGGAAACTCGAGTCGCTTTCCGATTCCCAAGGGGCGTTACCAAAGGGCGTAGATCAAAAAGCCTCTGGACACAATTGGATAGACCTACAACCAATCAGCGAAAATGCCTCTACTGCGTCCCACCCCATTTTATAGATAAACGGTTGTGATTGGCACGAACACATTTCTGTTTGAGCGGATTCCGTTAGAACGGTTGGATGCCCAGACTGATCTGCAGAGTGAAATCGAAGGAGAGTTTGCGAGATCAGACTGGCGACGCCCGGCTACAGTAGGGGCCTAGCAGGTGAGGCCAATTCCTGTTCTCACAAATTCATGAGTGAATGGATGGGTGAAAGCCTGACGCCCCTTAGTGCTGTCACCCGTCCACGTCTCTTGGTGATCTATGATTGGCAGTGGCGTGGCTGAGACTCACTCCTTGCTCTCGTGGGCGTTGGTCTGGGGCACCGGCTCAGTCAGCTTCATCTCGAACTCGTTGCAGCGCAGCGCCACCTGCTGGTAGTGGTTGATGAGGGCGAACAGCGTGTCGAACACCAGGTTGTCCGTCAGGTAGAACTTGGGGCTGCCCGCCTCCTGCCGCGAGTGGATACGACAGTGCTGGACCCTGCCTGAGCGCCTGGGAGGGAGGGAGGGAGGGAGGGGGTAGAGATGGAGGGAGGGAGGGAGGGAGGGAGGGGAGGAGAGAAGGGGTGGATAGAGTGAGAGAGAGAAGGAATGAAGAGTGCGACAGAATGTGGAAAGAGGAGGAGAGAGGGGATGGATAGAGTCAGAAAGAGAAAAGAGGGACAGAGAGGTGACGAGAAGAGAAGACGAAAGGGGGGGGGGAGTTTGTGTAAATTGAACTTCGAATTTATGGAAATGCGAGCAAATAAAGGGTTCCACTGACTGGTTTCCCCTTTAATATTCCATCATCAAATCAGTCAAACTCCACAATAATGAGTATTAACAACGACGCGTCAGGCTACTACCCACTGAAAGCCCGTAGACGGGACTTCGGATGGGAACCGCCGTTCCGAGCGTAGGGCGCCGAAAAACTCGGGGGAAGGGGGGAGGAGAGCGTGTGCGCGACGTACCAGAAGGACAGGGTGTAGTCTCCCACAAACGTCTCACTCTCGCGGACCAGGAAGGAGCCGTCGGGGGCGCCGGTCTCCAGGCAATACTCGGACAGCAGCCTCTCGGCGATCTGCCGGCCGTCGCGGCCCGCGCCCAGCTTCCCGTGGAACCACTTCTCCGTCACGTGCTGGTCCATCCCGTTGGACACCTGGGGTGGACAGAGAGACGGGGGGGGGGGGGGCGGGGTGAGATCGAGGGACGAGCGTGCCGCAGGAGGGACAGACGTCTTCGTGAAGGAGTCCACAAGGAGGAGACGTCGGCGACGACGCCGGACGGGAATATGGCCACGCGGCTTCTGGATGTATCAGGACAGCCTCACCTCTCTGTGTTCCTCCTCATCATCGTTGCCCTGGTTACTGGAGGTCTCCTCGGAGTAGTAGATCTTACTGCTGGTCAGGATGAAGAAGTGAGGATACCACTCCTGCAGTGAGAGAGAGTGTGAGAGTGAGAGAGAGACAGAGAGTGAGAGAGAGAGGAAGAAAGAAAGAAAGAAAGAAAGAAAGAAAGAAAGAAAGAAAGAAAGAAAGAAAGAAAGAAAGAAAGAAAGAAAGAAAGAACGAAAGAAAGATAGAAAGAAAGAAAGAAAGAGAGAAAGAAGAGAGAAAGAGAGAAAGAAAGAAAGAACGAAAGATAGAAAGATAGAAAGAAAGAAAGAGAAAGAGAGAAAGAAAGAAAGAAAGAAAGAAAGAAAGAAAGAAAGAAAGAAAGAAAGAAAGAAAGAAAGAAAGAAAGAAAAATAAGCTTTGATGAGGAGGCGACAGACAAATACCTCACCTTTACACTGATCAGTGATGCATAATTAAACGCTACCCTGTGAAAGTAGACTGATCTGAATGGATCTAGAGTTGTGGTTCAGTAGAAGTTCTGAATGGATCTAGAGTTGTGGTTCAGTAGAAGTTCTGAATGGATCTAGAGTTGTGGTTCAGTAGAAGTTCTGAATGGATCTAGAGTTGTGGTTCAGTAGAAGTTCTGAATGGATCTAGAGTTGTGGTTCAGTAGAAGTTCTGAATGGATCTAGAGTTGTGGTTCAGTGGAAGTTCCGAATGGATCTAGAGTTGTGGTTCAGTAGAAGTTCTGAATGGATCTAGAGTTATGGTTCAGTAGAAGTTCTGAATGGATCTAGAGTTGTGGTTCAGTAGAAGTTCCGAATGGATCTAGAGTTGTGGTTCAGTAGAAGTTCCGAATGGATGTAGAGCCGTGGTTCAGTAGCGCCGTGGTTCAGTGGGAGGAGCCTGATGGCGGAGGACGTGGGCGGCGGCGGTGCTCACGTGGTTGATGGGATCCTCCAGGAACAAGATGCCGTTCTTGATGGAGTTGCTGATGTCGTTCTCGGAGTAGGGAGTGGAGGTGGACACCTCCTCGTAGGCACTGCCCTCTGCCAGCTTCTTGTGCTGCAGACCCGGGAGATGGAGAAAGAATAGACAGATTAGATAGATAGATTATAGATAAGATAGAGATAGATGGAGAGATAGATTAGATAGATAAGACATAAAATAGAGATAGATGGAGAGATTAGATAGATAGATAGATAGATAGATAGATAGATAGATAGATAGATAGATAGATAGATAGATAGATAGATAGATAGATAGATAGATAGATAGATAGATAGATATAGACAGACACAGACAGACAGACAGACAGACAGACAGACAGACAGACAGACAGACAGACAGACAGACAGACACTTTATTGATCCCCCCCAAGGTTGGAAAGAAAAAAGGACACTAGATAAGAGTAATGAAAAGGACACTATATAAGGGGGTAGTAGCATAATAAGATATATGTACAGTATGTACTATATTTACAGTAACTGTGCATGGAGTGCAAGTGGACGCTAGTCTTCGTCATTTTCTCTTTTCAAAATACGAAAAACTACATTCGGGAACCTATACACATTCACCCCAGTGAATGAAAGTCACGTCTTTGGAAAAGAACTACAAATCCCCTCAGGCCGACGGGCCCCTGTGACCCCCCCCGGCTAACCTTGATGAGGATCTTCCTTTTGAGCTGGCTGGGCGAGGGAAGCCCGTCGGCTGACATGTCCACAGCCTTGGTGAGCAGCATGTCCCCGAACACCTTCTTGAAGTAGGTGGCCATGTTCCTCTGCTGCACGATGCTACAATGGTCCTCAATGGACAGGATGATGGGATAGCTGTGGGGGGTAGCAGGGGGAGTTAGACACCCTTTAAGGGGTAGTGTGCTACTTTGGACATTTAGAACTATTTGTGGTCTGTCTACGATGAGCCTGAAACACAGAGACCATAATTTCACTGATCGTTCTAGTATTGAGCTAGCTGCAGTTTTTATGCAGGCTCTCACTGGGCTACAATGGAAGTCAATGGGGCATATGTAAAAGTGTTGAAAAACTATTAAAAAAATGAGACGGGTAGCACAGGGTGTAATCTCACCAGTCTCGGTATGCTCTCCTGTGAACACATTCCGAATATTTTTAGGTGTTTGGCATGACTTGCACATTGTCCTCTGTGGGAGCAGTGAAAACAAGCGCCAGGGGAATACTTATGTCCAAGCCATGCCAAACATGTAAAAACATTTGGACTGAGACTAGTAAAATGTGCTTCCTGTCTCGGAAATCCACTTTATTAGTTTTTCTAAACATTTACATTTACACCATTGACTTCAATTGTAGGCCAGCTGGTGTTGGGAGTTGGTTGGTGTTGGTTGGGGCCACCTTTAGTGTGGACACACCACCACAGCGTTCAAACATGAGATAAGCACATATCTATTCAGTAGTTACGCGCTCTGATGTAATCTTTCTCACGGACCTCAAACATTCGCACGCACCTCTTATCTAATGCACACACGCACACACACACACACACATGGGGAACTCACTCAGACGTGACAAAGGCGTGCTCTTTGATGGTCGTCAGGACGTCACAGAACTTGATCTTGGTGGTGAGGGTGTGTCCGTGATAGATCACTGGCATTCCGTCAGGGCCATCCCAGCAGTCCACTGGAGAGAGGGAGAGAACACACACGCGCGCACGCACACACGCACACACGCACACACGCACACACGCACACACACACACACACACACACACACACACACACCAGCGTTTCCGCTGGTAAGGTCAAGATCCTTGCCGCTACACCAAACATTTGATACAAAAAACAATAATACAAATTAGGTTATATATAAATAAAACTTTCTTAATATTTCTGCCTAAATGCACTTTCAAAACCACTGTCGCGCCCACATTAGGACTATTTATTTCCAATAAAGAGCCTATAGGCCACGCGCTCTGTGCCGCTCCATGCTCCTTGCTGAGGTGATCGGAAGACTACAGTAGGCGCGTGAAGGGATTTTTTCTTCAGTGAGCGGCATGAGGTTACAACGAAAGATAGGTAGGCTATTGACGCTCAAATATTACCATAGCGTTAACCAGTGTTTGAATTGGGCCAAACACTGGTGCTGGCACCTAGGCCTACTCCTCAAAATGCCTAGCCTACTGTCTAAAATACATTTATGTTAGTAATCTGCCGTAAAGTGCCGTTATAGCTACAGTTAGACGTGCCGACAGCTCCTGCCCATCTCAAGCACGTTGGTAAAGCCTTTGGTTTTATAATTCCCTGATGACAACTAGCGGATCCTATAACCTAATATATCAATACAATTTTCCAGATGGGCATACGACGATTTTTGAAGAGGAAGAGAGAGCAGTCAGGTAGGCTAGGTTATTGCCGGCTAGCCATGATTCACACCGGGGGATTAAGGAACAAGGCAAGCTACCTGTAGTAGGCTAACAGTTTTGCCCGCTTCCCAGGGACCAGTAAACTATATTCGGCCAAGAGGAATGCCAATTTATCATAAAAAATGAATATGATAAATTGGCCTTGTGTTGCTAACGTTACGTAACGTTATCTGAAAGTACAGTTTGCTCTCAGTTCTGATGGTTAGATACAGTTAGATCTGAATTCATCTGATGGTTACATACAGATAAGTGTGTCTCGTATCTCACTGAGACTGCCCTCAGTCCCTCTCTGAAAATAACTCCTAGAGAAACCTGTTTGACCAGTGTTCATGGGATATACAGTGTGTGTGCGCGTGTGTGTGTGTGACGTGAATGTGTTACAGGTATGTTGGGTGGTGGCTTAAGTAGAGAGGAGGCAGGGTTTAAGGGAAATTAAGTGTATAAAAATAGGTGAGCTGTGCATGTGTGTGTGTGTGCGCGCGTGCGCGTGTGTACACTCACACTCTACGCAGCGGCAGCCCATCCTTAGACAGCGAGAGTACGCCTCCAGGGAGGACTCACTGGAAAATTGGTCTCCCGTCAGGTAGCTAAAAATTAACACACATACATATACATACACACACACACACACACACACACACACACACACACACACACGTCAGAGACACACAGACACGGGCTGCCATCTCAGTAGTCCAGACAGACTGCTCTTCCTTTGACCTTGATCTGTACCCAACTGAAGAGAGGAGGTGAAAAGTGATTTCCATCACCAGACCCTTTGGAGATACACCCACACCGCACTGAAGTACACCCACTCCCACACCGCACTGAAGTACACCCACTAACACTTCCCACTGTGCCAGGGAAACCACACCGAGCACAGGATCAAAAGAGCCGTTTCTCTTTGTGTCTTTGGGTAAACATTCATTTCTCATCGAGCCGGTCAATTGAAACTTAATCAAAGCCACGCTGAAGTTGAAATCCCAGGTATTGTTCCAGTTTCGCAGGTCTCAGAGAAGGTTATCAACTCCACGCTGTTCCCTCGCACCGTTTTCAACGGGAGGAAAACGTCTTTTCCCTTCAGTATAAAGACCGAGTGCTCGTTGTTAAAAAGTCATCAGCGCGGCGGTAAATTACCGCCATATTGCAGTTATTCAACTGTGGTGGTTGAGCAGAGGAACGGCAATGGAGAAGCTATTCCTGCTCAACAGCCCCAGCTGAGCTGCACTGTGTGTGTGTGTGTGTGTGTGTGTGTGTGTGTGCGCGTGTGTGTCCTTCCCTACGTACGTGTTGTGTGACGAGGATATCCAGTAGTGAGACAGGGGGTTGTTCATGTCCTCGGGGCACACCTGGTCCAGAGAGCAGTCCCAGATGGTGTTCTCCTTGGAGAACAGGTAGGTCAGGAACTAGAGACAGAAGATGTATATAAAAAAGTGATTTAATTACATTCAAATCAATGCAAAAAAGGTACATTAAAGTCCAGGTTAACCCAGTTCAAATTTTTGTTATGAGCTTCACACACCACAGGAAAACATGTCATTAACCACCCAGCCAAATCTGAGTGATTAAAAATGTCGCTAAGTATATAAAATAAGGCTTCAAAATCGGTTAAAAATCAGCAGCATTCTCTGGTCTGAGACTGTGGGGGCGTGTCTGCTGAAGGCACCGAAGCCACACCCAATTGCGTGGGGAGGGGGTGTGGAGGGAAGAACCTGTCAAATAGTACCGTTCTCTGGTCTGCATATTGTCACACTGGCACGCCGTCTCTTTTGTGGTAGGAAGGCACAGCTTTGTGAAAACAGAGAGGAGTTGAAATTACACTTGTCTAATGAGTCAAACGCACAGATGCTTCCTCCTAACCTACCTCCTGACAAACAACACAGGTAAAACTGTAGCTACTCTATACCAACGCGCCAGTGTTACTGCCCTTAGATGCAAAATACAAAAACAGGCAACGAGGAATGTATGAGTCTGTCCCTATTTTCTCCCTGCCACCTCCGGACCCATTCCTATCCCTCCCAGGCGATCCTGTCGCCCCTTGGGATCAATGGAAAAAGTTGTTTAAAATGTACCTTTTAGTCACTGGCTTGAACAGCGCTGATAGCGCGAAGAAGCATACAATACCGGAGTTGATAATCGGGACAGACTCATCCACTCTCGTTGGCAATGTTACGTGTGAGAATAACGAGCAGTCGGCTTCAACTTTCCCTCTCATATCCAACAGAACTGGAATGTTCAGCCAGTAGCCGCCGAGCACCGCTTCACTGGGAGAGGGTGCGTCTTTCTCCAGCTGCAGCTGCTCTACCTAACCATCCCCCTCGCTCCCGCCTCCCGGTCTCCCGCTGGACAAATATACTGTAACCATTACCGGTGAACCCATACGCACATCAGATGCCACAAATATGGCAGGCAGTTTCTGTATAGTTAACGCTTATAGTCATAATATATCATCCGTAACGTTATTTGGTGGGTGGTCGCCTGGTCGGTGCTGCTAGCTATGCTAGACTAAGGTTATATACACACTCCCATCTGCAACAAACTACATAGCTAATGTTATCTATAATTCCTCCTAAGATTACATATAATTCATCATAGCTGACATTACCACATAAATGTCAAGACACATTTTGTAGATTAACGTAGCAGTGTATTTTCCTATTGCTTACGTTACCTAGCTAACGTTATAACGTTAATAAGCTATAAGCACACAAGGCAGCGGTGTCGGCACCAAAGGTTGATGCGACAGGAGGAGAATTGAGGCCGGGGAGGGAGATGGTTGACAGGAGGAGAATTGAGGCCGGGGAGGGAGATGGTTGACAGGAGGAGAATGGAGGCCGGGGAGAGAGATGGTTGGCTCCGCCGAATTCACCAGGACCAGTCGTGAGTCCGTGAAACCCAAAAGCCTCATATTATAATTGCAGAAGCTTTCGGGAGTGAAATGTTTGCTGCAGAGGCGGGCGCTAGCGGTGACAGACTCCTCTGTAACACCATGGCTCTTCAAAAATGCTAACCATTTGCTTCTCATTTCAGCTTTACTCGGGAGTGAAAGAAGGAGACCTTATCATCCCATTCCTGCTGGCATCCAGGAAGGATGCATTTTCGTTTAGTTTTATGCATAGGCATTGCTAACTAAGAAAAACTAGCTAATTCTAGACTGTTGGTTAAAACTAGCTAATTCTAGACTCAAGATTGAGCAGAACCGAAGATTCAAATCCGCTCTATCTTTATATAGTGTTAGGGCGGGGATATGCTAAGAACACCGCTCTACGTCATCCGGTACCGTTTTAAGCCCGCCCAGAAAATCCAGAAATCAAAACTGGTCAAAAACACAAAACTGGTCTAACTTCACAATTCAGTACTACACATGGTTCATCCCATTTTTACATGTTATCAGCAATGCATCACTAACACATAGAATGTGTTTTCAAGCAAATCTCGGATTTTGGTTAACTGGGACTTTAATGAATTACATTATCTGGCATTCCCGCCTTAAAAGTAAGGTGCCGGTCATCATCTTTCCACCTCCAGGTTTCATAGGCTGGTCAGAACGACCTCTCTCTAATGGCTGAACTAACGCCCTCATCTGACCGCCATCCCTACAGGATCAGCGCGCGTCCAGGACACTAAAACGGGCCAGAAAGATCGCGGGCGACCCCTCCCATCCCGGTGTCCTCGAACCACCCCCCTCCGGCACGCCCCCCCCCCACACTGATTCTACACCCCTTGCACACGACCTCTGATTGTTCCGCGTACCTCAACGGCACACACATTACACACACTGTATACTGTACATGAAACATCGCTCATCTATCACACTACACTCTGCACACACACTGTACATACTTACCACACTCCATTTTGTATAGAGTATAATACTAAATTGCGTTGTGCCTCCCTTTTTTAACAGTATATCATATTTTACATTGCGCTGTATTTTATATACTGTTTTTTTGTTTTTATATTGCATTTGCACTGTCCAGTCCGTAACAGCGTATTGCTAGTATGTGTGAACCATATACATGGGCAATAAAACAGATATTGATCGTGAATCTATATGGGTCTCTACATCTAACCCTTCACAGGAAAATGACCTCACTCAGCCAGTGTCGAGTCTTCTAGTTAACCTGCCTCCTCTTTCTAAGACGTGAGTGCGCACACGCGACCACAGAAAGGGTCCCCACTAACTTTCTAAAGAACTCACACCCAGTAGATTACCAGTAAAGTCACATCTGTTCTGACGCAGAGGGTGAGGCTGTGGTTAGGGGGGGGGGGGGTGCACCTCCCCTGAGAGGGAGAGGAAACAGCCTGGCGACGGCGTGGAGGGAGGGGCTGACGAGGAGGAAACGCGGTAGAGAGCCAATCAAAACCTCTCAAATCAGCCTGTCAGTCTATCGCTTTTGGGGCATGAGAAAGTTGACTGAAAAGACAACAAGGGGGAGAGAGAGAGAGAGAGAGAGAGAGAGAGAGAGAGAGAGACACAGAGGCCCTCATTTATCAATGGAGCGCAGATCCGAGAGTAGAGATTATAGTAGGACAGCGTCCACATTTGATTTATCAAACATTCGTACGCCGCCAATCCCATCGTGAGAATGATCGGGCTTTGATAAATGTGGTGGATGAAAACAATGGTCATTTATTATATATATATATATATATATATATATATATATATATATATATATAACTCCCGTGTGTATGTAAAATATCCTATTTCAACCAGTAGGCCTATGGAAACTGGTGTGCATCAGGTTACCTCGCTCGCCCACCCCTCTCACCTTGGCTGAACGATAGGACGTGCGTGGGTCTTCTACAGAGCATGGTATTACCCATATGACAAAGCTCTTATACAGTAGGGGACTGAAGCCTACCCAATGCTTTTCATTTGTTAATTTTGATTGCTAGTAATTCACCAGTACATTGATTGATTGGCGTAACATTAATTTCACTTTCATTTTAAGACTTGTAAGGCTACATAGTCTAAGTAAGCTCAAAATGAAAGGAGAATTACCAAAAACCTGTTTACCCCGTTACTTACAAACAATTGGAAAATACCCATTTATGTTAGGGATATATGACGCATAGAAAAGGCCTTTACAAAATATATCTAGCCTTAGGGTAGGCTACATATTTTGAAGTGGTGAATAGGCCTACGTGGCTGTGTTGAAATGCCAGTCAGAACCAGTCTCAAACTTGCGCAGGCCTACACGAGCCGAGACTTGGCAGGAGATTTGGTTGCAGTCCCCGCTCACGTCCAAATTGATAAATGCCGAACTTGGCGTGGAAATGACCGTACGCCCAGTTTCTGTCTTACGATCGCTTAGTAAATGAGGGCCAGAGAGAGTGAGGGAGAGAGAAAGAGAGAGTGAGGGAGAGAGAGAAAGAGAGAGAGAAAGAGAGAGAAAGAGTGAGGGCAGGAGAGAGACAGGGACAAAGTGAGGGAGAGACAGAGAGAGGTAGAGAGAGGCAAGGTGAGGGAGAGAGGGAGAGTGAGGGAGAGAGAGAGTGAGAGAGAGAGAGAGAGAGAGAGAGAGAGAGAGAGAGAGAGAGAGGTAGAGAGGTAGAGAGAGGTGGAGAGAGGTGGAGAGAGGTGGAGAGAGATAGAGAGGGGTAGAGAGAGACAGAGAGGTAGAGAGAGGTGGAGAGAGGTAGAGAGAGACAGAGGTAGAGAGAGACAGAGGTAGAGAGAGAGAGAGGTAGAGAGGTAGAGAGAGACAGAGAGGTAGAGAGAGGTAGAGAGAGAGGTAGAGAGGTAGAGAGAGGTGGAGAGAGGTGGAGAGACAGAGAGAGACAGAGGTAGAGAGAGAGAGAGAGAGGTAGAGAGGTAGAGAGAGACAGAGGTAGAGAGAGGTAGAGAGGTAGAGAGGTAGAGAGAGGTGGAGAGGTGGAGAGAGACAGAGACAGAGAGGTAGAGAGAGATAGAGGTAGAGAGGTAGAGAGAGACAGAGGTAGAGAGAGAGGTAGAGAGGTAGAGAGAGGTAGAGAGAGAGGTAGAGGTAGAGAGAGGTGGAGAGAGGTAGAGAGAGACAGAGAGACAGAGGTAGAGAGAGAGAGAGGTAGAGAGGTAGAGAGGTAGAGAGAGACAGAGGTAGATAGAGAGGTAGAGAGGTAGAGAGAGGTGGAGAGGTAGAGAGGTGGAGAGAGACAGAGACAGAGAGGTAGAGAGAGGTAGAGAGATAGAGAGGGGTAGAGAGATAGAGAGGGGTAGAGAGATAGAGAGAGGTAGAGAGGTAGAGAGAGGTAGAGAGGTAGAGAGATAGAGGGGTAGAGAGATAGAGAGGTAGAGAGATAGAGAGGTAGAGAGGGTAGAGAGAGATAGAGAGAGGTAGAGAGAGATAGAGAGAGGTAGAGAGATGTAGAGAGAGATAAGGAGAGATAGAGAGAGATAGAGAGAGGTAGAGAGAGAGATAGAGAGAGGTAGAGAGATAGAGAGATAGAGAGGTAGAGAGAGAGAGAGAGAGGTAGAGAGAGAGAGATAGAGAGAGGAAGAGAGAGATAGAGAGAGGTAGAGAGAGGTAGAGTATGAACCTCGTCCTGGTGGAAGTAGGGCTGTTCCACTTCTCTCAGTGGGTCCTTCAGGTAGCCGAACATGAACTCCTGCACCTTGTTGTTGTCTGAGGCCCACAGTTCCTAGAGGCACAACAATAACAACCATTACAAGGTGTTGGTTGAGGTATCCATCCAAAAGGGATTCATCCCTCTGATTGCATCTGTATCATCCATAACCCTAGCCTTATATTGTTTCTAGTCAGAAATCACCTTTATTCATGTGTACAACAATTTCCCCTCGGGGATAAATGAAGTTCAGATCTGTCTGTCTACCGACCTTCTGGGACTCCAGGAGGAAGCTCTTGAAGTCCTCTAGAGAGATTCTATGCTCTGGTCTGTCAATGAATCTAGGAGGGAGGAGGACAGCTGTGTTTTTCAATACATATCTCTGATAGGATTGTGTGTGTGTGTGTGTGTGTGTGTGTGTGTGTGTGTGTGTGTGTGTGTGTGTGTGAGTGAGTGCGCTGATTTGTGACTTACCTCTGTAGAAAAGGAATCTCCATCTGAAAGGAGAGATACAGGAAGCATGAAATTGAATGGCAGCTTTTTCTGCACGAGTCAGCAAGTTCCCCTCTCCTGCATTACCAGGGGCTCTCAGTCTGGCTCGCTTAGTCACGGGGGAGACTGAGGTCCCCTGCCCTGACTGACCCCAGCCAGCCCAGCCCTGTGTGTGTGTGTGTGTGTGTGTGTGTTTGTTGGTCCACAGGCCCTAATGTCCTCCATCAGACGGCTTTGGTGGGTTCTTAACGGCATATTGATCTGGCAGCCATTTAGGAGCAGACGAGTGTGTGTGTGTGTGTGTGTGTGTGTGTGTGTGTGGGGCGGGGGGGGGGGGGGTCTAGTAAGGAGATATTGTGGTGATGAAAGCTTTTTCAGAGACACTAACAGACATCGTGTCTCTGAAGCCCCACACACACCCAGACGACTGCAGCCAGCGTGTTAAGACCCCCCCCCCCCTAAGAAAAAGTATTTCCTTATTTTTCTTGAGGCCTAATGTTGAGGCCTACGTCACCATAGCTCTATTCCCCCTGCCAGGATGAGGGGACAACCAGCGCACATTGGGACCGATTGGTACACAAATAAAAGCTACAGTATAGTATATACGATTTTAAAATATAAAGATGGATATTGCAATAATAAATTGAGAGGAGATCTGTGAATGAGCTCCTCTGTGCATGTCCATGTCTTGTCGTTGTAGACAACTGTTTGGCTCTGCTTTCTAAAAGCGGTGTCAGGGGCAGAGCACAAAAAATAGAAATATAAAGAAGCTTGGATATCTGGTTGTGTGCGTGTGAGCTGATCAGAAACAGGCATTCTTCTACAGTCTTACATAGGAGTGTGGGCGTTCCCAAACCCACAAACTGCGTTCGGAAGACAGAATGCTCAGTCGCTGCTAGCTTGTAGTCGACTCGACCGCAGCTTCAAGGTTTTAGGCTGCTCTGCTAGCTTAGCATACGCTCTGACGAGTCGAGGCAAAGCGTCGAAGACGTCTCGCGAACCGCGAAAGGCCGCCGACGAAAGATTCGGCACGTCGGATCTGCCGGAGACTACGGCGGACATGTCTGAGTGACGGTGACCTACCGACCCCTCGGCCCTCTGAAGATACCAAAACTTTACTTACAGATTTCTGAGCGTCAAACATCAGACTGCGATAAAGCTGTGAGAACTGGCTGAAGGTCACATCCCCGTTCCTTAACTCTGAGTCCTGGCAGAGAAAGGGAGGGAGGGAGGGGGGGAGGGGGTAGAGAGAGTGGCGTGAGAGACGCACAATTACATTACTATAGTAACACAAATAACCTCCTGAA
>NC_140244.1:23147471-23154971 GCF_949987555.1 Borostomias antarcticus | reverse complement strand
ACATAATCGTGATTATTTTGTTGAACCGCAATTATGCATTTTTCACAAAGAACAAAGTTTAGACGGAGCACTAGAGTGTAGCATATTTCATAACAGCTGCAGTTCCGGACAGTGGGTGTTGTGTGTGATGGCTTCTAGAAGCAAGCTAGCTAACTAATGTAGCAAGTAACCAAACCAAAGGCCTGCAAAGGTCTGGGAGCACGCTGGGACTCAACCATCCTCTCTGCTCAGGTTTCTCTCTCTCTCTCTCTCTCTCTCTCTCTCTCTCTCTCTCTCTCTCTCTCTCTCTCTCTCTCTCTCTCTCTCTCTCACTCACTCACTCACTCACACACACACACACTCCCCCCCCCCCCCCCCCCCCAAAAAAAAAAAATCACTAAAAGTCAATCATATTGTACATCGCGATTATTTCTGAGACAATTAATTGTTTCTCAATGTGTAATGGTTACAGCCGTAGTACCCACTACCCAGTACTGTCACCTCTCAGCAAGGTCTCCGGGGCTTTCTGTGAGTTTGCATGTTCTCCCCGTGTTCGCCAGGGTTTCCTCCCAAAAGAACCGAATACGAAAAACACGCAGAAGAACAGTTGCTCTTCAATCCGGTCCCTGACCAAGACCTGGACTGAGAACTTGGACGTGGTCCCCTGCCCGCTGCTGAGAAATGCAGGGAGAGATTTCCACCAGCGACCCCCGAAGTTGCATGTATTTGTGTTGTATGCAACGTCACTGCTCACTGTGTAATGTGTCTGTCACTGTGTGTGTGGCCAATTAACCCCTCCTCCCCCCTGTCCTGTAATAATTTACCTACCCTGACCATGAACGACCCGACTCATGGATTGTGCAACCTAACGTTTAAGGCCGTTTTAGCGTTTTTACAGCATTATATCATAATACTAAAAGGATACATCTTTAGGCAATAAAATACATGAATAGTTGTTCCATTTCAATTCGTTGTGAAGTTGCTCACAGCGCACTCAACGGAACGCCTGTGATTGGTCAACACAGCCTAACGCACGCAACGCAAACCTCTGTGATTTGTAGCGCCCACATGCTGAGCTGAGCTGCGTAAAACCAGGAACTCTTGTTTTTTAATGCCGGCCTTTCGCGATTAGCATTGGATGTCAAAATCGCAATAATCATGTAATGCACAGTTAATTGTGCAGCCCTACTACACACTAAAGAGTAGTCTCTTGGAGTGTGGCTTACCAGATCCAGTAGCAAAGTAATTGAATGTATCAGGAATTGAAGTGACCCTTTAAGACCTGAATGGATTACACATTTGGGAGCAGTAGCTACCATGTCCTCTCACTTTAAACTGGCATCGCTAGCAATGCTAACAAGCCTCTACTGGAACTTTCTTAATTGGTTATATGTGGGTTTAAAGATGTCTGGCTTCATCGGGAGTCTAAGTGAGTACAATATTACATAGCATGTTTGTAACTATTCCTTTGTAGTGATAGAGCTCACTGTACTCTGCTGCAAACAACCACGCTATGCTAGTTACGGAGAGATATTGAATCTCAATCCATTTAGAGACACCTCCAGCTGCCCCTCTTGTGCGCATCTTCAGCGAACTGCAGTCTGCGCATCGCTGTGCATCAAGACCAACCAAACACAACAGAGAAAGCCGATAATGTTGCCACAAGCAGCTTACCTCCCAAAAACACATATCTATAATGACTCCTCGTTTTTTGTCATTTGGACAGTGTGTGCAGTCTTTTTTTTGTGCCAAATGTCAAACCACAAAGAGGCCTATTTTAGGATAGTGTGGTAACAGTGAATATACAGTTTACAGATTATATCTAGATATCTGATATCAAGGCTTTTTTAGGTTGAGGGATATTCTTTTCAAGTCTCTACTTTTACATGATGCTGTATGACAATGGCTTACTAACAAGTCTAGATCTGTAAAGAGCTTGGTGTAAGCAGAAAGTAGCCTTAGCACAGCAGAAAACGGGCCTTAAGAATGTGCACACTGGCTAGGATTTAACCCAGCAGCCTCCCTGCAGGAACACAATGCAGGCTGCGTTCATGCTAGAGGACAACACGGTTTAAATGGAGCACTGATGTTCTGGAAAGATTTGTAGGAAAAGTTTAAATAACATACAAATCTCAAGTTCTGATTCTGCAGACCAGCCTGTGATATCTACACGTGCTCAACAGAGTGGTGACATCACAGTGAGCTCCTACTACAGGACAGAAACAGTGGGATGCACTCTAATTAAACTTAAAATGTAAATTGTGTACCTGCAATGTACATGTAACTGAGCACATCACAGAGCCGGCAGCAACATTTGTGATTGTACACTGTAGTTTACATGTGACCGGACGAATAAAGATCTGAGTCTCTCTACAGAGTAATAAACCCGCCCAATATCACAGAAAATATTTAGCCTACATTATTGTTGTTTACACCTCTGTAAACACTTGACACTTCAAAGTGACATCCTAACACGTGGGAGAACAGGAATGGCGACTTCTGTGACAATGTGGCAAAAACATGAATAAACCTATTACAAAGAAGCTCATTCATAAAAATAAAAAAATAAAAAGTCCACTGCTCTGCTTTTAAACGTCCCACCTGGGAGCACTAAGCAGTCAAATGGCCTATTATAACGTATTATACCATGATCAGGAAAACATTATTATGCCTACAACATTTCTAAAGGTACTTAAGACAAGTGTGTCTTTTCTTTTCTACTTTTGTGGGCCAATACCTCAAAACATAAATATAGTAGACATACATTTAGCCTATGTCTAGTAAAAAGTCAGTGTGTAAATAATAAGTGTCACTGTAAATAAATACACATCCGTCAAATAGAGAGACCATTCAAAAATATAACATGACTCTGGTGAACTCTTCCTCTTTAAAGCAAACATAAATAAATTCACAGGCTACTGGACTAAATATTAGGCTACATACGGATAATTCCTGCTCTCAGGAAAGAAGTATTCTGCTGCCTATTGTTGATTAACAATAAGGCTGAATACAGACCCTCTTAACAACTGATCCTACAATTCCAGTAAAGCCGATACTGTGCTATTTCTGTAGCCTACATAAACGAGCCGTCTTCGCCAATATCACCTCTCTGTAAGTGGGCCTATCAAATGACAGATGACCTCAGTTGCTGCTATGGATATTAGGTCTATCTATCCACTCACAGTAACGGATCTTTATCCCGTATAAAAGAGACACACACAAAAACGTTGGCCGAGAATCTTTCCGTGTTTCCGAGCCTCTCTGCGGCATCCGGAGCAGAGTGCAGCTGCTCGACGCATCCTGCTCCCCGGGAGACAGGCGAGGCCTCGTGGGTCGCAGTCGAACACAATGTTCTGGAGGATTAACGCTAAAGCGCAGACATGTACATCACATAGGCCAATTGTCTATAAAACCACATCGCATGATACTTCCTCCGAAACATTGAGCTTTCTCTCCACTGTCTTTCCCACAATGAATTCAAAGCTGTGACCGTGTAGGCTATTTCTCAGCTTGTAGCCTATAGGAATAGGCACAACTAAGTGACGCTGCAAGATTCAGCTGAATGCAGTTCAAATGTCAGTTTCCTACAAGCTTTGTCATTTATGCTCCACTTTATGATAGGTAAACAGACCAGTCTCTTCTCTGGAACCTGTTTGATGTGCAATAGTGACGTAGGCTACACGTGTGTGAGAGCACAGAGATGGCACTCTATCTGTGTGTGTGTGTGTGAGAGAGAGAGAGAGAGAGAGAGAGAGAGAGAGAGAGAGAGAGAGAGAGAGAGAGAGCGCGTGCGGTGTCTGCAGTGTAAACTAATCCAGCTAGATGTTGTAATCATTATAATAGGCATGGGAATATCCTGCCCAATTATTTGAGAAACATGCAACTAAAACTAGCCTATGCCCTATAATCTGATTAATCCTATAAACTGACGATGGCAGTAAAGTGAGGTGAATTAACCCATCTAGGCTAGACTACCCAATTTGTAAGGTGTGAAAGGCCATACTCACTCTCCCCCTCTATTTTATCAGTGCCCCGGGTCCAGATAATTGTCCTCGTCTCCAACTTGACTTGGAATGTCCTTCTTTCTGGTTTCTGGGACCTTTTCGAGTTAAACAGCGTTAACACTGTCCCCAACTCCAAATCTCGGTAAAGATTGTTCATCTCGGTGTCGTTCTCTATCCACGGAACGGGTCCGTTGGAAAAGAATCCTGTGGTTCCAGCCATGTCCACTTCCCGCGTTTGTTGTCGCTTTCCTTTCAGGAGAATTTACACGAGCCAGTGCTTGACAGGGATACCTTCAGGAGAAGAGAGGGGAAACTCGTGAAACACTACTGTAGGCTACACCCCTCCAGGAGTTTTAGTATTGATGCATTTTCAGATTCCTACACACATATGTAGCCCATGCAAGGAACATATGCTAAATGTGCTAGTCTGTTACATACAAACAACGTAGGCCTACTGTATCTGTTGATATATGGTTCGTGCAGTCAGAAGGCCTACATTTCTCTTATTTTCTGTTGTCCCAAAACGACATTGCCATGTTCTCGGATAGCCTACCTAGAACCAGGCCTACAGGTGATGGACAGCTGCACCCTGCATGATGCGGGCTGATCAAACACAAGTCTACGGTCAAACAAACGGTTTAGAGAACTTTTCTCATTAAGACGATATGTGAAAAATCCACAGATTAACTATAGACCTTGGCACATTCAGTGGGTGAGATAGTTCAGACAGATGTTTCGCTAAGCTCTGTAGGCTATGACAAATCATTCCTCCCCAAGCTTCAAAGTTTCCGTGTCCCAATTTTCTCCTCCTTTTGTTGCAGGCTAATAATCACCTGATAGGTTACAACATGTAACACTTGCTCCGAAAGAAATTGAGTGAATTCACTGTGACAATAATGTCTGTGTCTACATTTTTCTAAGGCGATAGGGTGCTGGGCAGTTAGCCTATGCGTTAGGCTAGTCATGGAAGTATGGCTGATTTCCCCACCGACAAAACCAGGTAGCCTAGCAAAGCTTCACATGTTGTTTTTGTCGCCTTTATCGTAGCTTACACACATCCTTCCCGTCTTACCGTCTGAAAACTTAACTGGAACAAGCGAGCTGTACACCAAGAGCCGAACAACGGGGAGTATGTCGCCGCAATCTCGGCGACCGCATCTCCGACGGCCCAACTTGTCCTCCAGTCTTCCCCCTTTTTTCCTGATTATATCATCGCAGGCCTGAGAGGATGCATTCCAGTCCAGAGCAGAAAGATCCCCTTTTCCCTTCGAGTCCGGTAACAGTCATCCATCGAAGGAGAGAGCCATATGCAAGTTTGTCGGTCTCTCAGCCAGGCTGCCTCTGCTCGGGCCCTTCCCCCATCCGGCCCCTCCGCACAACAAAGCCTCGGATAGATCGGCCTCTTAAAGATACAGCAACTTTCCACATAGCCGGCTCGCTTCATAATTAGCCGTTTCCCCAAAGTAACTAACCATAGTTAATTGCACCGATGATTGCGCGAATGTAGTATGTGAAAACTCGTTTTTTTATATCTTATTTTTCCTTTTTTTCCTTTTTTTTTAATTTTAAGTAAGGCTAGATGTGAACACTGAAATAGAGCCTCAGGTTTGGGCCATGAGAGCATTACTCCAAACCTCTCCACTGCTCTATGGCACATCCATGTGTCCTTAAACTAGGTGCCCAAATTGCTGTATAGGCTAGGCCTACTCCCAAGTATAATATAGCCTGCATGCCTAAGTGGTAGGTATGGGATTATGGATCCCTCCCAAAGGGAATAGCACAGGTCTGGCTTGACCATTTGCGTGATGGGGTTTTGAAGTGGACACTTGAAATATTTGCACAAGTTGGATTTAAATACACAAATCACAGATTCTGATTCTGCAGTCTTTCATGATATCTAGACTACAGCATGATGAGCTGTAGTCTCCCTCTCTCTCTCTGCAGAGTAAGCCCACCACAATATCATAGAAAATATTTACATTCTTTGTTGTTCATACCTCTGTAAACTTCAAACTCACATGTGCTGACACGTGGGAGAATAGGAAAGGCTGTTTCTGTGACAGTTTTTCAAGTGCATGCAGAAACTTAACTGGTTATCAAAACACAAGAAGGTCATTCATAGAAAAGTCAGCTGTTGTCCTTTAAATTTGCCACCTGTGTTCACCAAGTTCTGCCAATTCGTTATGATAGCAGTTAAGGGAAATATATTAATACAATATTTCCAAACTAACTTCTATTCTAGTAGACGTACACCTTAACACACAAATATGTGGTAGCAGCCCTAGGTCTAGTATGAAGTCGGTGCATAACAGCACTGTAAATACACAGCCAGTCAAAACATAGGGTCCTTAGGAGTGGCCATTCAAAAGTTAGTCAACATGACCCTCAGAACTCATGTCATCATCGGATAGGACCCCCAAAAAATCAGATTTCATCAGTCAGCAGAGGAATGTTATAAATAGAGCACTATGAGTGGCTTAGTGTAGCCTACCTATCTTGCATTTCCATATTGATTACAAGGTTACAACGTTTCCATATAGATTACAAGGTTACAAAAATGATTTGGGCTTTATTTGGATTGATTGTACGTTGACCAACAAGCTGGAAAGGTTGAGGTAACTAATACACAAAGAAAGCTGAGAGGATGGCTCAGTCAGCACAAACATGACCTCACCCTCAGTCAGATAATTGAGAATTAGATTGCGACCCCGACCCTGACTGGAGACTGTTCATTATCTGACAATATTACATTTCTCATTGTATACTTGGGAGCTGGAGCCTGCTCATAGATCATGGTCTATCTTGGTCATGACTTCATTTTTCATTAGACAGTGAAGAGAGATCTACCCTCACTGAGAGATCAGTTGAAAGTTGTTTATTCTAAAATCTACAAAGCCAAACAATAAGCAAACAACAAAAGCTGACTGTCTGAATATGATGTTTAAAGGATTAATGGCTACAAATATTTAATACTAAAGTAAGTGCGATTGGAAACAGTTCATAATTCACATTTTGAAAATAATATCAGAGAAGACAGTGCTTCCTCATTCTTTACACAGGTACAAAAAAAGTAAACACAATAAAATGAAAGATTTTGATGCATGTTTTTTGGCAAAATCCATATCCCTCACACATGATCTTTTTGTAAGAACTATCTACAGTATAGCTCCTACACAAAACAGTACATTGAAACGAAGCCATTTCTTCAAGTAACATTGTGGAATGGTTTTCATTCTGAAAATCTTAAATGAAAAGACTTAAACACAAAATAGCAAAGACACATAGGCAGCTGTATTGACCTTGATAAGATTACTCATCTTAGAAAACATTGAGTAACATGTTTACCATTATGTACTGAATAGATACATGAAATATATACATCCCTGAAATAAACAGTGAAATGAGAGACCATGAAAGTCACATTCTGTGTGCTAAAAGTACATGAGCATAGTGCTAGGTTTCCTCCTTCTGCTTCTACTGTCATGTTTACTATCGAGCTCATCAGACAGCTGTCATA